>NC_134268.1:172553427-173155317 GCF_031893055.1 Leptodactylus fuscus | reverse complement strand
TCTGAAACGCCAGTAAAGTGGAATCCCCTGATATGAGACCTTATTTTGGAAACTACACCCCTGAAGGATTTCTCCAGGGGTACAGAGAGCATTTTTAACCCCCAAGTGTTGCTATAACTTATTATCCATAAATGAATACGAAGCTGATTGTGAAAGGTGAAAATGACCATTTTTCCAGGAATACGTCATTTCAGTGCGTAATATGTTGTGCCCGCCTTGTATCAGAGATGAACGCTCTAAAAGCTGTTGTGCCCGGGATACCCGCTTACCAGTTTTTGGAGTGTCTCTGCTGACATAAGTTGGGCACAACATATCGGGCACTAAAATGGCGAATCTCTGGAAATTTTTCATTTTTAACTTCTCATTATCAGCTGTGATTTCATTTCTGGAAACTAAATAAATGCAACACTCAGGGGTTAAAAATGCTCGCTACACCACTTGATAAATCCCATGAGTGGGCTAGTGTCCAAAATGGGGTGACATGTCTGCGGATTCCACTTTATTGGCAATTCAGGGGCTTTGCAAAAGTGGCATGGTGTCCTAAAACCAAACTGTGCTCCAAAAACCAAAATAGCGCTCCTTCCCTTCTGTGCCCGGCTGTGCCCAAACAGCCATTTATACCCACATATGGCATTAAGTCCGTTATCCGGGGTACACCAGTGTCATACATGTGGGCATACACCGCTATTTGGGTACCCAGCAGGGCGCAGATGTGAAGGAGCAATATGTGCTTTTGGAGTGCAGATTTATATTCTTTGTTTTTGGACACCACATCACATTTGCAGAGGCCCTAAAATTGTCCCTACAAAATGGGGTCACTTCTTGGTGAATTCCAGTTTACTGTCACCTGTGTAGTTTCTAAAATGGGGTCACAATGGGGGGTTTCCATTGTATTGATACTTTAGGGGCTCAGCTAATGCGACATGGCACCTGAGAACTATTCCAGCCACATCTGCTTTCTAAAAGCCAAATAACGCTCTTTCCATTCTGAGCCCCACCGTATACCCATACAGCAGATTATGGCCACATATGGGGTATTGCCGTGTTAAGAAGAAATTGTGTAACAAACTCTGGGGGGCTTTTAATTCTTCAGCTACTTGCAAAATTAAAAATATGGCGCTAAATGGACGATTAATTGGAAAAAAAAGTAATTTTTCATTTTTACGTCCCATTGTTAATAAAATCTGTGAATCAGCTGTGAGGCCAAAATGCTCACCAAACCCCTAGATAAATTCTATGAGGGGTGTAGTTTCCAAAATGGGGTCACTTTTAGGGGGTTTCCACTTTATTGGTACACTAGGGGCTCTGCAAATGCGACATGGCACCTGAAAAATATTCCAGCAGAATCTGCCCTTCAAAAGCCAAATAGCGCTCTTTCCATTCTGAGCCCCGCCATGTTCCCATACAGTAGATTATTACCACATATGGGGCATTTCTGTGTTCAGGAGAAATTGTGTAACGAACTTTAGGGAGCTTTTTTTCCTTTATCCTCTTGTGAAAATGAAAAATTTGGGGCTAAATTGACAGTTTGTTGGAAAAAAAGTAAATTTTCATTTTCATGTCCCAATGTTAATAAAATCTGTGAAACAGCTGTAGGGTCAAAATGCTCACTCTACCCTTTGATATGTTTTGTGGGGGGTGTAGTTTCCAAAATGGGGTCACTTTTAGGGGGTTTCCACTGTATTGGTACTCTAGGGGCTCTGCTAATGCGACATGGCACCTAAAAATTATTCCAGCAAAATCTGCCATCCAAAAGCAAAATAGCGCTCCTTCCATTCTGAGCCCCGCCATGTTCCCATACAGCAGAATATGGCCACATATGGGGTATTGCCGTGTTCAGGATAAATTGTTTAACAAACTTTGGGGGGCTTTTACTCCTTTAACCCCTTGTGAAAATGAAAACTTTGGGGATAAAGTGACATTTTAGTAATTTTTCTTTTACACATTCCAATGTTAGTAAAATCTGTGAAACAACTGTACGGTCTAAATGCTCACTATACCCCTTGATGAATTCCGTGAGGGGTGTAGATTCTAAAATGGGGTCACTTTTGGGGGGTTTCCATTGTTTTGGTACGCTAAGGGCTCTGCAAATGTGACATGGTGCCTGAAAATTATTCCAGCAAAATATGCTGTTCAAACACCCAGTGTCACTCCTTCCCTTTCGTGCACTGCCGTGTGCCCAAAAATCAGTTTACACCCACATGTGGGGTATTTCTGTGCACGGGAGAAATTGCATAACAAAATGTGAGATGCATTTTCTCCTTTAACCCTTTGTGAATGTGTTAATTTTAGGTCTAAATGAATGTATTAGTGAAAAAAAATGAAATGTCTAAATTTGACCTCCATATTATTTTTATTCTTATGAAATGCTTAAAGGGTTAACAAACATCCCAAATGCTGTTTTGAATAATTTGAGGGGTGTAGTTTTGAAAATGGGGTGATTTATGGGGGTTTCTATTATATAGGCCTTTATAATTCCTTTCAGAACTGAAGTGGTCCCTAAAAAATTAGTTTGAGGAATTTTCTTGTAAATCTGGAAAATTGCTGTTACACTTGTAAGCCTTGTAACATCCAAAATGAATTAAAAGACGATCAAAAGATGATGCCGATATAAAGCAGAGATATGGGAGATAATATTTATTCATGTATTTGGATGGTATGACTATCTGCCTGAAAAGCAGAGAATTTCACATTTTGAAAATTGCAATTTTTTCCAAATTTCCATCAAATTTGCTAGTTTTTTTATAAATAAATACAAAAATATTGATTAGTGTTTACCACTAACATGAAGTATAATGTGTTACGAAAAAACAATTTCAAAATCACTTGTGTAAGTTAAAGCGTCTCAAAGTTATTGCCATTTAAAGTGACACATGTCAGTTTTGAAAAAAGAGGCCCGGTCCTTAATGTACTTCTGGGCCTGGTCCTTAACCGGTTAAAATCCGATCTCCGTTTAATAAAAAAATCCCTCATCGCTTGTATACATCAGTTTGTGCGCTCATTATACCTGATCCATACGGGTGTGAAGCAAGGTGTATACTTTCCATCCGGTATATACCGTAGTTTTATATATATCAAAATTAGCACAAGAAAAAAAGGGTTAGATGGCACCGCCAGCTCCAAAGGTGTAAATGCTGTAGCAGCCTACTTGAAACAATCCTATAGATCGGAACCACTGATAGTAGAAGGTGGTGCTCACAACCCCCGGAACAACAGCATGAAATATGGAAAAAAAAAAATAATAAAGAAAAATGTGGGTGGGCACTCACCAATCAGTAGATGGCATTTTCTTCTTTATATAAAAATGAATACTTTATTGAAACATAAAAATCAAGTCCTCAGGGAGGGAGAAATAGCATTATTGGCAGAAAAAGGCAACAGCCGTTTCGCGTTAAACCAAACGCTTTTTCAAGCCTAGTATGCATACGCGTACGCGGGTGTGTTAAACCAAACGCTTTTTCAAGCTTAGTATGCATACTAGGCTTGAAAAAGTGTTTGGTTTAACGTGAAACGGCTGTTGCCTTTTTCTGCCAATAATGCTATTTCTCCCTCCTTGAGGACTTGTTTTTTATGTTTCAATAAAGTATTCATTTTTATATAAAGAAGAAAATGCCGTCTACTGATTGGTGAGTGCCCACCCACATTTTTCTTTATTATTTTTTTAATATATATATATATATATATATATATATATATATATATATATATATATATATATATATACCGTCCGTGTATACTTGCAAAATATACGCTTGTATACATCTCGAAATGCATAAGGCTAGTGCAATAGGACTAGGACGGGGGCATGGAAATCCCGGTCAAGCTACTGTGGATCAATGCCTACTGGCTTGATGTCAAGCAGGGTGCAGGGTACAACGCAGACCAGGCCCGAGCACCAGAAACAGGTGTTACAATGGCTAGCGGATAATGCTTCCAGCTGCTTTTCCACCAGCCAGTCAGCCACTACGTGCAGTCGTGTTCATACCTAAGAGTCTGCCGCTCCTTCCTCCCAACATGTCAAATTGGAGGACAAATTTAGGGCGATTTGCACACTTTGCAAGTCTAAACTGAGTAGGGGCTCTGAAAAGAGCAACCTTACCACCTCTGGCATGCGCCGTCATTTGGTGGGCAAGCCCTGGGCTCAGTGTGAGAGAGCAAACGCAGGACAATTGTCAGCTGGTGTTGCCAACACTGACTCTTCCACGGTTTCCAGTGCTGGAGATGCAGTCCAGACCACCAGCCTGGACACCTCAATATCTGCCTCTGACACTTTGTGGAGTTCACCCTCATCTGCCCCTTTTCCTGCCTCTGCTCCTCTTGCCTGAACCATCATGCGCCTCTTTCCAGCAACTCTCCATCTCCCAGGCTTTTCATCGCTGGCAGAAGTACAGCGCAACCCTCCCACATGCTCAAGCCTTCAACGGCCTCATATCAAAACTGCTGGCCCTGGAGATGTTGGCGTTCCTGCTAGTGGAGTCTCATGCCTTCCGTGACCTGATGGCAGCTGCGGCACCTCGATATGATGCCCCTAGCCGTCACTACCTCTGTTGGTGTGCCGTCCCCGCCTTGCGCCAGCACATGTCCCCTAACATTAGTTAGGCCCTGAGTTCCACGCGTTGCTGAAAGGTCCACTTGACCACCAATGCATGGACAAGCGCCTGCTGTCAGGGACACTGCTTCTCTGTAATGACAGGCCGGGTGAATGTACTGTACTTGAGGAGGGGCCCAGGGTGCAAACTGGGGTGGCCTATCTCCTCTCCCAGCGCAAAATTCCTGGCAGGGCCTCTCTGAAAGCCTACTCCTCCACTGCACCTCGACCATACCTGCGACCTGTAAGTGCTTCAGCACTGGGGTGTGGAAACGTCAGCAGGTCATGCTCAAGCTCATCAGCTTGGCTGACAGAAAACACACTTCCCGTGAGGTTAGGGATGCCATCCTCGATGCGACGGTAATGTGGTTTTCCCTGCTGCACCTGGGCCCAGGCATGTTGGCGTATGTGATAATGGCCAGAACCTGGTAGCAGATATGGAGCTTGCCAGACTCAAACACGGTCCATACATGGCCCACGTTTTCAACTTGTTGGTGCAAAGGTTCTTTGAAACCTACACCATTGTGCCTGATATACTGGTGAAAGTGCGGCCATTTTCGTAAGTGAAAAGTAGCCTCTGATAGGCTGAAAACATTCAGAGCACACTCCTGTCATCTTCGCACCGTTGGCTGATGGAGGAAGACGAGGGCGATGAAGTGGCATTTCATGTCACTGTCCCACACGAGGCTTGAGGGGAAGTTCAGTGCATCCCATTGCTTCAGCACGGATGGTGTGAAGGGGAGTGGAAAATGGAGGAATTGGAGAGTAACTCTTACAGTTGGGGGCAGCAAAGTCATGCCAAGTAACACTCTGGCACACATGGCTGACTTCATGTTGGGTTGCTTTTCAAGAGACAAAGGCATAGTTCACATCATGGAGAGCAAACAATACTGGATTTTTTAAATCCTCGAACCCCGGTATAAGAAAAAAATCTTGTCCTTAGTTCTGGTAGGGGAGAGGAAAAATCGCATAAATGATTGCCACAAACAACTGGTGCAGAATATGATGGAAATGTTTCCATAAACCCTCGCTGGCGGCAGAGAGGAGATTTGCTCCAAGAGGCTAACTGCCATCCGGTCAACAACCACCAGGGGAACACTCTCCAAGGTCTGCGACACACTGATGCCCCCCCCCCCACCAAACTACCGCCACTGAGGGGCCTAGTGTCATCAGGAGGGAAAAGTATAGGCGCATGTTGCGTGAGTACCTAGCCAACCACAGCCCTGTCCTCTCTGATCCCTCTGCACCTTACACATATTGGGTGTAGAAGTTGGACCTGTGGCCCTTGCGGTGAGTGGAGGCTTCCCCCAGCTGAGGTTCGGGTGAGTTTGGCGAGGGGGTGCAAGTTAGCCTTTTTGGTTACATAGTTACATAGTAGATGAGGTTGGATAAAGACATTAATCCATCAAGTCCAACCTATAACCCTACAATCCCTACAGTGTTGATCCAGGGGAAGTCAAAAAACCCCATGAGGCTTATGCCAATTTCCCAACTCCAAATCTGGCAGTCAGTATAAAAACCCTGGCTCAACTTCTCCTTAAAATCATGGTGGCATAGAGTGTACACAATGAACCCCAACTGTCACTTGCAGAGCCTCTCTTCTACTTGTAACTGCATGATAGTACCTGCGTGTCTATGCTCTCTTGAGTAAGAGACAGATTGGGGCCCCTGCATTTTTAGTTTATACTCCATTCTTTAGCTTCAGCCCATAAACAGAGATGTTATTTTGTGCCCATTAGTGCCAATTCAGCCGTGCCACCCCCAGGATTCATTCTTTTAACACTCTTTTGGAGTTGTCACTTGCCCCAGCAGCGTATACAGTGTCAGGCCCACCATTCAGCTTCAGCTCATAAACAAAGATGCTATTTTACATTTAGCTGTATACCAGTTTTATTTGGAAGTGAAATACAACCAGTAAAGCTGGATTCAGCGTATATATACTATACACAGATTGTCTGTATACCACTTACCGTATTTTTCGGACTATAAGACGCACCCAGGTTTTAGAGGAGAAAAATAGGGAAAAAAAATTTTCAGGCAAAAAATGGTAAAATATTTAATATATGGGAGTTGTAGTTTTGGAACAGCTGCAAGGCCACATTGACAGGTGACCCTGCAGCTGTACGGGGATGTATAGGGCGTTTTTTTTTTGTGGGGCCAGGTGTACTTTTTAGATATGCCATTTTGGGAAATGTTTATTGCTTAGATCACCTTTTATTTAATTCAGAGGCAAAACAGAGAGAAAAACCCGGCAGTTTAGCACTTTTGATTTTGACGTTCACTGTACATAAAAATATTAGTAGACCGGGCATTTTCAGACACAGGGATACCTAATGTGTATGTTTCACAGTAATGTTATACTTTTATATGTATTCTAGGGAAAGGAGGTGAACTTTTATTTATTTTATTTTTTATTATATTTTTTTTAAGTGTTTTTTTTTTTTTTACTATTTTATTATCCCCCGCCTAGGGGGCTTGAACCTGCAATCATTTGATTGCAAGTCCCATAGACGGCAATACAAGTGTATTGCCGTCTATGGGAGATTCTATACATTACTATCGCGGAGTGTCATAGACCAGCCGCGATAGTAATATATATCTATGACAAGCCTCGGAGCCTTCATTAGGCTCCCGGCTGTCATCGGAACAGGTCGGCTCATGCGACCTCGCCGTGCAGGAGCCGGCCTGCATCACTAAAGGTATGGGGCCGGTGGGGACCGGCCCCGGGGCTAACTGACTGCTGGGACCTGTAGAGGAGGAGTGGATTTGCAGCATGGCCGCGCTACTGCCACCGCTGGTTTTCTTCAGCGGCAGGAGCGTGGCAATCTGCAGGCCCCGGCATCTGCTGTAATAGACCGGCGGATGCCGGGGAGTGTCTTAGCTGCCGGGGCCTGCAGTATTGTCACACTCCTGCCGCTGAAGAAAACCAGCGGTGGCAGTAGCGCGGCAGTCTGCAGGCCCCGGCAGCTAAGACACTCCCCGGCATCCGCTGGTCTATTACAGCAGATGCCGGGGACTGTCTTAGCTGCCGGGGCCTGCAGATTGCCGCGCTACTGCCGCTGAAGAAAACCAGCGGTGGCAGTAGCGCGGCCATGCTGCAAACCCACTCCTCCACCCACATTCAGACTATAAGACGCACCCTAATTTTCCTCCGAAATTTTGGGGGAAAAAAAGTGCGTCTGCGGGGGCCACACGGTGGCTCAGTGGTTAGCACTGCAGCCTTGCAGCGCTGGAGTCCTGGTGTTCAAATCCCGCCAAGGGCAAAAAAACATCTGCAAGGAGTTTGTATGTTCTCCCCGTGTTTGCATGGATTTCCATCCCATATTCCAAAAAAGACATACTGATAGGGAAAAATGTACATTGTGAGCTCTGTGTAGGGCTCACAATCTACATTAAAAAAAAAAAAAAAAAAAGTGCGTCTTATAGTCCGAAAAATACGGTAGGTTTTTGGGGGTACATACCCAGGGGCGTAACTACCGCAGAGGCAGCAGAGACAGCTGTCACAGGGCCCGGGCCATTGGGGGCCCAGTGACAGCCGCTACTACTGTGTTTTTTTTTTTTTTTAATAGGCTGCTACCGGCTGAAATTACTTCAGCCGGTAACGGGCCCTATTTACTTACCGTCCTGGCTTGCCCGGGATTGGTAAGTGACGCTGCTGGGCCCCACAAAGACTATCATTATACTCGGGGGTCTTTTCAGACTAAGGGACATAATACTGTGTGCAGGGGCCACTAAGGGACATAATAGTGTGTGCAGGGACCACTAATGGACATAATACTGTGTGCAGGGGTCACTAAGGGACATAATACTGTGTGCAGGGGCCACTAAGGGACATAATACTGTGTGCAGGGGCCACTAATGGACATAATAGTGTGTGCAGGGGCCACTAAGGGACATAATAGAGAGCAGAGGAGGGGTCGGTCGAGGTCTTCGGCGTTGGTGTCGGTCGGTCAGGGGGGGCCCATGTCAAAAGTTTGCCACGGGGCCCCGCCATTCCTAGTTACGCCACTGTACACACCGTTAAAAACTGCATTGACCCGAACAGGGAGAGATGTTACAGACACCTTTAAAAACTGGATTGAGCATATACAGCCTGACTATTGCTGTGTATCCCCCTTAGATTTTTTTTGGGGGGCACACCTTTATAAACTGGATTGAGCGTATACAGCCTGACTATTGCTGTGTATCCCCCTTAGGTTTGGGGCAGGACACCTTTAATAACTGGATTGAGCATATACAGATTGACAATTGGTGTGTATCCCCCTTAGGTTTGGGGGGGGACACCTTTGAAAACTGCATTGAGCGTATACAGCCAGACAATTGCTGTGTATCCCAGTTAGGTTTTGGGGGTACACACTGTGGATAGCTGGATTGAGTGTATATAGCCTGACAATTGCTGTGTATCTCAGTTAGGTTTTGGGGGTACGGACCATGGAAAGCTGGGTTGAGCCTATATAGCCTGACAATTGCTGTGTATCCCACTTTGGCATTTGGAGATACACACCATGGATATCTGTATTGAGCGTCTATCGACTCCTCTCCCTGCAGTATATAGCTCTGAATAGAGCTGTTGTTGTTCTTCAGTTTTTCCCTGCCTAGCAGAATCTAATCCCTCTCTAGCCCTCAGCAGCATGTCTGTCCCTACCTCTCACCAAGCTGCAAAATGAGACGGAGAAGGAGGCGACTGTTCTCATAGATACAAGATCACCTGAATTTGGCGCAGCCAATGGCTTTTTCCTATTTCTTTTCAATGTTTTCGTTGTCGTAGTCCGTCCCACCTCCCCTGCACAGTTATTCGTGCAAAAAACACGCCAGGGAAGGTGGGAGGGGATACGAAGTCTTACTGCGTTTGCAGCGTGTTACTCAATTGGAATCGAATATATCAAACAACCTGATATTCGATCGAATACCAATTCGATCAAACGCCGTTCGCTCATCTCTAATCATGATATTGTGTTGAACTCTTTTCATGAAAACAAACCTCTTTAACTAATCTTCAATTTGGTTAAGTGTGGATACACCAGTATAGTAAAATTCCTTTAATAAGACATCAACTGATCCAGAAATGTTGAAATCTGAAACCTATTTCCTCTGCACTCTGATATACTAAGGAGTTTAACCCATTAAGGAGGGGGGACTATATGGCACATCCAGTGCCGCACCTCCCATGAGGCGACCTGAAGCGACCGCTTCGGGCGGCGCTGTGCCAGGGCCCCAGGGAGGGCGGCATTTTTGCTGACCTAAGCCAGTCCAGGACAAGCTGTCCTGGACTGGCTTAGGGTCACCGTCACTGAGCGGTGGATTGGAGAGGTCACTGGAGCAGCGCTGCTCCAGCGGCCGCCCCTCACGCTCAGGCAGAGAGCAGGTCTTCTCCATGCCTGCTCTCTGCCTGTTAAGACGCTCGCTCCGCTAGGCTTTCTGACGTCTGCTTCAGGCGGCAGAAACAAATGGTTCACCCCTGGGCACATCGGTAAAATTGAGTCAATATAAGGAGCTGCAAAGGTTACTATAAGGTCAACCCCTATTAAGAGAAATATAAAACAATTTAATTTTATATGTTATTGTATATTCCATATTTAATATTTTAGTTTATTTGGGATAAAATAATGTTAATTCTATATATTTTTTTCTAGTGTTTAAACAAACACTAAAACCTTTGAGTTTACTGATAATATTGGATCTATTTCCAATAGTATATATTGGTTATATGTTATATGATGCTCTTTAGTGGACTTGTAAGGCTTATGTGTGCCAAAAGAAGATGCATTATTTAACAAAAAATATGTGCAGCTATTAAAAGGTTTTTAATAGAGATGAGCGAACACTAAAATGTTCGAGGTTCGATATTCGTTTCGAGTAGCCCCTCAATATTCGACTACTCGAATATCGAACCCTATTATAGTCTATGAGGGCAAAATGCTCGTTTCAGGGGTAGGCAACATTCGATCAAATTATACTTACCAAGTCCACGAGTGAGGGTCGGGCTGGAACCTCCGAGCAGTCTTCTCCTTGCAGCGTCCCCGCGGCATCTTCCGGCTCTGAATTCACTCTGCCAGGCATCGGGCCTGGGCAGAGCTGACTGCGCATGCCCGCACTACAAGCAGACATGCGCAGTCAGCTCTGCCCAGGCCCGATGCCTGGCAGAGTGAATTCAGAGCCGGAAGACGCCGCGGGGAAGCTGCACGGAGAAGACTTCTAAGGGTGCATGCACACTACGTAACGCCGGGCGTGTATGAGAGCCGTTTACGCCGGCGTTACAGCAGGGCTGCCGAACACTTCCCATTCACTTCAATGGGAGCGCTCGTAACAGCGGCGTTTACGAGCGCTCCCATTGAAGTGAATGGGAAGTGCTCGGCAGCCCTGCTGTAACGCCGGCGTGTACGGCTCTCATACATGCCCGGCGTTACGTAGTGTGCATGCACCCTAAAGGTAGGAGAAGAACCAGCATTGATTGGCTGACTGTATAGCATTCGGCCAATCATTGCTGGTTCTGCATCGAACTTTTACATTCGAACAGCGAGTGGTACTCAATCGAGTACGAGTATTTTGAATACCGTAGTATTCGATCGAATACCTACTCGATCGAGTACTACTCGCTCATCTCTAGTTATTAATAGAGATGAGTGAATAGTATTCAAAACTATGCTTCGAATACTATTCGAATCGACTCTAGTTATTAATGTAAAGCCATAAGCCACTTGGCTAATTTTACGTGAACAACTTCACAAACTACATCTAAAGACAAAGACCAACTGCCTATCAGAAGTCATGAAGAAAGTTCTCACATTATTCCTTAGTGGCTGCTGAATAGAACTCAATGTTTCACTGGTGTTCATATGTCATGTTGTATTTGACACAGATAAGACACTAAAGGATGATCTGTATTAAAGCATTTAAACTATTGTCATATATTTAGCAAATACTGCTCAAAAGTAGAAAATGTACGTAATGACAAAGCACAGAGGAGTAAATTTCACTTATTTGCTCATCTCCTCTGCATGCAATGCCAAGAAACTTGGATATGAACAGTTCACATGAATGTGACATCTTGTGGCCACAATTGGAAAAACAGTTTCTTGGTGTATTACATGCTGATTTTATTTAACACTACATTACAGTACTAATAATAAAGCACTAGCAATGCAACGCCTCAAGAACTCAGGAGCCTAAAGTGAAGGTTAATAGACTGAAAAGTATATACCTAGAAAGTCTTAAAGCATACTCAGAAATAGAAATACTGTTTCCTATTTCTAGCACATTGCAAGTATATAACAGAGCAAATGTATAAGTACTGCAAAACTGTGAATATGGTTCTAAAGACTTGCATGAGATTAGACAAATTTGCAGTAACTTCTTTGTTCCAAGGACACCTCCACCCTTGTCCACACTGCAGTACCAGACACAGCTGTGGACAGAAGTCCATATTTTTCTAAATTTATACAAACCATTTAGGCTTTTCCATACAATGTCATTGCCTGCGCTGTGAACAAACAGACACCGGGGATCCCTGGGCGGCCACAGAACGCCGCTGTCTCCTGCTATCACGATCCACCGGCCCCCGCCCACAGACACGCCCACCCCGCCCACATAAACACCCATCCCGCCCACAAACCCACCCGGTCCCGCCCACAGGTCCGTCCCGGTCCCATCCACAGGCCCGTCCCCGCCCCGCCCACATACACGCTACCCCACCCACATACACACTCATCCCGCCCACAAACCAACCAGGTCCCGCCCACAGGTCCGTCCCGGCCCCACCCTAGTAGATTTTTTGCCTTGGTCAGCTAATAAAGTAGCTCACACGCTGAAAAAGTGTGAGCACCACTGCTATATATGAATAATTAAAGATAATTAAAGAAACAATAAAAAATACACACAAACCCCCCACAAAAGGGCACTTGAGACATGGTGTATTTTTCATTTAATCTTTATTACAAATATATACATGATTTCCATACATCACTAGAAGAGAAGGAGGCAGAAAAGAAAAAAAAAAAGGTGCAACTAACCCAATTTCTTGCTGTCTCATTTTCTCTTATCTATCTCAAACAATTTATAATAGAGAATCTAACTGTTTAGAAGCATAGAAAGTCATATATATTACCCTAAGGCTGGTCTTACACGACCGTATTGAAGGTACGGTCCGCAAGTTGCTGATCAGCAACACTAGTAGCTGATCGGCAACATAGGCTCCGCAGATGTCCGTGTCCTGCCGCACTCGCCCATAGAGTTCTATGGGCAAGTCAGTGCAGTGTCGCAACTCACGGCCATTACGGACATTTCCTATAAATTGCGGACCATGGTTGCGGCCCGGCCACACCACAGATAAAATATCCGGTGGTGTAAGAGGCCACATTGAACATAATGTGTCTGCAAATAGTCCACAATTGAAAAACGGAAAACTTTTCCACCATGTGGCTTTTTGCCGTGGCTACCTACGACGGGGTGCGGACGCAGTGCATCGGCATCTTGTCACAGCATCCCGCTTCTGATTAGGCCTGGATGAATGGACCTAAGCAGGAGAAAAGTCTTCAGCTGCAGATGCCACGTCAAAATCTACCTGCAAAAGACTCAGTGTGAACATACCCTAAGTAGTCATGGTGGACAGGGAACACCTTCGACCTAGACACACTATCTGCTTGCTAATCACACTTTATGGGCATGTTTGACATCTCATTTGTGACATCAGGTGGTGAGGGGACCATGAGGGGGATGTCAGTCATGCCCAGGAGGCTCCTCTCTCAATAGACTCCTAATGTACACATTCATGGCAGAATGAAGCAAATAAGTGAAAATAGACACTTTTCTATAATAAAATATAGTACAACGTTTGTTCAATGCACCTGAATTACTGACTTTTGAAAAAATAACTAAAAGTATACTTACACTTTAAATATACTCACATTCTTAAAAAAACAAAACAAAAACCATTAAAATGTTAAAATACCCTCCACATATCCTCAACTACGTTTCTGAAATAAATTGACTTAGTGTTTTAACATGATCCGCAACCTGCCTATTCAACAGTCTTGATCTATCCAGTTTACTATCTATTACAGTTACAATCCCCATAGCAGTAATAGGGAATTCACACTTTCCCTACATAAATTAACACTGATTAACAGATTGACACCTCCAATAAGTTAGGGGGAGGAATGGAAAGGAAAATAAAGGAAGGACATAATATTCTTTCCCTCTAACCTCCATGAAAATAAGTAAAGTACATTTTCCTATTTTCTGTTTACATCTAATCAGGGCCGGTGTTACGGTTCTGTATATATATATATATATATATATATATATATATATATATAAATTTTAAACAACAGAACCTCTAGTCTGCAAGACACTGCAGTGAGGTCCACAGGCCCAATGGTGGGCGGCTGTATGTCTGAATAGTCCTTACCAGTTAAACTGCACTGACAGATATGTGACGCGATACTTAATGTGAACAAGCTGCAAGAAATCCCTGCCAGTTAACCTCACTGGGCAGGTGCACAGTACAGCTGAAACAGCAAGGCTGCCAAGGGTTAACAGTCACCCCAGGTCAGCAACTAAACATGCTCCTGCAACAGCCAGGAGAGTAAAGGAAGTTTGACCGTTAAAGAGGCTGAGAGCCCAAGCCTGCTGCAACTCTATGGGCTGGAACAGTGTCTACTGCTCCTAACCCTGGTGTAGAGCTGACAGTTCAGGATTTACTGGGTACTAACTACAGAGTAGATAGAGGCTAGAGGTACCCCACACAGAGGCCTAGTCTGAACACCTGCCTGGAAACTGGAGCCTAGCCCTGAACTACTGTCATTTAACAAACATCAGTCAAAGTGTGAGCGCCGGGTGGGCGTCGGCTCACACTATTTAAAGGCAAGTCCCTGCCCAATAGGGGCGGTAGTCATGACCTCACCGCTCATGCTCAGTAGAGACAAAATGGCACTTAGCTTGCGAGTGGCTTCAATAGGTCTGAGCATGCTCAGTAGGCCGAAAGCTGGACTTACACACCAGATACCTCACTATCCGAAGCCGAGAGTGAGAGTTAGATTGACACGCGGGTGGCGGTGTGCGCTGAGCGAGAACCCTGCCGGAACCAATCCTAACAGCCGGTTTTAGACAAAGTGGGGCCCCCATATCCTGACATGCCAATACCATCATATTCAGTCATTTCAATAGTCAGGGCTGCGCTTTCAGCGGCACTGATACAGTCTCAAAAGATCAGGAATACAAGAAAAAATTGTAAAGATTAGAGATGAGCGAACACTAAAATGTTCGAGGTTCGAAATTCGATTCGAACAGCCGCTCACTGTTCGAGTGTTCGAATGGGTTTCGAACCCCATTATAGTCTATGGGGAACATAAACTCGTTAAGGGGGAAACCCAAATTCGTGTCTGGAGGGTCACCAAGTCCACTATGACACCCCAGGAAATGATACCAACACCCTGGAATGACACTGGGACAGCAGGGGAAGCATGTCTGGGGGCATAAAAGTCACTTTATTTCATGGAAATCCCTGTCAGTTTGCGATTTTCGCAAGCTAACTTTTCCCCATAGAAATGCATTGGCCAGTGCTGATTGGCCAGAGTACGGAACTCGACCAATCAGCGCTGGCTCTGCTGGAGGAGGCGGAGTCTAAGATCGCTCCACACCAGTCTCCATTCAGGTCCGACCTTAGACTCCGCCTCCTCCCGCAGAGCCAGCGCTGATTGGCCGAAGGCTGGCCTATGCATTCCTATGCGAATGCAGAGACTTAGCAGTGCTGAGTCAGTTTTGCTCAACTACACATCTGATGCACACTCGGCACTGCTACATCAGATGTAGCAATCTGATGTAGCAGAGCCGAGGGTGCACTAGAACCCCTGTGCAATCTCAGTTCACGCTAATAGAATGCATTGGCCAGCGCTGATTGGCCAATGCATTCTATTAGCCCGATGAAGTAGAGCTGAATGTGTGTGCTAAGCACACACATTCAGCACTGCTTCATCACGCCAATACAATGCATTAGCCAGTGCTGATTGGCCAGAGTACGGAATTCGGCCAATCAGCGCTGGCTCTGCTGGAGGAGGCGGAGTCTAAGGTCGGACCTGAATGGAGACTGGTGTGGAGCGATCTTAGACTCCGCCTCCTCCAGCAGAGCCAGCGCTGATTGGCCGAATTCCGTACTCTGGCCAATCAGCGCTGGCCAATGCATTCTATTAGCCCGATGAAGTAGAGCTGAATGTGTGTGCTTAGCACACACATTCAGCTCTACTTCATCAGGCTAATAGAATGCATTGGCCAATCAGCGCTGGCCAATGCATTTTATTAGCTTGATGAAGCAGAGTGTGCACAAGGGTTCAAGCGCACCCTCGGCTCTGATGTAGCAGAGCCGAGGGTGCACAAGGGTTCAAGTGCACCCTCGGCTCTCCTACATCAGAGCCGAGGGTGCGCTTGAACCCTTGTGCACCCTCGGCTCTGCTACATCAGAGCCGAGGGTGCGCTTGAACCCTTGTGCACACTCTGCTTCATCAAGCTAATAGAGTGCATTGGCCAGCGCTGATTGGCCAGAGTACGGAATTCGGCCAATCAGCGCTGGCCAATGCATCCCTATGGGAAAAAGTTTATCTCACAAAAATCATAATTACACACCCGATAGAGCCCCAAAAAGTTATTTTTAATAACATTCCCCCCTAAATAAAGGTTATCCCTAGCTATCCCTGCCTGTACAGCTATCCCTGTCTCATAGTCACAAAGTTCACATTCTCATATGACCCGGATTTGAAATCCACTATTCGTCTAAAATGGAAGTCACCTGATTTCGGCAGCCAATGACTTTTTCCAATTTTTTTCAATGCCCCCGGTGTCGTAGTTCCTGTCCCACCTCCCCTGCGCTGTTATTGGTGCAAAAAAGGCGCCAGGGAAGGTGGGAGGGGAATCGAATTTTGGCGCACTTTACCACGCGGTGTTCGATTCGATTCGAACATGGCGAACACCCTGATATCCGATCGAACATGTGTTCGATAGAACACTGTTCGCTCATCTCTAGTAAAGATATATATAGTTTTGTGAAACTGAATATGTATGTACCGCTCTACTGGGGAGAATTACTACCACTATACAGACAATTACTAGACAATACACATTATGTATAGACCAACAACACCTCTATACAAGGACCAGATAGTACACGACCTCCACACTGTGATGACCTCTATTACATTGTCTAATGAATGAAAGACAATAGTGGAGAAATACATAGACTTCTAACCTAATAAACATCACATCAATGAAAGGTTTTTTTGACCCCAAATTGAATCTTTTATACTGAACTTATCCACAGGACAACTCATCGGTATTTCAGTATATAATCTGTCAGGGTTCAACACCTGAACCCCTCAGAGTTCAGCTGTACTAGCAGCTTCCGAGTGCCAGACGCTACTCGTAGACTGGATGCCGCACCAAATATATATGTTACAGGTGATGTATGAAAAGCAGGCATTCTATAGAATCCTGGCATTTTTAGGCAATATATGAAATAGGAGAATTGTTACGAACTTTGCCTAGGCATTCTATAGCATGCTGAATGCTATTTAGGCAAAGTATGAAACCCCTCCCCCCCCCCAAAACGAGCTGCTCCTTGAAGTGGCGTGAAATGTAGTGAAAACAGTCAGTGACATCATACTGGATAGTAGTTACTGATGCCTTTAACAGGATAAATTAGTTGGCTTTTGTTTCCTATAATCATCATCACATCCGTAGCGATTCAGCAACAGATAGTCCCTGGGTTCCTTCTTAGTAGTAAATTTTTGATGTGCGTATTTTGGACATCATTGATTAACTTCTGGTAAGTAGTTTGGCTTAGGCGAATACTGATTTTAGTAGCGTCCCCTCAAATTTTGGATAGTTCCTTGTCGAATCGTTGTTTCATGTCCTTCTCCGACCCTCCATCTTGCTGCTCCCCTCTTGCCACATTTTTCCTCACGAACAAAACCGAACTAAGTGGAATTTCAAACAAACACCTCAGAAAACAGCAGAGCAGAGAAGACCGTCGGCTATCATCCTAGAAGCAAAGCGCACGGGCTCGTGAGAGAGAGAGAGAGAGAGAGAGAGAGAGATCATCGGAGATGCTGCTGAACAAAGTGTAAGCCTGAGCAGAGAGAGAGACCGTCGCCTGTATCGCGCGTGTGCAGAAGCAGCAGCGACTTCATGCTAGAAGTGAAGCGAGAATGAAGGTCGCCTAGCATTATTTCCTACTTTGCCGTGTTCTCATTCGGCAATGTATAGAATGCCTAGGCAATGTGTGAAATGACAAATCGTTTCATACATTGTCGGCTAGTTTTAGGCATTCTATAGAATGCCGGATTTCATACTTTGCCGGTAAAAAAAATAAATAAATTATATATATATATATATATATATATATATATATATATACAGTATATATATACTGTCAGGGTCTGGGGTTGCTATGTGGGGTGGCATAAACACACAAGTCCAGTTTCTTTAGTCCAAAACAAAGGTAGAGTTTTATTTTCACTCAAAAATATAGTACAGCAACAAAAGGAAACAATACAAAAATAAATACCTGCCCGTCTAGGCTCTAACTAAACATAGAATAGGTTACCTCACCTAGAATAACAGAAATCAAAAGCCAGTAGAATCATTCAGGACACAGCTCCAAAAATATGACCTCTCTGTTTGCTCTCCATCCAAGTTCTGTCCAAAGTCTGCTGCTGGAGCTGACTTCTTAAGCTCCCTTGATGAGCAGATTCTCTGCAGTTGAGTCGCTGCCAGAACATCCCCAAAGTGTGGACTGGAGGGGGGTGGAATGACAGGTCCCACTGCCAACCTACCTTCCATTCCTAAAAATCCAGCCCAGTAACCGGAACTTTGAAATAACCTTCATCAGATGAAATTTATCTGCTGAGAAACATTCTTTCTGGAGTTTTCTTATCTCACCCACCTTAGTAGTCTGGCTGAGATGTACACCCCCTCCATTACCTGACCAGTAACAGATTCTCCTTATAAATTTAAATGTTTGATATGTAAAATGGGAGTAACTATTAATAAGGCTGGGGGAATTATTATTAATGAGGAGGGGGTAAAATAGTTCCCCCAGCTTTATTAATAATAGATCCTCCTATATTATATATATATTTATAATATCTATTAATAATAAGGCAGGGGAACTGTTATATAGGTAGAGAAGATATGTATAAAAGGAATAATAAATAGGTGGGGGTATTTAGAAGGATGATCTATTGTTAAAAAAGCAAGGGGAACTATTCCACCCCCCATCCTTATATAATAGTTCCACTTGGGTTATTAACAATAAATCCTCCTTATAAATAGACCCCCTCCTGTTATAAATTACCCTGAAATTATTAAAACTAATCCCTGTTAGTAATTATGTGCCCCCCTATCAGTAATAAAGCCATTTAATTTCTCAGAAAAACAATACAATTTTAACTCACCTAACCTGGCTCCCTGGTGAGTCCTGATGCTAAAGTCTCTCTCCCTGCTTGTGGACTCCGCAGAAGGACCTGTGATGACGTTACCACAGGTCCTTCTCCATCTTCTGTTCAGTGATCCATGCAGAGCAGAGAGCTGTAGTCCATGTTCTTATTATAGATGTCAATGGCCTCATTATTGGCGTGCGTAGCACACCAATACACTTGTAACTAGAGCTCCCTTGATCCGGAACATCAGACCAAATGTCTGGTGCTGTGGATCCTGGGGCCTATTGTGAGTCGGGGCCCTGGCATTCGCCCAGTTTGCCCCCCCTAATGCCAGCCCTGCATCTAATATGCCACAGCCTTGTGGATACTCACTCTCTATAACAGAATGAGTATATGTATTTGTACAGTATCATACCTTCATTTAATTATATCTCAAATTATGGTTTCCCCCACTCATTAAATTGGTTTCTAAATAGCAAATTATACCTGGAAGATGTCTCTAAATAAATATGAACTATCACTTAGACTCCTTGTGTCACTCTATCCTAAAATATGCTCACCAGCTTGGACAACACGGGATTGAGGAAAAAGAAAATAAAACACAACAGTCCTTCTTCTTCATCTTGTCCTTCACTCAGCTTCTTATTGCTTCCCTTGTGCTCCCTGCAGCCACCTTTAGTACAGAATTCAGCAGACTTCCTTCCTCGCTCTCCACTCTTTACTTTTTCACAAAATTTGCAGGATACACAGTATGTGCCATGACTGCTGCGTATTCTGTGGCAAAATGATAACTGCTGCTGCCCTCATCTCACTCCCATGCTTGTATACTGTATCTCCTCTCTTTCAGAGCAGATGCCTCCGATTGTCTCTGGAAAGGCTGCTTCGCATGGTCTCTCCATAATACAGTTCACTTCTTGATCAGTCATACACACAGGGATCATTACAGGATTGAGAGTATGGAACTCAGTCAAGCATCAAGTATAGAGATGAGTAGAATAGTAGTATAGAGCGAGTAGTACTCGATCAAGTAGGTATTCGATCGAATACTACGGTATTCGAAATACTCGTACTCGATCGAGTACCACTCGCTATGTAAAAGTTCGATGGAGAACCAGCATTGATTGGCCGAATGCTATACAGTCGGCCAATCAATGCTGGTTCTTCTCCTACCTTTAGAAGTCTTCTCCGTGCAGCTTCCCCGCGGCGTCTTCCGGCTCTAAATTCACTCTGCCAGGCATCGGGCCTGGGCAGAACTGACTACGCATGTCCGCTTGTAGTGCGGACATGCGCAGTCGGCTCTGCCCAGGCCCGATGCCTGGCAGAGTGAATTCAGAGCTGGAAGATGCCGCGGGGACGCTGCAAGGAGAAGACTGCTCGGAGGATCCAGCCCGACCCTCACTCGTGGACTTGGTAAGTATAATTTGATTGAATGTTGCCTACCCCTGAAACGAGCATTTTCCCCCCATAGACTATAATAGGGTTCGATAATATTGAGGGGCTACTCGAAACAAATATTGAACCTCGAACATTTTACTGTTCGCACATCTCTAATCAAGTAGCCTTACATGCTCAGCCTTGGTCCATTAGCACCATTACAGTTGTATTCTTTCCAAATCAGACAATGTGATATTCTGGATTTGTTTTCTCATTTTGTCTCCCATAGTTGAAGTCTACCTATGATGTCAATTACAGGCCAACCTCATCTTTTTAAGTGGGAGAACTTGCATAATTGGTGGCTGACTAAATACCTTTTTTTATTCACTGTATGCAGGATATTTATTTGTGAGTTTTCCCTGTCCCTGACCTCAGACATGATGAATGTAGGCGTGCCCATGTAGGAAGGGAAGAATTTGCTTTCCAATTTGTGGAGGCAATGGACAAAAAACTGTAAGGACCAAAGGTCCATGGCAGGAGATCCGCGCTCACTGGTGATGGAGGAGAGGCACAAGCCAAGAATTTCCAATTAAGAACTCTTTATTGAGGTAAGTATAAAGATACATCGGCAATGCACACCGGACACCGAGCGCAAATTTGAACAAACCCTAACTGTTATATTTAGGCTTGGTTGCCACAGGATGAACACTCATCTACATGCTGAGAAAAATTCACCAGCACTGTGGGCTTTCAACCAACAGCATGGCAGTTTTTGTAGCATATTTTCAATGTTAAGTCTAAATCTACAGTAAATCAGCAGCAATTACAGGGGTACTACCACAAAACCAACTAATTTTGTGGGGTTTTTTTTCTCTATAATGGTGGAATGCAGAGAAATTCACTGCAGATTTTCCTGAAGAAACATCATCAGCTCCATCCCATGGTAACCTACAATAACTAATGATACTCTGCTGCCAGCAGAAATCCTTTGTTGGAGCATAGAAGTGTATTGCATAATGCTGATAGACTGAAGCTCCCCCTACTGGCAACTGCCGGCAGTGAAAATTTTATTATTTAGCTCTATATCCTAACAGGAAAAGTCTATGCACTGTATTTAGAAATTTGTATAAGAGAAAATGTTCTAAACACTATGAAAATCTATTATGAAATTAATCAAAACAAAATGTAATAACTTTTTTTAGATTAAAAAGACAAAATGGTCTTTAAAGATGGATCTTCACTTTATTTTTTCACCATAAAATGATTTTCCATGCTTAGCAATGCATTAGCAATTATTAGTCGATAGCACTTTGTAGCATATGCCTGATTTGCAGCCAATAAAACTGGAATGAATACAGCAACCAGGCTTGTGACTGTTTCTCTCAATGGCACTTCTAGAATTTTAATAGAACATTCCGATCATTTTCTTTATTTTGTGTCTCGTCTCATAAAAGTAAATATAGATATAATTAAAACAAATTGCAAAGTATATGTGATCTTTTTTTTTCTAATACCACAATCTAAAATTATCAACAGCGAAAGTAGAATATTGTGAGCTCATCTGAAAGTTTACATTAGGGCATGGTAAAATGTGGTACTTAATTGGCAATACCTTCTCCATATTACACTATATTATTTGAATATCGTTTTAAAGAAAATAGATTACAGAAAATGTGCTAATGCATTGGAAAACAACACCTGCATTGGAAGATAATTTTCTAAATGCATGAATGGTTAAGGAATAATTTATAGTCTAAGAATGTGAACTGTTCCAGGTGTAAGGCATTTCTATTGCTGCAGCTCCTTCTTTTTATATCATGCACACCATCCTCAAATTACTTCCCTTTTAAGTAAAAAAAAAAAAAAGTCTTACCACTACTAAAATATATGTGGTCCTGTTTTCTCAAGTATATGCTAGGTTGAATAAACCATCTAAATGCTTCAATTAAATACCTTTGTCTTTAGTATATATTTTATATTCATTAGTCAATGCAGCTGTGGAATTATCTACATGTTGGAAGCGTCCTGGCAGAGTGCAAGACGAAAAAGAATCAAAAAGGATTTTATATTCAAAGCCCTAGACTGGAAACACGTGTGTGGTTTTTGTGGTAGGTTTTTGGTGAAGTTTTCTGTGCTAAAGGTCTTTGTCATATGTCAGTGTTGGGATCATTGCCAGCCAAAACCAGGATTGGATTGAAAGCACACAATAGGTATAAATCTTTCCATTACATCTTATCTAGTGTAGCCTTCGCTCTTGATTTTGAGTTATGAACATTGATCCAAAACACTGATGTGTAAGGTTAAGGCCCCATGTTGCAGAAACACAACGTTTTTTTGTTTTTTGAGCCAAAGTCAGGAGTGGAGATAACAAAAGAGTAACATCCTGGTGCCTCCTTTTAAATTTCCATTCTTTTTCCAGCCATTCCTGACTTTACCTCAAAATCAGTGACGTAACTACCGCCATAGCAGCAGAGGCAGCTGCCACAGGGCCAGGGCTACCACTGCTATCATTATACTTGGGGGTATACTTTTTGGACCCCCGAGTATAATGATTGGCAGACCAGGAGAAATAAGAAACATAAAAAACACTGTTACTTACCTCTCCACGATCCTGCCAGGCCTCCTTCCTAGTTGTCTGATGTCTCTGACGTCACATGAACCCGGCCTGCGTCCTGGGTCATGTGACATCCGACGTCATTGCAGAAGGACGGCAGCGGAGGCTGACAGCGTAGGAGCTGGGGACAGGTAAGAAACCCCAGAGTATAATAATTGTTTATGGGTGTCCACAGTGGGACATAATACTGTGTGCAGGGGACACTATTGGGGATGATACTGTGTGCAGGGGCCACTATGGGGGATAATACTGGGTGCAGGAGCCACTATGGGGGATAATACTGTGTGCAGGTGCCACTATGTGGGATAATACTGGGTGCAGGAGCCACTATGGGGGATAATACTGTGTGAAAGGGCCACTATTGGGGATAATACTGTGTGCAAGGGCCACTATTGGGGATAAAACTGTTTGCAGGTGCCACTATGGGGGATAATACTGGGTGCAGGGGCCACTATGGGGGATAATACTGTATGCAGGTGCCACTACGGCGGATAATACTGTGCAGGGGCCACTATTGGGGATAATACTGTGTGCAGGGGCCACTATTGGAGATAATACTGTTTGTAGGGGCCACTATGGAGGATAACAGAATGCGCAGGAATGCGTAGGAGGGGGTCGTTCGATGTCTTCAGCATCGGTGTCAGTCAGGGGGGAGCATGTCAAAAGTCAGTGTGTGGTCCAGGACAGATCTGGAGTAGGCCTTAGCCCAGGTGTAGATCCTGGGCTCATTACTGGGCCAGAAAAAGCTGCAGTTCCTGCATTTCAGGGCAGTTCCATGAGGTGAAAGAAGGTGTGTGAGTCTGTCCTGTAACCCTGAGTCCGGTATATTGTGCCTGTTTTGTTCATGTGGCTGGAAGTAAGCCACATGTATAGTTAGGTTATCAGTTCTGTTTAGCTAGTGGCTCAGACAAGCAGGTATTTATTTTGTTTGTATTTTGTTTTGTTTATTTTGCGTCAAGGTTTATTTATCTTCATGGTTTTTTTTTTTTCTTTTTTTAACAAACTAGTTTGCTGCACATTTTTTGTTTCTGTCTTGACTGTTTGGGTCTGCACCACTGCTTCTACTGAGCTAACTTCCACACAACTTGCTTATATATAATTTCCTCTTCCCTTAAGTTAAACTTTTGGATCCACAGTTTAATCCTTCAAGGGTTTAATTGGAGGAAATCAGCAAACACATTGTAAGACATGCAATATATTATGATGACCCAAATATATGCATTTCGTGCAAAATTTAACAATTTAACGCTTCAATTCTGTAAATATTGCATAATTTTTTTGAAGTGACCTACAAGACAAATTGTCCTAAGTTTACTTATGTCTAGACAGTACTTTATCAATTAAGAAAATGCAGAAATGATACAGATGATGTTGAGTCCTATCAACTCTGTCAACCCTTTTGGAAAGGTAAGCATGAATTTTGAAACTACCAGCAGCATAACCAATCCATAATAGATGTTGTTTAGGTTAATAATTTTGCTTATTGTATATAATAAATGTCACTTGTAGAGACTGATAGAAACATGAATAGTGCTGATTACACAGTAATTAGCAGTGATGGTAAATGTGTACAATATAGCTGGGCGAACAGGTGGAAGTCACATGACAGGAGGTTTCATCAGTAGATCTCAGAGTGTGTGATATGAATGACTAATAATATATTTAAGAGATTTCTTAAAAAGTCTTTGCATTAGTGGAGTTAGAATATTCAAAGGAACAAGAGTAAGTAGAGTTCAAAATATACTGCGCTTAACGCAATGATTAAAATTTATGAGCTTAAATGAGTCGTCCTTGTTTGATTCGTTCCACTTTTGCCTCTGATATACTTGAAAATGTAAAACATTATTTTGGGTGAATATTCATTAGGTATAAAATGCAATACAGTATACACTGAATGATACTAATATTAATGTGTGGATTCACAAAAACAAACCTGGAAATATCCATCTTGAACTTTTACGACATTTACATATCGTTTTTTTTAAGTCATGGTATTTCTCTCTATTTTTTTTAGTGGCAGAACATATTTATGCTTCATATATATATTAAAGAGCAGGATTACGTAATATATAGGCAGGCTGCTATAAGGGCTTTAAAGAGAAGGGCCAAGTTTTGGTCTAACCATCCCCATTGCTACTATCTGGGGATAATCTTTTCAGAATTCTCCTATTCAACAAGAAAATATGGGATGGAAAATTGGTTCTAGGGTCATGACTAAGGATCACACTTGAGTATTGAGGGTCATCTTTGCTGAAGAGCTGAACTATTTTTGTCATTATTTCAGCACATCATTTTGGTATTTTATCTTTATCGTAAGATCGAAACAGGAGTGTTGCTGGTCTGATATTCTGCACCAACAATACGCCAGAAGTTATCAGAAGCTGAAATAAATTGAAAGTCAGAGTCTGGCTTACCCTACGCTATCCCCTGTTCCCCGTACCCCACTTACTGTAGTCTACATTAAAAAAAAAACAACAACAGTGACACTATTAGTACTAGGGGCCCACTATCATTTAGGCTGAGGCCCCACATTGTGGAAACACAGCTTTTTTTGTTGCAGATTTTGTTGCAGATTTTTGAGCCAAGATAGAAGTATAAGTATAAGAGATTCCTATATATTTCCCATTCCATTCTTGGTTGCTTTGGCTCAAAAAAACAAAAACTCAGCAACAAAAAAGCTGCATTTCTGCAACATGGGGCCTCAGTCTTAGGGTTGGTTCACACTAGCGCTTGTATTCCGTCTGGGAGGAGTCCGCACAGACACCCCCCGGATGGAATACAATCACAATTGGAAGTGATGTGCTATCAAAGCACAGAGACCCCATAGACTATAATAGGCTCCTTGTGCTTGACGCGCGCTGCTCGCATGAATGATTCACGGCAAGCACATGGAGCCCATTATAGTCTATGGGGTATGTGTGCTTTGACAGCACATCACAGCACATCACTTCCAATTGTGGACTCCTTCCGGACGGAATACAAGCGCTAGTGTGAACCAACCCTTGAACTGTTTTTTGGGGCTGAAAATATTGATGGGTCTGACCTGTTCTATTCTGTTATTCCATATCTGTTATAATCTATCAATATCAGCTGTTCTCAGTAGCTGACGAATAGTGACAGTGTTTTAGACTTTTACGGATTGTCACTACATGACTTTATGTGAAAAGAGTGTGATTAGATGGAAAGTAGATTTGGAAATTGTGACACTCTAATAAAACATACACAAAAAAACACTCTAAAATTCCCAATGGACCTACACAGAATTATTGAACAATGTAATGGCCAAGGGAATAAAATATCGTTTAAAGCTCTCGCTACAACCTGATAATGAGGAGGAGTTAGGTTACCAATAATTAATGTAAATTTACTCAAAGTCTTCTGCTCCAAGGACCAATAGGGTTTTGGGTGTTGGTCCTTCTTTAGGGTAAGTTCACATGGAGTTTTGTGGTCAGGATTTTGAGGCTGTATTCGCCTCAAAATCCTGACCAAAAAGACGGCTCCCATTGATTTCAATGGGAGCCACTCAGGAGTTTTTTGCGGGAGCCGTTTTTTCTGGCTCTGGCTCCCGGAAAAAAGAAGCGAGGTGCTCATTCTTCAGGCCGAGTCGCCTCGCAATTCGGCCTGAAGACACTCCCGCCTCCGGACTAGGCCCATTAATTGGGCCTAATCCGGAGCAGAGTGTGCGGCTGGATGCCAGTGCAGTGCACCGATTTTCAGTTGCGGCTACCCAGCTTTTTGACCAGAACCTGAGGCGGCCTCCGGTCCAGAAAACTCAGTGTGAACTTACCCTTACAGTGATCCCATATTTTATGGTAATCATTCTATTACTTTGTGGTCCTGATCTGAGTCCTAGCTTGACAGTTCACACTAGACTTCTCTGTATCACTTTTTTTTTTATTGCAATACATGCGCATGTTGGTGTATTTGTGCTTTTTTGATATTGTGATTGCACATAATTATTTTTTTATAGTTTTTTGTTTTTTTTTATCTTTTAGACCACTAACACTATATACACTTTATTTATGACTATTGTCTTAGTCTAATGTCAGCTATGGATTTAGGGGTGTGTTTTTAATTATTACTGAAAACTTATCACCCTCATCCACAGTTCTCTCCTTAATGCTGCACCTCTCTACATTTCCTTCCTCATCTCTGGCTATCGTCCAACCTGGGCTCGATAGTCTCTCAATGACCTAAGACTTACATCCTCTATTATCAGAATTATTATTATTATTATTATTATTATTATTATTTGGTGTGTATAGTGTGATATGCCACCAGATCCAGCCTTAATTATTGGTAACTGATCCATTAAGTAATGTGGTTTATGACCAAAGCTACCATATATAGACAGTTATTAGAACAGAAAATGTTTTTCTGATGTAAAGAGGTCCAGATTTTATATCTCTCTGTCTGTCTGTCCGTCCATCCATCCATCCATCCATCCATCCATCCATCCATCCATCCATGTATCTAACTATCAAATCTAATCTATCAAAAATAGGATAGAAATGAGGATTATTATGTCATTTTGAATAAATTGGTTCTATGTTCTTGTTCTAACATTAATAACTGGGCACTTTTGATAGCATAAGGATAAGGAAGTGAATTCTATAGAATGGACAATACGCAAAAGGATTTCTGTACCTGTTCAGGGAATGATAGAAATCCGGAAGAGCAGAGATGGTGGCTAGATAATGGTTAGTGTTTATGAATGAGATCTGAGATATAAGGTGATTCAAAGGTACATGCTTATGTTTGCAAGGAAGCTAGTAAAGTCACTCAGAGGGGTAGCAGAAGCAGAACGGTGGGAGGATGAGCTGATAATGGCGGCAGTATACATAATACAGTAGATAGGGGTGAGTTATGTTAAAACAATTACATATGCCTGGCTTTGTGCTACAGATAATCATCAATGAAATAATGGAAGTTAATTGCAGGGTTAACTCACATTACAGTTCCGAAAAACAAAAGAGTCAGTGTTCATGTAATACCCACATTGATTATTCCCTCATAGACAATTCAGACGTGTATGTACTATATAGTACTGCCGCTCAAAATTAACAAATATATTCCAAGTAATCCAGAGCAACTCCCATTAGGTATTTGTTATTTTATAGTGAGCAAATAGTTATTTGGCATGTATCTATGCAGGAAAAAGATTGTGTATTTTATGGGCAGTTTAATGCATTTTTCTCTGTCTGAATAGAAAATAATTGCATCATATAAATTCAAGGTAATAAACAGCTCACTGTATAAAACTAATTAAAATCTTGTAAGTAAATGCAGAAAATTAGTTAAAATTACTCATGTAATTCTTAAAATGAAAAGAAAGTGGGGTCATTATTACCCATACTAGTTTCCGTGCAATCTCTGTTTACATTGTCCCCCAGTGTTAAACGCCTGGCTAGTACATTTGCATAGGGTAACTAACATATACCACATCACTTGCACGCCTGCAAGTACACTTGAGTAACTATAATTACACGTGACACCAATTACTCTATTACTTTGTATTAAATTATAATGGAAAATTCCACTAGAGAATTGAAGCCTAATTGCATCTTCATTTGCATAATTTTGCATATTAATTACATCTCCGATGAATAATAAATTTCAGCAGATTTTTAATTTATGCATAGACACAAAAACAAGTGAAAAAATAATTTACAATAAAATACGGCGTCTATGGTCAGGGCATTCGACTCATTTTGCTTAGTTTAGCAAAACAAAACTTAGCGTGTTTAATATGATGTGTCTATGTGGATTGTTCCTTACTACATGGGATGTCAGTGGTTAGTGAGTTAAAAGATGTCTCTTCTTAATGAAAATCACAGAATTCAATTATACTGTTCCGAATATGTGAATTCACGTTATTGTGAAATTTGTTAGAGGACAACAGTGTTTAACGTGAAGCCTAATCCAAATGGATTTATATTTTTTAATTGTTTGTTGCTTTGTACTACAACAAAGTATAGTAATCAAGATAGGAATAGCAGACAATGCCAAATAATCCTGAATGGATATTTTACTTCTCTGTTTCAAGTGGCGTTTGTTGAAAATATAAAAGGTAAAGGGAAATGAGCAAACAGCGGACTTAACCCAGTAAAATAATAACATTTTCTACGGAAACAGAGAAGCAATTCTAAATACCTCATCAAATGGTATTCATTTCATGAATGAAAATACAGGGGATGATAAATCTGGAAACTGCTAATTGGCTTTGTTACTACTAACAGCGTCAGTTATGTACAGGCTTTTCAGCTAGTACTACAGCCCAATTCAGTCCACTTAGCTCCTGGATGTCGCTGACTTTACTTTTCATTACTCATAACTATTAACTAAGTATTTTTTATTTCTTAGTCATTATTTGGAAAATAAACTAATAGGGACAACTCCAATACTCAACTTAGTTAGATGTTTTAACAGAGAGGAAATCAAAGGCTGGGTTCACATGGGGAAATTTGGACTGGATTTCGAGGCGGAGGCCGCCTCAAAATCCGGTCCAAAAAACGGCTAGCCGCGACTAGCCGGGGACAAAATTTGGCCCAAAAAAACCCATATGAGCCCAGCCTAAGGCTAAGTTCACACAGGGGCTGTACAGCGGATTTTGGCACCGAGAGTGACGTGGGGAGCCGCGTCACTCTCGGGTCAAAACCCGCCTGCTTCCGACAGTCGCGACTTCCCCCTCCGGAGTAGGCTCAAATGAATGGGCCAACTTCGGAGGTTGTTGCCGCCTAAAGAAAGGGCAGCCCGCTTCTCTTAAAAAGTAGTATTAGCTGGGATGTATCTCACAGTCCCTGATAACATATATATACAACCTAATACAGAGCACAGGGATTGTAGTTGCAGTATAGTAGAATTAGTATGGTTATAGACTCATAAAACAATGCAGAACATCCAGAGATGTAGCAGAGCTGAGTGCACGCTGATCTCTACTACATCCAGAGATGTAGCAAAGCTGACTGCATGCTGAGCTCTACTACATCCAGAGATGTAGCAGAGCTGAATGCACGCTGAGCTCTACTACATCCAGAGATGTAGCAGAGCTGAGTGTGCGCTGAGCTTTACTACATCCAGAGATGTAGCTCAACACTGCTACATCTAAGATCGGACTGTCGACCGATCTTAGACTCAGTCTCCTCTGGCACTCAGTTCTGCTACATCTCTGGTGTAACAGAGCTCAGCGCATGGCCAGCTCTGCTACATCTCGGGTGTAACAGAGCTCAGTGCATGGCCAGCTCTGCTACATCTCTGGTGTAGCAGAGCTGTGCGCTCAACACTGCTACATCTGAGATCGGACCAGAATGGAGACTGCTGTGGACCGATCTTAGACTCCGCCTCCTCCAGCAGAACCAGCGTTGATTGGCCAAATGCTGTACTCTGTATGGCATTCGGACAATCAACGCTGGTCAATGCATTCCTATGGGAAAAAGTCAGATTCCGCATATCACAAGCTGACAGGGATCCCGACGAGATAGTGGCGTAATACAGGTACTTGGGCATGTTAGATGCCCCCAGAAATGCTTCCCCTGCTGTCCCAGTTGCATTCCAGGGTGTTGGCTTCATTTCCTGAGGTGTCATAGTGGACTTGATGACTCTCCTGAGTCGAAGTGTGGTTTCCCCAAAACAAAGCATTTTTCCTCATAGACTATAATGGGGTTCAATATTTGTTTGAATAGTCAAATATTGAGGGGCTGTTCGAAACGAATATCGAATCTCGCTCAACTCTACCTGTGACCCAAAGAACACCATTCCCAATGTCAAGCATGGAGGTGGAAACATTGTGTCTTGGGGATGTTTCTCTGCTAAGGGCACAGGACTACTTCACCGCATCAATGGGAGAATGGATGGACCCATGTACTGTAAGACCCTGAGTGACAACCTCCTTCCCTTCGCCAGGACATTAAAATGGGTCATGACTGGGTCTTCTAGTAGGATAATAATCCAAAATATAGAGCCAAGGCAACAAAGGAGTGGCTCAAAAAGAAGCACAGTAAGGTCATGGAGTGATCCTAGCCCGTTTCCAGACCTCAATCCCGTAGAAAACTTAGAGGAACATAGAGGAAGCTGCAGCTCCGAGTTGCCAAGCAACAGCCTCAAAATCTCAATTATTCAGAGATGATCTGCAAAGAGGAGTGGACCAAAATTCCTCCTGATATGTGTGGAAACTTCATCATCAACTAGTACTAACCTTAAACATTCAGACATCTCGAGTGTTATCGTGTTTCATACTGTACTGCAAGGGGGTACTTATGCTACTACTATCCCTACACAGCCAGGCATCTCCTATATTATCCATCATGTTCCATATTGTACTTCAGTTAGTTCTTCCATTACTACTACCTTTATACAGCTGGACAATGCCTTATTGTTATATAAGATAAGATACTCCTTTAATAGTCCCACCATGGGGAAATTCAGTATGTTACAGCCGCATGGATAATACAGTAATATAATTCAAGAAAGAACACATACAAGCTCAGAATAGCAGATGGAAAATATACGAGAAACCATAGAAACTAGGAGAAAAAAAAAAGAAAGACTTCAGGATCATTTAGTTCTCTGTGAGGAATGCTCCACACTTGATGCTCTACGCCTGATACAGCCTGACCACCTGTAGACTACTAATAGACTTCACTGTAAAATTACATCCCTCTTACAAAAGTATTTACCACTGCAGTGATCACCACTAGGAAAGATTGATGATTAAACACTGGGAAGAGGAAAAAGGGTGGAAAATAAAAGAGGCCACGGGATAAAAGAATTGAACAATTCTTTTTTTCCCACTGCATCTTTGATTCCCCCCTTTTCCACTTCCCAGAATTTAGTCACAACCTCTCATTGTCGACCAAGCTCCAAACTGTGCTGTAGACAGTGTTTTTGCTACTAGTACACCTACACAAATGGATGTCCCACCTTGCCATCATTCACGATACATACTGTACTGTAACAATGTTTCTGCTACCTCCAATAATACTCAGCCAAACATCTCCTCTATTGTACATCATGATCCATACTGGACTGCAGCTGGTGTATCTATTGCTGCTACCCTGCAGAGACAGATATCCCTTGCCTTGGTCATCATGTTACATATTGTGCTGCTCTTATTGGCATAATACATTTTTTCTTTATTATTTTTTATGCTTATAAGTTAAATCTAAAACTTTTATTTCTCCAAAAGGGTTAGTTTTTGAAGCACTTGTAAAAGCCATTACTGATTCCTATACTGCCATGTGTGTATAACTATGTAAGTACTTCCTCCATGGCTTCATCCAGTAGCACTGTGTATAAACAGTGGCATCTACCACCCAAATGGATCATTTTTGCACTTGAATTCATAATTCTTCCTTTGAATCAAAGAGCCTAAAATGAGTTGGATCATTCCAAGGAAACCTCATAGTGTTATACATAACTTTTCAAGGCATTTGGAGCACTTTAAATTAACCCCTTCCCGCCGATGGCACTTTTTGACTTCCTGACCAAGCTCGATTTTTCAAAATGTGGCAATAACTTTGGAATGCTTTAACTTACCAAAGTGATTTTGAGATTATTTTTTCATAACACATTGTACTTCATGTTAGTGGTAAATTTTGGTTGATATGTTTTGTGTTTAATTATGAAAAAATAGGAAATTTGGTGGAAATTTTGAAAAATATGCATTTTATAAAGTTTGAAATGATGTGCATTGCATACAGATAGTCAGACTGCCAAAATTATATCCTAAATCTCATGTCCCAGATTTCTGCTTTATGTCGGCATCAAACTTTAGTCACCCTTTTATTTTTTACGGACATTAGAAGGTTTATAAGTGAAACAACAATATTCTAAATTTTCAAGAAATTTCCAAAACCCATTTTTTAAGGGACTAATCCAGTTATGAAGGCGTTTTGAAAGACCCTTGTATTAAACTCCCACATAAATCACCCCATTTTCAAAACTACACCCCTTAAATAAGCCAAAACAACACATACCAAATATTTTAAGTGCTTAACAGGAAATAAGAAAAAATGGAGGTGAAATTTGATTTGTTAGGCAAGTTCTCCCAACTACCATAGTACCCCACTTGTGGGTGTAAACTAATATATAGATGCACAGCGAGACTCAGAAGGGAAGGCACGCCAAAGAGCTTTTAGAGGGCAGATCCGGCTGTGATCAGTTTCAGGAACCCTGTCGCATTTACAAAGCCCTAGAGGTGTCAAAACAGTGGAAACCTCTAGAAAGTGACACCGTTTTGAAAACCGCACCCCTCAAAGAATTTATCAAGTGATGTAGTGAGCATTAGCAACCCAGAAGTGAATATGTAAGCTGTGTGGAATAAATTGGGTACACCAAATCCCATTCTATTTTCCCACTAGCTCCTATGACACGGATGGGGAAGAGGGGCATTCTGGGGGATCAGCGCTGGTGTATTATCTCTCATAAGCTCTAAATATGGGGGGTCCCCTGAAAACACTCGCACCGCTTATACATTTCCTTCTAGTCACAGCTACTTATGTCCTAATGATTTGTCGACTTTTGGGGTTTTTGTCTTCACATTGTACAAGCTAGATTTTTATTTTTATTTTTATTTTCTGGCAATGTGGCCATATGAGGGCTTGGTGTTTGCGGTATGAAATGTACTTTTCAATGCCACCATATTGGGGTGTCTGTAACTTATTGACTACATTTTATTAACTCTTTCTGGGTGGGATGTAAAAGGAAACATCAATTCTGGCATTGCTTTTAGCATTTTTTTCCCCGTGCAGCGTACAGCATAAGTAACATGTTACCTTTATTCTGCGGGTCGGTACGGTTACAGCAATACCTCATTTATATTATTTTTTAATGCGTTGCTATTAAAAATAAGTGCAGAATAAAATTCAATTTAGGGGAAAAAATAAATTATTTTTGTATCGCCATCTTCTAAAAGGCATAACATTTTTATTTTTCGGTAGACGGAGCTGGTTGAAGGCTTATTTTTTTGCAGGATGACCTCTGCTTTTTATTTGGACCATTTTGGTTTTCATCTGACCATTTGATTACTTTTTATTGAAAATTTTGTAAGGCAAAGGTGATGAATAATCATTATTTTGTGCGGTTTTCTACGTTTTTTTAATGATGTTCACCGTTTGGGTTAAATAATGTTTTAATTCTATTGTTCAGGTTATTACGGACGTGGTGATACCAAATATGTAATGTTTTTTTCTATTTTTCTTTATTTTACATAATAAAACATTTTATATGGGAAAATGGGATTTTTGGGGCTTTATTTATTTCTAATTTATTTTAAACTTATTTAAACTTATTTATTTTTACTTTTTTACAACTTTTCTGTCCCCATGGGGGATTGAAGCAGTGATCTGCTGATCACTGCTTAACTAGATGTATGCTGCAATACACGTGTTACATGTGTATTGCAGAGTACAGGAAGCTCTCAGCCCCCTGCACACACACGGGACTGACAGCTTCCATTTTGGCAGAATCAACCAGGTACGTGGAGGGGATGGCATGGGGCAGACCCGGGGTCACTGATCAGATCCCAGGCTGCCCACTACCAACACCAGCACCCCTCGAAACCGTCGAGCACCGTCGGCACCATTATGTACTGAAACCCCTGAGATGCCGGCAGTCTTGTTTGACCACCGGCATCTCAGGGGATAACACCCGCGATCATTCCCGGTTCCAAGGTGTTACAGGGCATTGTCAGTCATATGTTACAGCTGACACATGCAGGGCATGGTGCACACACAGTTTCTGTGTGCGCACCATGCAGCCGCCGTAGTACTACGGCGGTTTGCGGGAAGTCTTTCCCGGTAGCGCCGTACTATTATGGCGGATGTTGAGAAGGGGTTAAAGGAATGTGATAAAATCACAACATGAGGAAAAGCCTTTGGCTTGAGGCCCCATGTTGCAAAAATTCAGCGTTTTGGCCGCCCCTAAGCATAGGTCATCAATATTCCAATGGTGGATAATCCTTTTAAATGATATAGTCATGGCTTCCTCCAGCTACCACTGGTAAGATTACTGCATTTGATTTGTGCAATGAAAACAAGCTACAGTATGTACAGTTATTCTATATAAAATAAAGTGCTTGAAGTCACTTTGCTTAAGTGGTGGAAAAAAATGTTATTATGCTCTAGGCCCCTGGGACGTATCTTTTTGCTTGAATTATTACTCTACACCTGCCTGAATCTAAAAGGAAGACAATAATCCAGAAATTTACATTCTTAGACAATTGATACATATCATTGCTAAAATCTTTGAAAAATAATATTGGTTGCTCAACTGCACCGAAATTTACAAATGAAGGAACTTTGTACATAAAAAGTATCCTATAATTTGTAAGCTAAGTATAAAGAAAATCTTTTTTTTCTTCCTAAACTGGACTTTCTCTTACTTTCAACTCAGTAACCATGATCGGCTTGTAGGGATGTGAAAAGATGTTTATACATTGCAGCATTTTATGCAAAAAGGTTAGAAAATCTTCCAGTTTCTCGGCTTCTTTCTTACCCATTATGTTAAGCTCTATAATCTTATTACAGGAGAAAGAGGAGCTTATGATATCACTTTACCAAGGATTACCTAAACCTTCCTCCAACAAAAGTATCCTGTCAAACTAGCTTTTCTTGCTATTACCACCTGCTTAATTGTTAGAAATTCTATCATTTACTTAAAACTTCAGAAAATTTCATTTTACTTTGTTTTTTATTATTTATGTATTTATTTATTTAACAAGAAATCACTGATGTAGGGGAAAGAGGTCAGGGGAAAAATGGGTTGTAAAGTGAAGGGATCATCTAGAACAGAAGGCCTTATTCACACGACAGGGCCGTTAACATGGACAGATCTAACGTAGGTTAAAAGCTGTGAACGTTTTTGATGGCCATTTTGCCTTTGTTCCATTTGATTTTTCCATTTTTGATGGTTGAGTAGCAACCAATTTGCATTTTTTAATGGGTCGTTAAAAGAAACAAATGAATCAGAAGTCAATCCATTTATATTTGTAAAGACTCAATGGATGGATTTCTATTGGGTCCATTTGTCCATCAAAATAGACAAGGATAGAGCATGTCAGTTTTAGAAGACTGGTACACGGTAGACAAATGGTGACGTTGAATGATGAAAATTGAGAATATATTAATTATATATAATAATAAACCTAAATAGATTTTCTTACAATACACCACTGACACATTGTATGATAGGTGTATGAAGGGTAAAACTTCATGAGCAAAGGTTAACCCTCACTCAGAAGTTTACTTTCCACACATTTAATGCAAAAAATGTTGTCAAAAAGACAGAAATTCATAAATGAGTAAAGTTTATTAGAAATAATTAATAAAAATAAGTAATAAGAGTAACAAAAATAAATACAAATGAATTACATATAAGATAGGGGAACCAAAACTACGAGATAACCAATGTGGAAGGTACATGAATCATATTGGTGCAGGGTATAAATAAGGCTACTGCAAATGCAGTGTAACATAGTATGCAAACATAAATTCGTAACAGTCGTTAAGCCATGTCATTTACCGGGAAAAAAATAGCCTATGTGTTAATCCAGGTTACAATCTATGTGTCAAATTTCATTTGATTCCGTTCAGCCTTTTGTGCGTGATTGAATAACAAACACACAAACTTTTACATTTATAATATTAGTAGGATATCACTAAGAATATGGGGACACTGAATATACTTTCTAATGATTAATTTTTTTTTTTAATTATAACTAGAGATGAGCGAACAGTAAAATGTTCGAGGTTCGATATTCGTTTCGAGTAGCCCCTCAATATTTGACTACTCGAATCGAATATCGAACCCTATTATAGTCTATGGGGGGAAAATGCTCGTTTCAGGGGTAGGCAACATTCGATCAAATTATACTTACCAAGTCCACGAGTGAGGGTTGGGCTGGATCCTCCGTGCAGTCTTCTCTTTGCAGCGTCCCCGCAGCATCTTCCGGCTCTGAATTCACTCTGCCAGGCATCGGGCCTAGGCAGAGCCGACTGCGCATGCCCGCACTACAAGCGGACATGCGCAGTCGGCTCTGCCCAGGCCCGATGCCTGGAAGAGTGAATGAAGAGCTGGAAGACGCCGCGGGGAAGCTGCACGGAGAAGACTTCCAAAGGTAGGAGAAGAACCAGCGTTGATTGGCCGACTGTATAGCATTCGGCCAATCAATGCTGGTTCTCCATCAAACTTTTCCATTCAAATAGTGAGTGGTACTCGATCGAGTACGAGTATTTCGAATACCGTAGTATTTGATCGAATACCTACTTGATCGAGTACTACTCGCTCATCTCTAATTATAACAAATAATAACTAAGTTAAAAGTAGGTAAAAATCATGTATTTTTTTTTATTTTGTGATATTTTTGTTATTATTAGAGATGAGTGAACAGTAAAATATTTGAGATTTGATATTCATTTCGAATAACCCCTCAATATTCGACTATTCGAACGAATATCGAACCCCATTATAGTCTATGGGAGAAAATGCTTAGTTTCAGGGGAAGCCACACTTTGACTCAGGAGAGTCACCAAGTCCACTAAGACACCACAGGAAATGATGCCAACACCCTGGAATGCAACTGGGACAGCAGGGAAAGCATGCCTGGGGACATCTAACACCTGTATTACACCCCTATCTTGTCAGGATCCCTGTCAGCTTGCGATATGCGGGAGCTGACTTTTTCCCATAGGAATGCATTGACCTGCGTTGATTGGCCGAATGCCATACAGAGTACAGCATTCAGCCAATCAACGCTGGTTCTGCCAGAGGAGGCAGAGTCTAAGATCGGTCCACAGCAGTCTCCATTGTGGTCCAATCTCAGATGTAGCAGTGTTGAGAGCAGAGATGTAGCAGAGCTGGCCGTGCGCTGAGTTCTGCTACACCCGAGATGTAGCAGAGCTGAGTCTGCGCTGAGGTCTGCTACACCAGAGATGTAGCAGAGCTGAGTGCTGGATGAGGCGGAGTCTAAGATCGGTCCACAGTCTGATTTCAGATGTAGCAGTGATGAGCGCACAGCTCTGCTACACCTGAGATGTAGCAGAGCTGGCCATGCACTGAGCTCTGTTACACCCGAGATGCAGCAGAGCTGAGTATGCGCTGAGCTTTGCTACACCAGAGATGTAGAAGAGCTGAGTGGGTGCTGAGCTCTTCTACACCAGAGATGTAACAGAGCTGAATGTGCGCTGAGCTCTGCTACACCAGAGATGTAGGAGAGCTGAGTGCCGGAGGAGGCGGAGTCTAAGATAGGTCCACAGTCTGATCTCAGATGTAGCAGTGTTGAGCGCACAGCTCTGCTGCACCTGAGATGTAACAGAGCTGGCCATGCGCTGAGCTCTGCTACACCCGAGATGTAGCAGAGCTGAGTGTGTGCTGAGCTCTGCTACACCAGAGATGCATCTCTTATATTTTTCAATTTTAAAGTGTACCTACAGTTATAAAACAGATTTTAATAATTGAATAGTACAATGGGGATTCTAAGAAAAATATACATTTTCTAATTAATCTTATTAGATTCCTTAGCCACTTATCAGTTTAACGCCAGGTTCACCACTTCATTGGGGTTTCCGTTCTTTGGGTCTCTTTGGAGACCTGAAAAATGGAAACCCAATACGCTTAAAAAGTTGTTAAACCGAACCCGATACTATAATACTTCAGACTATAATGGGGTTTGCTGGGGTTCCTTGAATGGTCAATAAACAAAGGTGTGACCGTATCCTGAGTTACTTCTTAAATAGAAGTCTATTGACAGGGGAGCGGAAAAAGGTTTTATTTTTTAAAAATTCTGTTGAAGCAAAAAGCAATGTCTGACTGTCATTTGTTCATTTTCATAGAATTTTTATTTATTATTACTTTTATCAGATTCAAGTTATTTCTGTGACCATTGTGGGTTTTTCTTTCATTAAATGAGGGGTACCAACAATTTTGACCACGTGTATATTGCAACGTTTTATTTATTAACATGTTCATTTATGAAAGTGGCTTTGATTCAAAGTCAAAAGGAACTATAAGCTATGATCAAAGCTTTCTGCAATCCAAGGACAATCATGCTGAAAGGTATCACTTACAGCTAATCAGAAGACACAACATCTGTGCTAGCCAACACTCCAAGTTAATCTTGTGTGTAAAATGTACACAATTTCCACCATCAGAATTTATTATAAAATTAAATAAATTCTTTCAGTCCGTTTTGTATTGGTCTTATCAAAAAGCATGACATGGTCTAGTTACCTTCTTCTGTCAGTAAACTTGTTTTGATGCCAGTGATGGGTTGCAGTGGTCTTGTGGATGTATAGCAAGTCATTGCACCTAAAAAATAAACACAGGCAAGGAGCACTGGTGTTGGAGCAGCAAGAGCTTTAATGGGTGACTAATGGTTATATTTTATAGGATAACCTTTTTTAATTCTCAGAAACACCTTCAAAGCTGTTTAAGGGGGAATTCACATGGAGGAAAATGGTGCTGAATTTGGTGTGGAATCCGCATCAGATTCAGTGCTGAAAAAAAGCCTCCCATTCACTTCTATGGGTTCCTTTTTCCTCCATGTGAATGCACCCTTAGGCTAAGGCCCTACCCAACGAGCCACAGCCAACAAGTGCTGCGTAAAAGACCGCATCGGAAATGCAATGTGTTGTTTATCACAGTACTTTTCACAGAAAACCCACAGAGTTTTCCTCTGCAGACTTTCTGTCCCTATTATTGTGAAGGTAGACCATGTCTATTCTTATTTTTATACATGCTTTATACTGCTTAAGAAATTATATTTTTCTTTGTGCAACGTTTATACATTAAGATGGTGCCTGTATCCAGTACCGCACCCAGATGCTGACGCACATGATCGTCATGTGGTTTACAAGAAAGACAGTATCATTTCCTGGGAACTCGAAAGCTAAAAGATGTTGAAATTTAAGAGCCAATGACTGATCGCCAGTGTATTCGGATACAAGACGTATATGCTTACAGCCTGCCGTTATCTTATCTTTCTTGCATTCCTGTATAAAAACTGTAACTTCCTCAATAAACCTCAGTTCTGCGTGAACAGGCATCACGCTCGTTGCATGGACTGGGATTAACCCTGACATATGTGTCAGAATTCATTCTAGTCAGCGCGCACATGCATGATTGATTTGGAGCAGGTGACTGACCACTGTAAGTGACCCGTACTCTGGTGGGGATTCTCCCTCAACATTATATCTATATGGTAAAAGTCAGCCCTTCCGTAGGTATAGTTCACATGCTGCAATTTACAAAAACTCGGCAGTTTTTGAAATCTCAAAATTTTTGCTCTAGATATTTTTCTGCAATGTGTAGCCAAAATTAGCCAAAATACATCCACTTTGCAGGTACTGTTAAATGCTATGGTCTTTGCCGCAGTGTTTTTGCAGCCCGGCCTCTGGCCTAAGGTAGAACTATTGGAAGCAAATTAGAGCTGGTATGAGTCAACATTTGCTATAAATATTGCTGTTAGGCACAGTTCTCATCTGCGTTCTGGTTTCCGTTCAACGAGTCTGCTTGTGGAACCTCAAATGGAAACCTATCCACATAAAAAAGCGGTTACCTAATGAAACCTGTATACCCCATAGACAATTATAGGGTCCATGTAGTATCCGCACAAAAAATGTGAAGTGAAAAGTGCTGCTTGCAAGATTTTTCTCTCTGCATATTTCATGCGGAGAGGGGAACGGAATGGCCCAAACGCAGATGTGAAATGGGCCTTAAATGGGATCTGTGCTTTTCAACATTGGTGGAGTCCAACGATGGTTGTTATGAGACCTGGTTCTACTTTTGCCCATGTGCTGTGCTTGGTATTGAAAATTAGTTCTTTCACATTATTGGAGGTAAGCTGCAATATCGTACTAGGTACTGAACAAAAGAGATGGTGCATGTGGTGGTAAAACTCAAAAGATGCAATGCTGCTTCCCATAGCATGGTACTCCTTTGATCCTATGATTGCCAGTGGTTGAACCTAAAACAATTCCATATTTATAGCATATCAGCATGATTCTATTAATGATAGAAAGTGCAGAAGTTTTACAAGTTGAAACAAATGGTAAAGATATTTGGAAAGATTTATTAAAGTATTACAAAAGAATTCTGGCTGAATTTGCTCTCAAAACTGGGGTATATATGAGGGGCCACACAGTGGCTCAGGGATTAGCACTGCAGCCTTGCAGCGCTGGAGTCCCGGTGTTCAAATCCCACCAAGGGCATAAAACCATCTGCAAGGAGCTTGTATGTTCTCCCTGTGTTTGCATGGATTTCTATCCCATATTCCAAAGACATACTGATAGGGAAAAATGTACATTGTGAGCTCTATGTGGGGCTCACAATCTACATAAAAAAAACAAAACTGGGGTATATACCAGAATTATGCATTTAAGGTTGAGGCCCATGATGCAGAAATGCAGTTTTTTGTTGTAGATTTTGCTGTGTATTTTGAACCAAAGCCAAGAGGAAGGCCAAGGAAGGCTTATAACATATATATGTCGCTCTTCTACTCCATCCACTCATGGCTTTGGCTCAAAAACAGCAGCAAAATCAGCAATAAAAATAGCTTAAGTTTGGCTTAAAAATATTCAATCCACACCAAAAAAAATTGTAAAAATTGATCCAAAGAAAGCCAAAAAAGAAACAACATAAGGAAGAGAAATTTCTCTAGCATATAGCAAAATGCGTTATATGTAGAATGCACTTTTGATGAATTTTTTTGCAATTTGTTATCTAGATCATTTATGGACCATTTCTCACTTTTGAATGCATAAAGTAAAGCCCATATTACTACACAATAAAACATAAATTTCCCAAATTCCCAGTATAGCCTTGACTAAAGTTAATTGAAAATACTTGCTGTAAAAAAAATCTTTGCAAAATTTCAGACAAGGTTACAAAAAGCCTAAAGGGACGCCATCTAACTGTCAATGGGTTAATGTTTGGCTCGATAGAATTAATCTGACAAAATAATTCAAATAAAATCGAGACCCGCGGATGAGAACTACTACATATTTCCTTTATGATAACCTTGAACTAGAACAATATGTTTTATGAAACAATATTTTTATGCTGAAGAAAATACAACAGCTAACAATTGTAGCAATACTTTGGGAGTTGTATTTCAATAACTATTATTCGATGAACAATGTCGAAAAACAATGCAGTGAAAATAATGTTTCAATATTTTTGATATTTTTCGAAAAGACATTATAATGTTTTCTTTGATAAATGAGATAAAAAAGTAATGAATTTTAAAGCACAGTTTGCAGAGTAACATATTGGTAGGTCTTGGACCCTTTATAAATATAGTCTTTGGAGAGATGCTTTAAGAGCAATTCCCTAAATCATTGTGTCAAAATTGCTCCTTTTACTGAATTCTAATTTATTACTGGTGCCTGAACAATCTCTCAGAGCAAATGCAATATAACCAAGTACCCTTCAATAGTGTTACATTCAGAAAAATATTACAAATTAAAATTAGGCTTGATAAAATATTATGATCCAAAAAATTTCTGTAAACTCCCAAATCTGATTTTTTTTTTTTTTTGCCTTTTTTCCTTTTTTAAAGAGAACTGATACATTAAGTAATAAATCTATACCAAGCCATTGGAAAGGTTTATCAAAGGTGAGGGCAGAGAAAATTTGACAAATCAAATTTTTTACATCATAATTAGGCCTTCAAACCTCGTTTATGTTAAAATATTCTTAAAATTTTCACAGGATCTATTTTCCTATTCTGAAATGTATATTATTAAAACATACTAAAGTTATAGGATAGTGTTATTAGTTGCTGACTAATGTTTGATCCAAAAATGTGATTGTTACGTTAGAATCATATCTTGAAAAACTTGTATACAAAATGACATAATGTATGCATGTAGTGTAATTTTAGATCAGCAGCACAAAAAATGCCAGAAGAAGAAAACATACAGCATGAAAAACAACTTCTGCTTAAGTGTCCCAAAAATACCATTGATTTTAACCTAATATGTTGCTATTTTTGTTTCAGAGATAACACATGTATGATTGCTGTCAGTTAGGGAAAAAAAAAATTCTAAAAAAAAAAAACTGGAGCAACAATCCATTTCAGAGGTTAACTTCCATTGGTTTGCATCACAAAAATGTTTTGGACTTCCTTCAAATTGATTGAATAAATGAAATGCTATAATAAATTTAGTTACACCCCTTAGTATCTAGTTCTAAATGTAACAATCGGAGCAATTTTTGGAAAGCCTTAATTTTTTCATCTGTGAAAAAATTGCCTAAGATTTAGTTCTTAGTGATTTATAAAAACAAGATTTGCTTGCAAGTGTTACTATAAATCATGATAAATTACATAGAGGTAATGTGATAAAACTAAAGTTGTACACTGGTTATCAAACAGAATACCTGGAAATTCTAAGCTTGACTAGCACAAATATATATATATTTGTGCTAGTCAAGCTTAATCAAATATAAGATTACTATTTTATTACTTTTAAATCTTACTTTTTCATATATGACCTGTTTGATACAAGAAGTGGTTGATAGATAAATAGATAGATAGATAGATAGATAGATAGATAGATATGAGATAGATAGATAGATAGATAGATAGATAGATAGATAGATAGATAGATAGAAGTTTAACTTTACAGCTAATGTCTTGCCTACACTGTGGCACAGAACGTTAGCTCAACCTTCTGTTGAGTTCCGTTGTTTCTAAGATTTTTCTACCCATTATAAGCTTTTTAAAATGTATTTATATAACTTTACAGCTTTTTCTAAACTATAAATTTTACTATAGATCTAGAATAAATAAAAATAATGCATCATTATATTTTCTTACAAATTTGCATTTTCCTTGTCATTTATTTCAGCAACTAGTTTGACGAACTGAATTTTCTAAACAATTCTAAAGTATTCAAGAATCTGCTAGTTACTAATTACCTATGGGCTACTTTATATTTTAAGGAAGTATAAACCCCCAGGATAATATCTCAGCAGACCATATGAATGAGCTGTTTCAGAACAGAATTGATGCTGATCTCTACACACAATAGCATAGAAGATAAATTTTGAATTACGCCAACATTGCCTCTAAATTAAGGTTTCAGCTCCATTTCTTGAAAACTCTGCAAAACTGAAAATCTGTTTAATTCGATAATGTTTGCAGCTATGATATTTCACGTATTAGAGCACAAACTGGTATAAAACAAGAATGAGCAAAGAGACTACTGTAAAAAAAACAAATATACTATGCTAATTTTATTTTATGCAAAAACACATTTTACTTGTAGTTATAATATGCTTGGACATTTCACATTGAAGGAATGTTATTCTGTTCAGGCTTTAGGCTACATTCCTCCTTTTTATAAAGTTTGTTTGCTAAATGTGGCAGAATAAACAGAATAAAAAATCTAATTAACTCTCTTTTTACAGGGCTTAGAAAAATTTGATTGAAAAATACTAAGCAATACTTCCCTCGTGTGGTGTAACTGAGTAATACATTTTTAAATTCAATAAAGGGACTTGTTTAGGTTGAACACTTCTATACTTTGTAAAATGACTACATTAAGGGGTTGCTTGCTTTGGACAATATACTTTTGCTAGATAGATTACTCAAAAAACCTGACTATAGGATTTCCCACTATTCCCAAGATTAACCTTAAATCTTTCTGTTTGACTCCATATAATGCGTCCTTTGAAGAATAGCTCTATAATATATCATCTAATTATACATTACATTAATATACATTAAATATACATCTGTAAGAAACTGGTGTTATATTTATGGTGGCCTCATAGACTTCTATGTTTGTCCCAGTGGACATGAGCCCTAAAAATCACACTATGTAAGTATATCATTTAAAACCACTCCACATTTCACTTATTATTAGAAATTTTCCTTTAAATTTAAAGCTTAACACACAAGACAAAACTGACGTTCTATGCATTATTTATATGTTTATCACATGTATTTAAAGGGATTCTATCATTAGAATCCCTTTTTAACTAAATACACATCGGAATAGCCTTAAGAAAGACTATTCTTCTCTAAGTGCTAGTTCACACGTAAAAACCGCCTGCCTTATTTTGGTCCTGAAAAAAAAAACGCTTCCTAATTAGGAAGCATTTTTTTTTACCGTGAGGCTTTTTTGGAGCGTTTTCTGGAGTAGTTTTTGGTAAAAACTGCTTCAGAAAACTCCAGGCGGTTTTCTCCTGCCCTAAAGTGAATGGACTGTATAAAAAACACTAGGCGTTGTCGGTTGCATTTTTTTTAACGAAAAAACGCTAGGCGTTTTTCGCCTCCCATTCACTTCTATTTCTTTCCTCAGGCGGAATCCGCCTGAAGAAAGGTCATGTCGTTTCTTTTTTCTGATAGCAGAAAAAAAAAAAGCTAGCCATCTCCATAGACCACCATTGTATGGAGGCAGATTTTGAGGTGAAATCTGTTGTCAAAATCTGCCTCATTGCCCCCGTGTGAACTAGCCCTTACTTTTCTTTTTCTCATCCCCACTGCCATTCCTGGGGAATTTTTTCTTTCTTCCATATGTGAATGAGCTTTCAGACAGCACAGGGGGCGTTCCCCTTTTCTCAAACAGCATAGGGGGCGTCCTCTGTGCTGTCCGAAAACTCTCCATTGATGCCTCCATCTTCTTCTCCCAACCGCCTGTTTGCTGGGCCATCAGCTACATCTTTGGCCAAAAGTGCTGATGCATGTCCATCAGCCATTTTCCTGTCCCCTCTTACATGAGCGCCCGTTTGGCCACTGGAAAATGGCGGTGGTCGAGAGAAGAAGACAGAGGCATTGCTGGAGAGTTTTCGGACAGCGCAGGGGACACCCCCAGTGCTGTTTGAGCAAAGGGGTACGCCCCCTGTGCTGTCTGAAAACCCATTTACATATGGAAGAAAGAAGAAATCCTCAGGAACAGCAGTGCGTATCAGAATAATAAAGGTAGGGGAAGAATAGCCTTTCTTAAGGTTATTCCTATGTGTATTTAGATAAAAAAGGGATTCTAATGATAGAATCCATTTAACATCATTCTGAATGTGGAGCTCAAAGTAAATAATACCAACCAGCAGTAAATCTGGGAGAGTGCTAGAATATGTAACATTTGTAAATAATACCATACAATATATCACAGTGATTCAAAAGCTGTAAAAATAGAATCTCTTTGTATAGTATTCTTTTTAAAGAACTGTTTAGATCCATCTTACAAGTAAGATCACATCTCTATCAAAGCTCTATTCCAAGCCTTTATCACAGGTTTGGTCATATTTGATATTAGAAATAACATACATGCTATGTGATTTTTCCTTTAAGAATGATGGCATCCTCTATAAATAAATGGGGTCTGCCAGACCTTACATTACATCTGATATGATGGAACAGGTAGCCTAGGATCGCTTACCTGACAGTAGAGAACTAGGGTTGAGCGATCATGTTCGGAAAAAATCGGATTCCAATTGGCGATCGAGAAAATTTCACGATCACGATCGAAATTCCGAACACAATCTTTTTAGGTGGGATCGGGATTGGTAGTATTTCCCACAATGCCTTCACACTGAGTATATAGTGTATACTCAGTTTGAAGGCTCCGCTGCGGTTCCATAGGAATGAATGGAAGCAGCCGGCACACAGCCTTAACCCCCTGCGCGCCGGCTGCCTCCATTCATTCTAATGGGAGACTAAACTAACATGTCTCGTAGCTACTTACCTCCAGAGATGGCTGCTCCGCTGCTGTTCGCCTCGCTGCCACTTCAGCTGCAGTCTTCTTTGCCTCACGGCCCCCTCCCTGCCAGGTTAGGAGAGTGTGGGCGGGTACAGGGTGGGAAGACGTCACGTCTCCCCTCCCAGTACCCGTCCACACTCTCCTAACCCACCCACACTCTCCTAACCTGGCAGGGAGGGGGCAGCGAATTAAGAAGAAGACTGCAGCTGGAGCAGCAGCAAGGCGAAGAACAGATCAGGTTCGAATGAAAAATTATTGGAAATTGGATTGTAAAATCAATCCTGAAAAGTCAGGATCGGCTCAACCCCATAGATAACCTAATTAGCATATTGGAATCTGAAAGTAACTACAATGATTATGGAGTAGCATACACAGATAAATGGGCTACACAGATTTGATCCAAAAATTACAAAAAAATTGGGCTTCAATTAAACCAACCATTGTTTCAAACAATCTGCCAAAAATTTCTGGGACATAAAACATGAGGAGAAAGCAGATAGAAGGGGGATAATATGACGCGTCGACTAAACAGGCCTTCAAATAATTCCCTGCACCCGCCTTTCAGCCAGTCCTGAGGGCTTGTGGCTGGTGAGGTCGCTGATGATATTATAGACACTATATAAGAGAATACCCAGAGAGAAGCCATTTTCTGGAGAAGAAGGCAGAAACATCATAGGACAGATCTTAGTCAACAGGGACAGGCAAAAATCATGAACAATTGAAATTAGTATAGAAAATACAGAGAAGGGCACGTTCACATCTGCGACCGGGGTCTCCGCTTTCAGGTTTCTGTTTCCTGCCCGAAACTGGACAGGAGACGGAAACCTGCCGGCATTTTTCAAACCCATTCAAATGAATGGGTTTGGAAAGTGTCCAGCCTTGAGCGCTGGTGAGCGTTTCGTGCTCTCCGCAGCGAAACCATTTTTTTTTTTTTAACTGGACACAAAGTCGGTCATGCAGGACTTTGTGTCCGGTTTTAAAAAAAATGGTTTCGCGTGGAGAGCACAAAATGCTCACGGCCTGGTCTGACAGGTTTTTGTTTTCTGCCTGCAGAAGACGAAAACCTCAGAACGGAGACCTGACGCTGGTGTGACCTCAGCTTAGGTAAATGAGAGGTGAGTGTGAACAGTGCAAAGATGATAATATATTAGCTAGATTTAAATAATGTACGCAGATATAGTGAGAGATTATAGGAGCCAGTGACAGTCCAGAATATGCTGTATCCATGTAAAAAAAATGGTGCTGTGACACTGAGTAGCACTCTGTTTTCTTACACTAGTGCTATCCTGTGCCAACACATTATTTTTTTTTTTTAACATATTTGCATTACTTTCTGTGGTATTGCTTCTGCCATTTTTAAACCATTTTCATTACCAAATTTTTCATACCTCAGTGGTAGTTAATTTTTTCATACAGTTTTGCAACTCTTTAAGCTGCGGTGACACAGAGACACTCCAAGTCAGTGACACAGTGACTTTGAGGGGATATCGTCACACCATAGGGAGAGACCACCATTTAGCTGTGTGGAGTCTTATTAAGCCATTAGCGCTCCACTGTGCAAGGGAACATGGGAAGAATATGCAAATCTGACTTCCATGATGTAACTTTGAGTCAGGTTTCAACTACTTCCTTCTCTTACTCTTAACAATGATTTGCTGAGCAAGCTCTCTGCTCCACTAACCCAGGCATGGTGAGGAGTCTTCCATGCCTCAAAGAGACAGTTGGGCTGCTGAGAAAGAAATTTCTCCTAGTCTTTCTGTTCTTCATAAGTTATATGAGAACAGTCAGTGTTTTTGATGAGGAGAAAGCAGAAGGGGAAGAATGCATATATCCAAACATAAACAGTAAAAATAACAAATCAAGATAAGTTACAAATACCATTCACTGTATATACAACCCAAACTCACATCACTATCTCTGCAATCTCACACACTTTGGACCATAGGAAGCCACAAAATTCATATTACCCTCTACAGCAGAGGTCAGCAACCCCTGGCACACGTGCCAAGAGTGGCACTCCTGCCATATTTCACTGGCACACCAGCAGCACAGGACCTGCAAGAGTTAAATGAAGTCCGTCCCTTCAGTGCTCTGCTAGAGCTGAGGCATAAGGACACTCCCCTTTGAGAGGGGTGCAGGAAACCCAGGGGGTGGAGCTTAATTGCTCAGGTCTGTGCCTGCCTGCTATAGTGATAGCTCCTGCCATCTGCACCCTGCAAACCTTCCCGGAGGAGGAGAGGAAGCTGCTAGCAAAGTGAAACTGAAAAACACACAGGTACATAGGATTACTATTCTCATTAATGTCAGGCATTTGGGGTTATTAGTTTAGTCTTAGTAACTCCATATGCCTCACATTAATAGGAATAAACCCCATCATGTCCCTCATATTAACCCCTGTGTGCCTCACATTAATAGGAATAAACCCCATCATGTCCCTCATAATATCCCCTGTGTGCCTCATATAAAGGTTACTAATATGTGAGACATATGCAGGTAATAATAAAAGACCTCAATAATGAAGATACTTAATTATTACCTCCAAGTCTCTCACATATCAGTAACTCTTACACAAGGGTTAATGTGAGGGACATGATGGGGTTAATTGCTATTAAAAAGAGGTACATAGAGTTACTAAACTGTCATGCACAGGGCCAGACTTTATGTTGCTTGCTCGAGAGTATCCTGTGCCCAAAACTTACATGTACTGGCGGAAAATAACAAATCATACAATATTGTATATCCAAGTATATTCACTTAAAATACCTCTGTCCCAAAGACACTATTTACAGTTTCTCAGAACACCGTATATAGCAGCTGAAATACAAATTAACTTCTACACAAAAGTCTCACATATTCTCAGAATTACAGCAACAACAATATACAAAGTTACATTTCATATCCCATACCTTATACACAGTACGAAAACCTTACCCGCGCCTGTATTTACCCACTTCTACAATCACTGCAGACTAGTAGACTATAATTGGGTTCGATGTTCGATCGAACAGTCGAGTATTGAGCGGCTACTCAAATTGAACTTCGAACATTTCACTGTTCGCTTGTTTCTAATATCTATATATACCGTGTGTGTGTGTGTGTATATATATATATATATATATATATATATATATATATATATATATATACTGTATATATATATATATATATATATATATATATATATATATATAATTTTTTTAAACACTTTTTCTCTTTTTTCATTCAGACACAATGGTGCATTTGCAAGTCCCTGAAACTAAATAATTTTTGGAGCGCTTGCAAAACCTTTTGCTTCTAACAATACCACTTGCATCTTCCCCAGAAATAGCTAATTTTTTTGAATATTTTTGTTTTAAAGAGGGATAAAAAAAAAGTCACTGTGTAGTGTGTGGCTGAATAAACTGTTTATTTCCACTCCTAGCATACACTTTGTCATTCCTGTGCCTTTGTGTGAGTTAGTGAGCTAGAAATGTGTTAGATATGGTCCCAGGAGCCTTGAGAGTGTCATACGCTATGTTATAGGCCAACTTAAATTAAGATCTGGAACAAATCATCAGAACCCAAAATGAAACAAAACTTGAGAGATTTACCCATCAGTATTCCCAGAATGATGTTTTTCTTTTTTTCTCTGGACAACTTATAAAAAAGTCTCACACAACCAAAAAAATTTTATGGACATTTGGAAAATCATAACAATGATAAATGATCTATAGCCAAGCATATAGTTATGAAGACAATAGCAGGATTCACTGTAAACTGCAAAATGATAAAAATTACAATCAAAAAGAGTTGCGCACAATACTTCAACTTCATTAAAAAATGTAAATTTATATAACTTTTTTTAGGGACAGTGTAGGAAAGTGCCCAATTTTTATGGACTTTTCAAAATTTATAGACCGTGGTTGTTGACTCTATCAATCCCTTACACAACTGTCACTAGGTAGACAACATGCAGTGTAAGTAATGAAGACATTGTAGGGCTCACTTGAACTCCTTTAAACAGCAGATTGGTGTGTGTGTGTGTGGGGAGGAGAGTTGCAATCGTGAACCCACAAAAATAACACTAATAAAGAAAAATTACCTTTTCTGTACAAAATAGCATCTAATGAAAACACAGCAACATGTGCAACAACCCCCCCCCCCCCAGGTTTTCTGTAGTGTGGGTCCTTAGACTAAGTTACAATAGTTTGTTGGGTCAAAGCATCCGTTCCCTGGCCTGCCTCCATCTCCACCCAGCTTCACCTACATTTTGAGAAAGTAACAACTGGGTGCAATATGAGCATGAAAAAAAATCAGCACATAACAAAATTGTGACTTTTTCATTCCTTGATAAAAAAAAACAAACTGGCATACAAGACTTGATAAATTGACCCCGTTATAGATCCCATATGCTGAAAATCATAAAAAATAAAAAATAAAAAAAATCACATTTTTTGTTTATTTTCACTTACAAAAAATACAATAAATGGGGATACAGTTGTATGCACCCGCAATAAACTACAAGTTATTCTACAAAAAACAAACTCCCACAAAGCTCTGCAGAAAGAAAAGTAAACATGTTATTTGTCTAACGCATTGGTGCAAATGTTCATTCTAAAGTGTTTTTATTGTGCAAAACAATAAATAACTAAATTACTTTGGTATCCTTAGAATTCTACAGACTCATAAAATTAATAATAATCTAGAGGCTCCTATATATACTATACATAGCTTAATTGATATGCCATTTGAGGAATGTCCGCCATCTGCCTTCCTCTCCACTGATTTCTCTTGTCTGTAACTCTTAAGAAGGAGCAATGTGAAGCAACATCTTATAGAACTGCACTTGAGATTCCACACAAGGCTATGTGAGGCAGTGCAGCCAATCATGGTGAGGACTTGCTGTACCTAATATATAACGGTGTATATAAAACATAGATTATGTCTTCAGGAAAGGGAGCAGGGCTTAATGGGGAGCGGAAATGCACTAGGCTATCCAAGAGGGATACAATAGATGCTGATGCAGTCATGTTGTTTATAGGAGGTTAGCTATAGCAGAGAAAGTTCTGGATTGGTGGACAGACTGGATTACATTAAAAAACTACCCATAATGAAAGGGTTTAAAATGTATGGATGTACCTAAGCTGGCATGAGACAAATTACATTGTAAAGATACTACTGGTGAATTAGCATTTAATGAAGGTTTTAACACAATCTTCAAGGGTTTTAACTGTCGAATTATCTTCAAAATAAAAATGTAGGATATTAGCTGAATAATTCAGTTAATACTAAAAGGTAGTAATAGGCCACACCATTATAAATAAAGGCACAAAGGTAAAGAAACATTCACATGATTCCATTCAGTGTTGTTAAAAAAAAAAACATATATAGCACATACCGTAAAACATACAGTGAAAAAGTACACACAGATATGTTCACATTTAATCAATCTCCTGTTTAGTTTCAATTTCACGTCTCCCCGCCCTGTACCCACCCACACTCTCCTAAGCCACAGGCCCCGCCTTCTTCTTAGGTCTGTAACACTAACCTGGGAGGCGGGGGCAGTGAGGCGAGAAGAGGACCGAGAACAGCGGGGACCGGACCAGCAATCTGTGCAGGTAAGTGGACACCAGGGGGGACTAAGTAGCCAGACGATTTTTTTAAATCACTACACAGCGTGGATTCTAACAATTAAAGCATTCAATTTTTAGACTCCATGCTCTGTAGTGAATAGGATAGTTTTTAAAATTGATCTCCGATTATTAAAAAAATCCCATTGACTTGCATTGGGTTCGGAATTGGGATCGGGTTCAAATGGAAAATGATCGGAAATCGGATTTTAAAAACGATCCTGAAATCTCAAGATCAGTCAACTCTAATAATATCACAAAATAATTTAAAAAATTCTTGAAAGGCCACAATTCACTCCTGTCTCCTACCATATTAAAGGTGGCCAGACAGAAATAAATAACCATCTTGTTTTAAGAAAAGCTGCTTAGCTTATGACTCACGTATCTCAACATGTCCAGTTAAGAAAATATAAAATGCAAGGCACATCTGTTCATTGATGTGTACACATTCTTAGTTATATGATAAATGACCTAGATTATATTCCACAATTCCACAGTTGTGAAATCAACAAAGTGATGACAAAAATAACTGGGCAATTCTGGGTAATAAAGGAAGGGGGGAGGGGGGGTTAGAGTTAGTCTATTTAGCGGTCCACTTTAGGAATGAAGTCTGTCAACAGTGACAATTACTAAGATACCGTATATACTCGAGTATAAGCCTAGTTTTTCAGCACAGTTTTTATGCTGAAATAGCCCCCCTCAGCCTTTACTCAAGTCAAGCAAAAAAAAATAAAACAATTTTTTTTGGGGGGTAGGGTTAGACCAGCCACAATAGTAATGTATAGAATCTCCCATAAAATAGTAAAAGAAAAGGAGCTTTAAAAAAAATAAATAAATAAAAGTTCTAAATCACTCCTTTCCCTAGAATACATATAAAAGTAGAAAATGACTGTGAAACACATACACATTAGGTGACCCTGTGTCGGAGAGTGCCCGGTCTACTGAATATAGGGTATCTACAGTGCTCCTGTTCTGTTGGGAAGGTATTAATAGGAGCACTGCAGATACCCTATATTCAGCCAGACTGAATTCCATGTGGGGGAAGAAACCCAGTCCTCAAGCTCAGCGAAGGGGCAGACAGACAACCAAAACACCCCCACCCCTTCCCCAGCAACTACTGCACCCAAAAACTCCGACCATTTTAATTTTTGAAATTTATCAGTAGCTGCTGCATTCCCCCCCCCCCCCTCGGCTTATACTCGAGTCAATAAGTTTTCCCAGTTTTTTGTGGTAAAATTAGGGGCCTCGGCTTATATTCGGGTCGGCTTATACTCGAGTATATACAGTAATAGTGATGAAGTTAAAAACTGACATTCATTTTTTAATTGAAATAAAACACCCCCCCACATGACCCTTGTTAATCATATAATTCAGAATTATAAAACCTTGCAGTCGGCCATCAACCTTGTCCAATTAATGATTGTGAAAAAAAAACTATAAAAACCCATATTTGTAAAAAGTAAATAAACAATCTAATTCACATGTTTACCTGTCCTGCTGCAGTCTTCTCATTGCTTGGTTTACATCATGTCTTCATTAATTGGCCAAAGACCTCTATTAACCCCTTAAGGACCAGGCCATTTTTTGGTTTCGCATTTTCGTTTTTCCCTCCTCACATTTCAAGAGCCATAACTTTTTCATTTTTCAGTTCACAGAGTCACATGATAGCTTATTGTTTGCGGGACAAATTGTACTTTGTAATGGCACCATTCAATATGCTGTGCAATGTACTGGGAAGCTGGAAAAAAATTCAGAATGAGGCGCAATTGGAGAAAAAATGCATTTGCGCCATTTTCTTATGGGTTTAATTTTTACAGCATTCACTGTTTGGTACAAATGACATGTTACCTGTGTTCTACGTGTCAGTACAAACGCGGTGATACCAAATTTATATAGTATTTGAAATTTTTTGATACTTTTAAAAAAATGATAAACTTTGCAAAATAGAAAAAAAAAATTGTGTCATCATGTTCTAACACCTGTAACTTTTTCATATTTCCATGTATGGAGCTGGTTGTGGTGTCTTTTTATGCGGGACAAGATGACGTTTCTATTGATACCATTTGGGGAAAGATCCGATGGTTTGATCACTTTTTATTCAATTTTTTATAGGAGGCAAAGTGTTGAAAAAAACGCTTTTTGGCTGTTTTTATTTTTTTTGCCGTTACGCCGTTCGCAGTACGGGATAAATGTTTTAATATGCTAATAGTTCAGGCATTTTGGAGCGCAGGGATACCTAATATGTTTATGTTTAATGTTCTTTAATTACTTTTATAGCTGATCTAGGGAAAGGAGGGTGATTTGAACTTTTATATATATATATATTTTTTAATACTTTTAAAAACTTTTTTTTTTCTTCTGTTACATTTATGATCAGACCCCTTAGGTACCTTGAAACCTAGGGAGTCTGATCGCTCATACTATTCACTGCAATACTACAGTATTGCAGTGAATAGGAAAATCGCAGCACTTCTATTAGACGATGCCTCTGGCCTCTGGCATCGTCTAATAGATCTAGTGCAGAGACAAGCCTGGAAGCCTTCAATAGGCTTCCGGCTGTCATAGCAACCGATCACCGCCCTCTTGTGACGTTCAGGAGGGCGGCGATCGGCAAAACATGGCGGCGCCCATGCCGCCGGCGCCGTTTACACACTGCGGTCACGTTTGACCGCAGTGTGTAAAGGGTTAACAGCAGCGATCGGCTCGGGCACCGACCGCTGCTGTTAGTGGCAGGTCCTGGCTGTATTATACAGCCGGCATCTGCCGTGTTTGGAGCGAGCTCAGCGTGTGAGCTCGCTCCATACATCCCCATGCGACCCATGACGTACAGTTACGTCAAGGGTCGCTAAGGGGTTAACTAGAGATGAGTGAACGGCGTTCGATCGAATTGATATTCAATTGAATATCAGGCCGTTCGAGGTGTTTGATTCCAATCGAACACCAGGTGGTAAACTCACTAAAAATTCGATTCCCCTCCCACCTTCCCTGGCGTGTTTTTTGCACCAATAACAGCGCAGGGGAGGTGGGACAGAAAATACGACAACGTAGGCAGTGAAAAAAAATCAAAAAAAGGAATTGGCGGCCGGAAACAGATAACCTCCAATTTAGACGAATGGTAGATTTACCAGTTAGATGGAATATGCGATTGCAGGAGGTTCAGAGAACAGGGATGAATACTGCTCATAATTATAATACTGCTCATACTTATACTTATTATATTGCTTATAACTTATAATATTGCTCATTATTATACTTATTATACTTATAATTATTATACTGATTATACTTATAATACTGCTCATACTTATACTTATACCGTCCATACTTATACTTATAATACTGCTCATACTTATACTTATACCGTCCATACTTATACTTATAATACTACTAATACTTAAAACCTGATTTAAATACTAAATATAAGAAGTATTATATCTCTAAATATTTTTAATTTTAGTTTAATTCATAAGAAAAAAAGAAATATTTCATGAAATATTTCCCTTTACACACTAACCACTAGAGATTTCACAAGAAAATGACATTTCCTATTTTTAAACCTCACACATGATCTTACCTCGGTAGACTGGGACAAAGTCAACATAAGTGGGGAAAGTTTGGCTCGAATGTTTGGCTTGAGGCCTAGATGAAGGAAATATAATTGATAAAGTTCTGTATTCATCTCAATGGGAAGGGTTGTATTACTCAAATTTTTCTGACCCTTAACCAATTAATTGCAGCTGCTATAAAGCACAAACAACCTGCTACATTGTCTATACAGAAAATAATAATCTAACTATAGTATCAAAAACATAATTTATCATACTTGCATGTAATTATTGGCTTAAATACAAGATATATTCCAGTCTTAGGTCTTTACGATTTGGCATGCTACTATGGGAACCTTCTCATGCTAAAGTGGGTAATTCACAATCATTGAATCAGGAAATTTACATTTAAGTGTTCCCATGATATAGTCTTCACACTAGATAGGTGAGTCTATACTTGAAACAAGACACAATGTCTCATAGACTATGGAATTGTATAAACAAGCCATATCTTGCTTCATCCTACCTTCATGTTTATTCATGATATATAGTTGTTAGTCTTTGTGTGTGTGTGTTTTTTTTTAATTTGCACATTGGAATAGAAGAGTATTTAAAAACTGTGTTAAAATTTCAGAAACACCTTAAAAAAGATTCCATTACTTAAAGTGATTTGGATAATTGTGTTCAATGGTAGCCATTATTTAAAATATAATTAGTTGCGAAACTCAGAGAAAAGGGGAAATTCTGCAGGTGTTTCTCATTATTTGTTATGCATGCAAAATATCTGCATAAATTACCATTATTATTCCAATGTACACTAAAAGACAATAAAACATTAGCAATCAAAAAAGAATATTGTTGACCCACAATCTGTAATAGCAGACTGGGTATAATGTGCTCTGGCCTTTCATGTTATTTGTGCACATGTGCAACTCAATTTAAGATTTGAAGAACAATTTTGCACCTGTATGAACAGACCATGTGTAAAAAAGACCTCATCCATAATGGTATTCAATATGATGGAAACACAACAAAATGAGAGATTTTAATATAACCATATTTTATGTGTTATATTTACATAATGTGAAAAGAAAAATACTGTTTACAGATAGATCAGTGAGAAAACGTATTTGACCTGAAATTTGACCTATTCTCATTTAGGTTTTACCATGTGGCTATCTGTACTATGTCTGCAATTGATGCTAGCGACAGAATCCATGATCCCCTTATACTGGAATAGCATTGAAACATCTTCAATCTCTCATTGAATGAGCAATGTCTCTTAAATCTCCAGCACTGAAGAAATGTGTCTTTTAGATCTAAGAAACCTGAAAAATTATATGAAAATCTGTATTCCTTGTTAACTTATCTTCAGACTGTATAACAAACATTACATGAAATGTCCACTAGATATACTCCAGGTTATGGATTATTCCTACTCCAAAGGGTATACTCAATAGCTATCACACATGCTCTATATCATTCTGTCTTTGAAGTTCCAATTTGAATTACATTTATGGCCTTCTCATTCCCATGCATTGGAATATGATCTGAGAAGTGTTAGTTATTTTCTATGTATATTGTACACATTGTATTTAAAGGGGTTCTCCCATCTCAGCCTTTCAGCCAGGCTGTATGCAGTGTCTGCTTCTAACTTCCTGTATTTCTCTCCCTCCTCCTCCCTCCTGCTGAATAGGACACAGAACACTTCTGCAGGTCAGATAATCTGCAGGTTATTATAAGGAACAAACAAAGTGCTATCTGTGTGTTTACCTAGAGAGATAGCAGACTTGGATTTATCAGATAACTGCAATTATCTGACCTGCTGGCAAGAGCACAAGAGCACTGAGTAAGTCACTTGTCCTGTCTCCGAGGTCCATGGTTATTGCAATTCAGTGAAAACAATGATGGGGGGGGATAAATTAACATACCAAGCAACCAAAGCAAAATTTCTAAAGCAACATATTTAGGAAAATACTTCAATTTACATGACTAACAGTGTAGATAGGATTCTTGAGATGGGACAACCCCTTTAATAACATTTTAACCAAAGTTAAACTTAAAGGGGTTTTCCAGACAAAAAATAATTTTTCAAAAAAGGTCTGTTAGAGCTATTAATTGGTTAATAAGTGGAACCAAATACCTTTAGCAGTGTTTTGCATGATTTCTGGGCTTCTCTGTGAGCTCCTGCTATCTTATGCATTTGTTTACAACAGTATCTTCCTGTTCTGTTTTCCTATAACTACCATGATGCCTTGGGCCACTGAGAGATGACTTACACCTCATCCCTCTTTCATTCCCTCTCCTCCCTTTGTCACTCACACTCCCTCCCTGTTCCCCTAGCTTGACCGCGCACTACTAGCCCTTTCCTAACTAACTTAACCCTCCCACCCTATCATACTACCTGTCTTATGGACAGGACCTTCTGGGCATGGGGCATCACTTTCATCTGGGGGCAAGGTCCCATAAATCCAGAGATCCTCCCTGTGAACTGACATATTTTTTTGGACTTATGTGTTTATTTGCTTGTACTGTCTTCCATCAATTGTGCCTCAAACACTGTATTCCTGTATAAATGTTCTTGCCTTCAGATATTGTGTTATATCATGCCTGATGAAGGAATCTAGCAGTTCCGAAAGCTTGCAATCTCTCATCATTTTTTGTTAGCCATTAAAAAAGGTATTACCTACTGAGGACTCTCAATCTTTACATGGAATTGTCAGGTGAACTTCATGAGATGAATCTCGCGGGGTTCGTCCCACAAACAAACAAGATCTAGAGCCTTAAAAATCGATCCTTCTGTTCACAGCCACCTCCACTTCCTCTCCTGCCCACCAGTGAACCCCATGCATAGCATATCACTTTGGCACAAGGCCATCGAGGGGGCAGAAGGGGAAGTGGAGACGGCCATAGACAGAAATGGGATCAGGAAGTAAATAGGGCCTGTTAGGTCCTTGGGTTACTCCAGCAGGTAATGGTCTATTAAAATAGTCTATTAAAAAAAAACGTGGGCCCCGCTATGGTTAAAGGGGTGTTCACATATAGGGATTTGATACTAAATTTGAGGAACAGAATATTTCTGTTTCAGAAATTTGAAGCAGATTTTTTCTGCTTGACAAAATATGATGCAGATTTTGACTCTGAATTTGAAGCAGAATTTGGAGAAGACTGCCACTCTATTGTCAGGATCTTGTTTTGTTGAACTCTTTTTTGCCAGCAGTCAAGATGGAGTCTTTTGTGTTTCCTGTCTGTGACTTACCCTGATTTCCTGATTCTCGATTATTTAGCATGTGTGTTCTGATTACCCAGTTGCCTGAGTATTGTTTTCAGAAGCCTGTCTTCTGCAAGGTCCTCAAGCTTAAACTGACTGTTCCAAGTTGGTTAATTACCTGCAAGTTGGTTGCTACCTGGAACCACTACCCCCAGCAAGTCCTCCTGCTACCTAAGACTTGCTATCCACCCGGTCCACAGGAGCCGTGAAACTACTGACCCCAGCAAGTCCTCCTGCTACTAAGACTTTGCTATTCACCTGCTCCACAGGAGCCGTGGAACTACTGATCCCAGCAAGCCCTCCTGCTACAAGGACTTTGCTACCCACCCGGTCCAAAGGAGCCGTGGAACTACAGCCTCCAGCAAGCCCTCTTGCTGAGTATAGGACCACTGCTTCCGGCCAAGCCTCCCTGCCTTCCACAGAACAGACTGTAAGTCAATTTGTGTATTACTATTGCTAGACTCACTGTTCCCAGCCATTGGTCTCTAGAAAATAGAAAGGGTATTGTGACAGAATACTCAGGCCATGATGACGGAGACCGCTGGTTCAGAGAGTTTGGAGGTACGTTTCAAGAAACTATACAATCTGACTACCTCTATGCATGTTGAGATGCAGGCTCTAAAAGCAAAGATTGATGCAATGGAGGGACAATCTAACCATAATACCCAGGTGTTTGGGCAAGCAATTCAGGAACTACGTAACCGCACTACACAATTGGAGGCGCAGGCACCAGTTCCCATTCCTACTCCCATTCCTAAGTTACCACCTTTTAGATTCGGCGGTGAACGTGACAAGTACCATGGCTTCATAAACCAATGCCGTTTATATTTTGATGCCAATGCTAGCCAGTTTCCAACCGATCGTTCCAAAGTGCTGTGTATTATCATGCTCCTGACTCATAAAGCCATAGCTTGGGCCAACCCTTTCATTGAGACTAAAGATCCCATCTTGGACAAATTGGACGATTTCCTTACCGCTATGAATCTAATGTTTGATGACCCCAATCGATGTGCTACAGCTGAAGCTGCCATTCTAACCTTACGTCAGGGCAGGCGCTCTGTTACAGACTATGCTATGGAATTCCGAAGATGGGCTGTGGATACAACCTGGAACAGTCAGGCACAGCTTCCTCTTTTTCGTAAGGGCCTATCCAGTATTATTAAGGATGAGTTATCCCGAGCAGAGGCTCCTTCCAGCTTGGACGATTTCATTAATCATTGTATCCGTATTGACACGCGTATTTCTGAACGGAGGCAGGAGAAAGAGAGATGGCTCGCCCTGAATCGGAGTAGTAATTTTTTCCCCTCTTCATCCGTGAAGGATCCACTGAGTAAACCTCCCCGGGATGCAGGGGTTGAACCTATGCAAATAGATTCTCTACAGAGACGTCAAAGTCAGGACCGTAAAGAACATAGGCTTCGGGAGGGCTTATGCCTGTACTGTAGTGGTTCGGGTCACTTCCTTATGAATTGTCCTAATCGTCCCCTTAGAACGGCTGCAGCAATTGCTGAATGTGACTTTTCTGATTCTGAGTCGGTCATTTCGGAGTCAGCTTTGCTTCTGAATGCTGTCATAGCTCCTGTGACTCTGCACCCTAAAGAAAAGGAAAGAGGATCACACTGCCTCCTTCCAATTCAGATATTGATCAACTCTCAGTGGGTTACTAGTACGGCCATGATTGACTCAGGAGCTAGTGGAAATTTCATAGATCTATTGTTTGCCAAGGAGCATGGAATCAAGTTCTGGAAGAGGGCTTCACCGGTGGTACTGGAGACAGTGGATGGATCTCCACTAGTCTCAGGGCCCGTAGATCATGAGACAGTACCCTTGAGGATCCAGCTGAAACCTGATCACCAAGAGACACTTACCTTCATGCTGATTTCCTCACCACACTTTCCTGTTATTTTGGGTTTTCCATGGTTGCAGACCCAGAACCCTGATATCAACTGGGAAACTAGTGAGATACGTTTTCCAGGAAAGGATCTCCCTGCTAGCATGCATATACGGAATCCAGTTCCAGCCCCAAATGTACCGTTTAACAGCATGAATATCCAAGATCCGGCTCCAGCTCCAAATGTACCACTTACCAGCATGAAGATTCAAGATCCAGCTCAAATGCTGAGTTTACCACCTTGTTATGAGATATTCTCTGATGTTTGCGACAAAAAGAAAGCCGATCTACTTCCTCCACATCGTCCATATGATTGCCCGATAGATCTCCGACCCGGTGCATCGATACCTTTTGGGAGCATTTATCCACTAGCAGGGCCAGAACTGAAAGGTCTCAAGTTGTACATTGATGAAAATTTGGCTAAAGGCTTTATTCGTCCCTCTTCATCTCCAGCTGAAGCTCCCATATTCTTTTTCAAGAAGAAAGACGGCTCTCTCCGACCTTGCATAGACTATCGGGAATTAAATAAAGTTACAGTTAGGAATCGCTATCCTTTGCCATTAATCCCAGAATTATTGGAGAGAGTACGACAGGCCAAGATATTTACAAAATTAGACCTTCGTGGTGCATATAATCTAGTCCGCATCAGGACCGGGGATGAATGGAAGACCGCTTTCAGATCTCGGTATGGGCACTTTGAATATCTTGTGATGCTGTTCGGACTTTGTAACGCTCCAGCCACCTTCCAACACCTTGTCAATGACATTTTCAAGGACCTTCTAGATCTCTTCGTGGTCATATATCTGGATGACATCTTGATTTTTTCAAATTCTCTCGAGGAACATCAACAGCATGTAAAGACCGTCTTAGGACGCCTGAGGGAAAATCATCTCTACATCAAACTTGAGAAATGTGAGTTCCATAGAACTGAAGTGCAGTTTTTGGGGTATATAATCACCCTTCAAGGATTGAGCATGGATTCAAGTAAGATACAAGCAATCCTTGATTGGCCTGTTCCCAAGAACGTTAAGCAAGTTCAACGTTTCATTGGTTTTGCAAATTTCTACCGACGCTTCATTAAGAACTTTTCAGGGATCGTCTCCCCTATTACCCAACTAACAAGAAAGTCAACAGCGTTTATTTGGACCACTGAAGCACAGGAAGCCTTTGACCGTTTAAAGGAAAAATTTACCACATCCCCAGTCTTAATTCATCCTGATCCTGAACGGGCCTTCATTGTTGAGGTAGACGCATCGGACAGTGCTATGGGAGCTATTCTCTCTCAGAGAACAGGAGAGAAGAATTTATTACATCCATGTGCTTTCTTTTCTCAATGTTTGTCACCCGCAGAAAGAAATTATGATGTAGGGAATAAAGAATTATTGGCCATCATCGCTGCCTTTAAGGAATGGAGACATCATCTCCAGGGAGCATCACAACAGATTGTTGTCCTCACTGATCATCGTAACTTGGAGTTTATCAGATCTGCAAAATGTTTGTCTCCCCGACAGGCTCACTGGAGTTTATTCCTCAATCAATTTAATTTTGTGATTTCTTTTAGGCCAGGTTCTCGTAACGGTAAAGCTGATGCCTTATCCAGAATGTACGCTGCTGACCCTATTCCGGGTTCTTTACCCAAGACAATACTGTCAAATTCCAATTTTGTAGGGGTAATTTACAATCAAGACTTGTTGAGTGACATTAAGGAGGCTTATAATTCAGATCCATTTCTTTCACAACCCACAAGGGATGTACGTTTAACTCTAAGGAACGGAGTGTGGGTTCAAGGGCAAAGCCTTTATGTTCCTGAAGCGGTGAGAGTAAAAATTTTGAAGCTGATGCACGATTCCAAGATGGCAGGTCACAGGGGAATACAGAAGACCCAAGATTCCCTTTCTCGTTTTTTCTGGTGGCCAAGTTTTCAAGAAGATGTCAGGAATTATGTTCGCTCATGTGATGTCTGTGCCAGATGTAAGACACCACGTTCTGCACCAACAGGACTACTGCAGCCTCTTCCTATCCCAACTCGCCCCTGGGGGTCAATCTCCATGGACTTCATTGTAGAACTGCCAACCTCCAAGGGATAAAATACAATTTTAGTGGTGGTTGATCGTCTGACGAAAGCTGCTCACTTCATACCCTGTGCAGGTCTACCTTCAGCTAAAGACACTGTTGACTTAATTATTCAAAATATCTTTCGCCTACATGGAGTTCCAGATGAGGTTGTTTCTGATCGAGGTGTTCAATTTACTGCAAGATTCTGGTGAGGGTTCTGTGCGGCACTGGACATAGATGTCTGTTTGTCCTCCGCTTTCCATCCACAATCAAATGGACAGACAGAACGTACTAACCAGACTCTGGAACTATATTTACGATGCTACGTCTGCCATCTACAGGATGATTGGGTTGATTTGCTTCCCATGGCAGAATTCTCCTACAACAATTCGCAAAGTGCTTCTACAAAAGTAACACCATTCTATGCAAACCAAGGCTATCATCCAAAGATCTTTCCCAGATTTCCGGTGGATGCCCCTGTGCCAGCAGTTACAGAAAGAATCGCCTCTTTACAACAAGATCTGAATTTGTTAAAGCAGACATTGCGCACAGCTCAAGAGAGATTTAAGAATACAGCTGATAGGTGTCGTAAACCAGCACCAACATTCAAGGTAGGAGACGCAGTTTGGTTATCTACCAAGAACCTGAAATTAAGGGTGCCGTCACGAAAATTGGGACAAAAGTACATTGGTCCCTTTAAGATTAGTGGTCTGGTAAACTCAGTAACCTGTCGATTGAATCTTCCAAAGACCATGAAGATTCATCCTGTTTTCCATGTCTCTTTGCTGAAACCTACAATTTCAAATCCTTTTCCGGGACGGTCATCTCCTCCTCCTGGTCCTGTCTTGGTAGATGATCAAGAACATTTTGTTGTGGAGAAGATTCTGGATTCCAGGATTCTCAGGGGCAAGTTACAATATCTTATCAAATGGCAAGGCTATCCTCCAGAAGAGAATTCCTGGGAACCTCTGGACAACATCAATGCCTCTCGATTGATTAAACAATTTCATGATAAATATCCTGAGAAGCCTGGTCTGGGATCGTCCGGAGGCCGCTCCTGAGGTGGGAGTAATGTCAGGATCTTGTTTTGTTGAACTCTTTTTTGCCAGCAGTCAAGATGGAGTCTTTTGTGTTTCCTGTCTGTGACTTACCCTGATTTCCTGATTCTCGATTATTTAGCATGTGTGTTCTGATTACCCAGTTGCCTGAGTATTGTTTTCAGAAGCCTGTCTTCTGCAAGGTCCTCAAGCTTAAACTGACTGTTCCAAGTTGGTTAATTACCTGCAAGTTGGTTGCTACCTGGAACCACTACCCCCAGCAAGTCCTCCTGCTACCTAAGACTTGCTATCCACCCGGTCCACAGGAGCCGTGAAACTACTGACCCCAGCAAGTCCTCCTGCTACTAAGACTTTGCTATTCACCTGGTCCACAGGAGCTGTGGAACTACTGATCCCAGCAAGCCGTCCTGCTACAAGGACTTTGCTACCCACCCGGTCCAAAGGAGCCGTGGAACTACAGCCTCCAGCAAGCCCTCTTGCTGAGTATAGGACCACTGCTTCCGGCCAAGCCTCCCTGCCTTCCACAGAACAGACTGTAAGTCAATTTGTGTATTACTATTGTTAGACTCACTGTTCCCAGCCATTGGTCTCTAGAAAATAGAAAGGGTATTGTGACATCTATTTAGGCTAATTTGCCTTTATTGGGCAGGGCCAAATCCAATATTCCACAAGTGGATTTTGGAAAATTCTGGGTCAAATTCTGCGCCGATGGAAAAGGTGTATTTTCTGCCCCTCATCCATTTCAGTAGTTCTTGGGTGGAATCTGCCTGAAGAACAAACAGGATACTTATTTTTTTGCACTAGCTGAAAAAAAAACCCACTGACCGGCCCATCAAAATGAATTAGGAGGCAGATTTCAGGCAGAATTTGAGGTGGATATTGAGTCGGATTCTACCTCAAATTCAGCAAACAACTCCTTTTTTTTTTTGAACACCTGCTTGGTTGGTGGTATACTGATGTGGCAGAGTGAGAGACTATAGACCAGGGTAAGGGGCCAATCGTACACATAAGGGAGAGTGTTTGCCTACATAGGCAGTACGGAGACTTACAAGTCATTCCTGCTCCGCTCTGCCAAATCAGTATCCCTACGCTATGCTGAGGATGGCCCAATAGGCTGAAACAGCGCTTTCCATAGCTGGGAATCTGTTCCTTTTGGGACAGAAATACTGATTTGGCAATTAAATCCACATTATGATTAAAAAGACTTTTTAACTGAGTCGTTCATGATGTTAAGGATGCTGCCCTCTATAGGGTGGTGTACAGAGTGCACTGTTCTCCTAATTACATCCTGGAGAATAGATTTGCATGTTTTTTACCCTAATGTCAGGTGGGCAGTCTTGAAACAGACTGGGACCACCCACCCAGTGGAGAGCCTAATTAGCATATTGGGAACCAAAACTAACTAAAACAATAGCTCAGGAACAGTAAGGGCTAAAGAAAAAAATTCCAGTAAAAATAGCAGTATGTGAAAAAGTAAACAGTGTCTATAGGCAAGGATTTAGACTTTTTTTTTTCAATTGGTCAAGTTGGAACTGTGAGAGTCAAAGCCTAAAATCTCAACCACTTCAAGAGTCCACCAAAGTTCTTGGCATGTTTATATAAATATGACCAAATTTGTCTATTATGTCTCTGGGGGTTCCAGTGGGGTCTACCGATTACCAATCGACTAAGCTAACAGAATGTCCCTATTCCTTGCTACCCTCCACTCTCATATGCTTGAAACTTCCTGGATGCTAAGGGTTACAAACTCTAGGTTAGTTAGACAGCTGCTATGGCAGTTTGCTTAACAAAATGAAGAATCCAACACTACATGGTAATCCAATTAAACCTTGTATATTCTGTATGATGCAGACAGAGTGGACCTACTGTACCACAGATCTGACTTAGGGTTACTGCCAAGGGTGTTGTCTAAGTGTTCCCCTGCCATACTGGGATCTGAACTATATAGCAGAAAGTAGATCCCATTCAGTGACAGCTGATCCAGACAGGTCAAGAGACAAGATAAAGTGACGTAATCAAGTGGAGGACAGGGCAGGCAAAGTTCATTTAACTTTATATAAAGGATCAGAGTCAGATAAACATACTGAGGTCACAAACAGATAATTGGAAGATACAAAAGCAGAGAACCACCTTCACATGAGTTAGCAAACTAAGAACATTTTGCTCAGGCTGAGGAGAAGACTTAAGAATCTTTAAGAAGCCCACAGGATGACAGAGGAGGAAGCCCTGGAACACTGATTGAGGATCTGAGGCTTTAGAATATAGACATAGAAGAAATTAGATATTCGCAACATGATTCTGTCTATATTTCTCTTGACATTTTAAACGGATGGAGTCGAAGATGATTTCATGAGGAAATAAAATGAAGTAACAAAGGAAATACTTCAGGATCTGTTTTGGAAGTTCCAGCTGTCCGTTAGACTAATGGTGATAAGCAAAAGAGAGGTCTAGTTTATCTTCCAGTACATTACTCAAAGATCTCTGGGATCTAGATGTGAACGAAATGCCAAAATTGGAGACAATGAGACAGTAGATAGAGGCAGACCATGAATACAATCTATAAAGGCATATAATGGAGCCAAAAAATGTAGTTGATGAATAAGTGGTAAAGATGAACTGCAGAGGGTAAATCGGTAAGTGAAATGAGGTGAGTCATTTTAGATAAACAATCAACCACCATACAGATGGCAGAGTATTCAGAGAATTGGGAAACATACGTAATAAAGTCCATGGATATGATTTACTACAGTGCCTTAGGAATCGATAGAGGAAGAAGGAGTCCAGTAGGCCTTTCAAGAGAAGTTTTGTTTCTGGTGCAGGTTCAGATATGATGCCACAACGTCATGAACATCTTCAGCCAATTTAGGCCACCAGTAATGCTGGGATTCCAGTAGTCTACCAAACATCAGGCTGTCTAGCTGCTTAAGAGCTCTGCCCTCAAGACAGAATTTTCTATCTCCTGACAATTTGAACAACATATTTGCCTCAAGGAATGTCTCTTATAACAACTAGGTGAGAAGAGTCTATAATATGCTATGGTTCATTTTTAAAAACAGTCAAATCAATGGTGAAGAAAGAGCACCTACCCAAACATTCTTTTCTGTACACAAGCGGGTAGTCAGATGGAGCCAAGATCGGTACGCAAGCAGGTAAGCAGATGGAGCCAAGATAATCTGAGCAAGATATACCTCAGAACTAGAGACTGGGAACAAACACAATACTCAAGCGTGGGTCTGAATGTGCTCTGAGTTAAAATAGGCCTAAATCAGGAAGCAAGATGGCCATGGACATGAAACAATACTAGCCATCTTGATTGTGGGCAAGAGCCAGGGAACAGTGGCCTCTAGTAGTGGGAGTAAAAATCACTTGAGAACAGCGGCCACTAGTGGATATTCTTGAAACAGCATCTTCACACGATGATTAAACACAGATTCTGACACAGAGGTTGAGGTCAATTTTGAATAACCTATCCAATTAAGTTGCACCGTGTCATGAGTAGATTACTCACAGTCAGTTTGTCTTTGATGTGACTTGCCAAACCATCTCAAATTGCTGCTTCTAAAGCTTCATTATTCCAGGAACATTTTTAGAGATGACTGCAGAGCTTAAAGACATACTGACCAACAATTAAAATACCCTGCCAAAGGTGTAGCAGAGTAGATACATGCGAGAAGGTCAAGTGAAGTTCATCAAAAACTCTGCAGGTGGTGGGTAAGAGCTCCTAAAGGGTGGTCATCACAGAATCTATGGTTCCTAGAGCGGTAATACCCAAGCCAGATATTATCACTAATATCAGTCAGATATTATAGAGCACAGATTTCTATGAAGACTACCTTGTCATGGTCAATCAGAAATCAACGTGGTGTTGTTCACGTAAATTATAAATTGATTGAGGAAGCCATAACAGGTCTTTGGATCTACTTAATACTGAGGTGGCAAAGTGATGTGCAATCCAAAATCACTAGATTGTGAACTTATAGTATGTGTTGGCATTATTTAAGCAACAGGAAGCAAATAAAGGGTTGCTCACTATATGACGTCTCTTTAAAGAACTTTAAAGAACCTCTCAATGAAAAATAAAAGCCACAGAGCTCAATTTATTCTCCCCACAGGCAGCACAGTAAACCATCTGCCCCTTGCTAGACCATCCATTAAATCTTCTCATGGATAGAGACTCCACCAAGATCAGTAGCAGAATATCAAAGATACATTCAACAAACAGTCATCTCTTTTCTCCTAACAACTATTCTCTATCACTGACATCTTATTACTGCATTATTAGCAAGGGAGGGTTATTTCCTAGGAGCACAGGATGTAGAGTTGATACTACACAGCAAAACTGCAATATTGTATAGGTCATCTTATTGTTCGGGCAGAGAATTCATTTGGAGCTCTGAACTGAAAACTACAGAGATGTTTAATCATTTATTATAGAATTTCAGAAAGAAATCTATCAGAGGAGCTGTCTGACTCATTTAACCTAAATTATCATTAATTTGTCTAAAAACATTCACGTAAAGTAGCGGAAAACTGATTAAAATTCTATGAGGAAATATTTTCAGTCCATGATATAATAGTGCAATACAACAAATAAAATAAATGTCCGGGCCCCGGGGTGGGCGGCATTTTTGCTTACCTAAGCCAGTCCAGGACAAGCTGGACTGGCTTAGGTGGCTTAGCGTCACCGTCACCGAGCGGTGGATTGGGGAGGCCCTGTGGATGCAGCGCTGCTCCAGTGGCCTCCCCTCACGCTCAGGCAGAGAGCAGGTCCTCTCCCTGCCTGCTCTCTGCCTGCTAACGCCGCTCCGCCAAGCCCCCTTTGCTTCGCCCCCTCCGCTCCGCCCCCTTTCTGTTGTCCGCCTCGAGCGGCAAAAAAGGTAGGTTCGCCCCTGCCCTGAAGGTGTCCCCAGCCTTTAGCCCTTTCTGACATCTATCTTAATAGTATGGCAGAAATAGGGTCTTTAAATACACCTATATAAACACCCGAACATAAAGACAGCTGTATACACAGAATTGTGAGTGTTGTAGGAGGTAAATTTTTGCTGACAGATTCCCTTTAGATGCAGTCTGTCAGCAGTTTTGCATTTTCAAAACTGAGCTAGGTAGGGACAAGAGAGCAGAAGTCGAAATATAGCTTTGCCTTGATTTTAATAAAATTATATCTGTAAACACTGATTTTGACTTTAATCCTGTTGTTCCCATAGGAGTCGTATCTCACAAGGGAAAACAGGACAGGCCCTTGCGGTAAAATGCTTTGTGAACTGTGCATTTTTTAAGACTCAATTTTAGAAACTACACCCCTCAAGGGAATCATCTAGGGGTACTGTAATCATTTTCCAGAAGATTCTGAGGTCATAAACTGCTGTATGGGCACACCGTGGGGCCATTTGGCTTTTGGAGCACAGACTTTGTTGGAATGGTTTTCAGGGGCCAGGTCACAGTTGCTGAGCCTGGTAAAGTATTAATACCGAAAATGTAAATTTAGGACAATATATCCAATCATTAAATCCAAAAAAAAAAACAAAAAAAAATTTCCAATTTGTGAACGGTAACAAACTTTTCATTTTCACAAAAGGCGATCAATAAAAATGCACCCCACCAACATTCCTCCTGAGTACAGGAACACGTCTGTCCTGGGATGTCATCTCCTCCCTTTGGAGTGAGACTGTAACAATTTGTGACTTTTCATAAAAGGTACGTTTGAGGAATATGATCCACATACAATTACTCAGGCTCACTACATCTACAAAAGTGGAGTAAGTAGTGTAAATATGCAAAAGTCATAAAAGTGGAAATAAACTTCTTATTTTTACAAATTTAATAATGCCATCATTCTGGGGTACAGGGCTTGATAAATTTCCCTCCATATGTTTGAGCTGTCATTGTCTTTTAATATTTTTAACACTATGTGAGTTATACTACTTTGGGACAGACACAACTTTTTGATTGAATTTAATTAGATATTTTTGGAGACAGGATGACCAAAAATTTGCAATGTCAGCTCTGATTTTTATCTTTAGTTTTTCTATTCCAGTTGTGACATTATCTTTATCCAGTGGGCTGGTATGATTACATTGATACTTAATCTATAAAGTTTTCCCCTATCAGTATGTCTTTGTAAAACGGGAGGAAATCCATACAAACACAGGGAGAACATACAAACTCCTTGTAGCTGTTGTTACTGGCGGAATTCGAACCCAGGACTCCAGTGCTGCAGTGCTAACCACTGAGCCACCGTGTTGCCCCTTAAATTGTACTTCTTAATGGTTCCATATAACATAATATTTTATATGCTTTAATATCTTTACAAAATGAAAATCTTTGAAAAAAGCAAAATAGGTATTTTATGTTTCTTTGTGCAGAGCTGTGTTTTTTTTGTGGCATATAGATGTAGTTTTTATTTATACCATTTTGGGGAATGTCTGAAATAAGACCATTTTAGGCTAAGGCTCCACGGGACGTCCCACAGCAAAAAAGCGCTGTGGGAAAAACCGTGGCGGCAACGCTTCGTGGTTCTTCCTGCAGCGCTTTAGACAGAAAGTTTGTGGAATTTTCCTTTGAGGATTTTCTGTTACAATTATTATAATTATTGTTACAATTGACATGCTGTGATTTCCAAAAACACACGGCGTCTGCACCACTGTTTTTACCACTTTGCTCCTACTGTAAAACACAGCGATTTTTTCCCGCAGCGTTTCCCGCAAAACTCCACGAACTCTCTGTTGAAAGTACTGCGGAAAGAACCGCAGTGCGTTCATGCAGCAGTTCTTCCCGCAGCGCTTTAGTGCTGCGAATACGGCCCGTGGGTCCTTAGCCTTACAGCCTTCACTTTTTGGGATAAATATTTTTATATTTTAATAGACTGGGAATTTTCAGAAGCAGAGATAACGTATATGTATTTATATTTACACATATGTATTTTTATATGTATTCTAACAAAAGAGGGTGAATTTTTATATCTTTTTTATTTTTAGTTTTAAAACCCCCTTTGGGAGTATGAACTGGCAATCATTACATTGTTTGTACCACAGACCACAATACTATTGTATAAATCTCTATATAACTATTGAAGCTTAAAGGCTCCAGGCTGTCATAGTGATCGGATGGCTCCCATGTGGAGTGATCACTTCATCAGCTAAATGTGAGTTGTGGGGAAGGGGGAAGGGGGAAGGGGAAAGATTGATTGCACCACTGATAAAAAGCCAGAGTTCTTTTTCACATACTGATATTTGCATAGTGGTGAAAGTGTGTACAGACAATGTGAATGAAGAATACACCAAGGCTCAGTAGCGTGGGTCCTCTCTGTCCTGGATCCACATTCTATACCATAATCAGCTGATATTCTGCTTATGGACTCTGGCCATAAGTATTAAATTTTAATATTGTCTTAGTATTACATATTAATATAATATTACATATTAATATGAAGTAATATACTCTTAATATTTTATTTTTCACAGAAATATTTAAGGCACTTATTGTGAGAGAGACCCTGGATCAGTCTCCTGCCCAACAGAAGGAATGGTAGCAGAAGAATAGTCTTTATCGAAGGCCTCTAAACTGTGCCAACATTCACACCAAGTGTACGAAAAAAGTGGGAGTGCCACTAAAAAAACGTGCCCAGGATGCTTGTCTGCATAGGTACCCTATCCCAAAAGGGAAGAGGGTTCCCGACTAACTCACCTCTGCTAGGCCAAAAGGCTCTAAGTGGAGTAGAGTAACTAAAGGACTAATTGCTGAGGCAGAAAGTCCAGAACATTCTTTTCCCTTTGGGCTGCCACCACCTAGGGTACTCAGAACTAACCAGTCGTCCAGTTACTCCCTGGGCTACCACCCAGGGGTGAACCTGCCCCTTTCGCTGCCCGAAGTGAACGACAGAAAGCCGCCCCCCGCCCCGGGGAGAAGGGGGCGTGGCAGAGCAGAGGGGGTGGAGCTTAACAAAGGGGGCAGGGTTTAGCGCCGTTCGCAGGCAGAGAGCAGGCACGGAGAAGACCTGCTCTCTGCCTGAGCGTGAGAGGAGGCTGCCGGAGCAGCGCTGCTCCAGTGGCCTCCCCAATCCACCGCTCCGTGCTAAGCCAGTCCATGACAGCTTGTCCTGGATTGGCTTTGGTAAGAAAAAATGCCGCCCTCCCTGGGGCCCTGCCATAGCGCCACCTGAAGCGCTCGCTTCAGGTCACCTCATGGGAGGTGCGGCGCTGCTACCACCACCTGGGACTCGGCACTTGTCAACCTCAGCACACCAGGTAGGACTGTATTGGATGACCATAACATCATAGCTTGAGGAAGATACAGATGGACAGAGAGCTTTAGGTTGAAATTGAAGCCCTGTCCTTTATCTACAGGGTAAAACAGAGATGCTGCCCATACCCCCAAACCCGAATACACTGATTTTTTAATTTTTTATAACCTTTTTTTCAGCTTTATTCTAAGTGGTGATACATCTCATTTTTAGATATAGTTTTATAAGATGGAAAGGCTAAATGGTGGGGGTTACAGAAGATAATGGGTAAATGAATTCGAGGGGTGGGCAATTAGGTGTTAAAAAATACCAACTTGAGATGGAGAAAAAAATATGCAAATAAATAATGGAAATTTACCAGTCTGTCTTGAGCAAACTCACTAATTATGGATATGTTAGTAAAGGGGTCAAGAAGACAGTAAACAAGTTTCCTGTTTAGGTTTAATGGTCAATTGTCCAGTTTTCCAAAGGCCTCCAAAGACATTCAGAGAATTTGGAAAATCCCTCACGATAACTTCTGGCACCAGTGCAGTTCACTGAATAAGCTGAGGACAGTTCATTGTGGCTTCATTGTGCCTGCATCATGTACAGTGGGGCAAAAAAGTATTTAGTCAGTCACCACCACCACTTTTTAAGTTCCACCACTTAAAAAGATGAGAGGCGTCTGTAATTTACATCATAGGTAGACCTCAACTATGAGAGACAAAATGAGAAAACAAATCCAGAAAATCACATTGTCAGATTTTGTAAGAATTTATTTGCAAATTATGGTGGAAAATAAGTATTTGGTCAGTAACAAAATTTCATCTCAATACTTTGTTATATATCCTTTGTTGGCAATGACAGAGGTCAAACGTTTTCTGTAAGTCTTCACAAGGTTGGCACACACTGTTGTTGGTATGTTGGCCCATTCCTCCATGCAGATCTCCTCTAGAGCAGTGATGTTTTGGGGCTGTCGCTTGGCAACACGGACTTTCAACTCCCTCCAAAGGTTTTCTATAGGGTTGAGATCTGGAGACTGGCTAGGCCACTCCAGGACCTTGAAATGCTTCTTACAAAACCACTCCTTCGTTGCCCTGGCGGTGTGCTTTGGATCATTGTCATGTTGAAAGACCCAGTCACGTTTCATCTTCAATGCCCTTGCTGATGGAAGGAGGTTTGCACTCAAAATCTCACGATACATGGCCCCATTCATTCTTTCATGTACCCGGATCAGTCGTCCTGGCCCCTTTGCAGAGAAACAGCCCCAAAGCATGATGTTTCCACCCCCATGCTTTACAGTAGGTATGGTGTTTGATGGATGCAACTCAGTATTCTTTTTCCTCCAAACACGAAAAGTTGTGTTTCTACCAAACAGTTCCAGTTTGGTTTCATCAGACCATAGGACATTCTCTCAATACTCTTCTGGATCATCCAAATGCTCTCTAGCAAACTTCAGATGGGCCCGGACATGTACTGGCTTAAGCAGTGGGACACGTCTGGCACTGCAGGATCTGAGTCCCTGGCGGCGTAGTGTGTTACTGATGGTAGGCTTTGTTACATTGGTCCCAGCTCTCTGCAGTTCATTCACTAGGTCCCCCCGCGTGGTTCTGGGATTTTTGCTCACCGTTCTTGTGATCATTTTGACCCCACGGGGTGAGATTTTGCGTGGAGCCCCAGATCGAGGGAGATTATCAGTGGTCTTGTATGTCTTCCATTTTCTAATTATTGCTCCCACAGTTGATTTCTTCAATCCAAGCTGGTTGCCTATTGCAGATTCAGTCTTCCCAGCCTGGTGCAGGGCTACAATTTTGTTTCTGGTGTCCTTTGACAGCTCTTTGGTCTTCACCATAGTGGAGTTTGGAATCTGACTGTTTGAGGGTGTGCACAGATGTCTTTTTATACTGATAACAAGTTTAAACAGGTGCCATTACTACAGGTAATGAGTGGAGGAAAGAGGAGACTCTTAAAGAAGAAGTTACAGGTCTGTGAGAGCCAGAAATCTTGATTGTTTGTAGGTGACCAAATACTTATTTTCCACCATAATTTGCAAATAAATTCTTACAAAATCAGACAATGTGATTTTCTGGATTTGTTTTCTCATTTTGTCTCTCATAGTTGAGGTCTACCTATGATGTAAATTACAGACGCCTCTCATCTTTTTAAGTGGTGGAACTTGCACTATTGGTGACTGACTAAATACTTTTTTGCCCCACTTTATCTAGAGAACGTACACTGAAGCTAAGGCGTACTGATCCTGGTTTCATCATTGATCGGTGCAATCTCTAGGATCTAGGAACACCAGGAATGGTCAGCAGACTCATCTCTCTGTATCTACTGAAAGATTTTCAAGTTAGGATAGGAAGGTTTGAGACACCAACGCATAAGGACATGCTGGTGGTTTAACGTTCCACAATCTGCTGACAGTTTCCTTTTAAAATGGAATGTGTTACCACAAAATGGCCTACATTATAAACCTAGTTTTTAGCATGGTCCAGATCATACATTTTACTGCAACCACCAGGAGAGAGTTATGAAATAAATGTTCTTGTGCTGGGACGTCCATCAACTCTGCTGCTCTGTTTGTATACACAGTGGTTGCAGGAAACCCATTGACCTGACATCATCATTGTAGCCGCTCTGTAGCAAACAGTGCAGTGACAGTAATGGCCGCTCCAGCACAGGAACAGAGGGGACGAACTGAGCCAGATTCAACTTGAATTTTCCTAAATTTGACCCAAGCATGAAACATTTTGCATTAGTCACCCACTATATTTTGGTGTCTCCTCAGACTGCAGAGGATTATAATTCAAAGCCCAGTTATACTCACCTTGCCTCACCTCTCCTGGGCATCCTTACAGCATCTATTGGTTTCCAGGCATACTTTTAATGCTTCTTATGCTTATCACAGCCTTTAGTGCTGACCCCGGGGAGTTGCCATGTCATAATGACACTTTGACCCTATGGCATGATGTTTAGATGACCCACATGACTGCTCCAATTACAGTCTGCACTGACCCCGGTGCTCATGATATTACCCAGAGGCCGGAAGGGGCCTGAAGAGGATGTTGGTTACATAGTACATGAGGATGGATGATGATACCATTCCATCAAGTGATGAATCGACAGAGTGTCACAAATATTTGCGGAAACAAATTCAGCCATCTCTACCTTAAACTATTGCTACCTATGTCCATGACTATCCTGTAAATAATACCACTAAATAGTGTGTACAGAGCAAAGGAGAAAGTCAGGCAAGATGGTAGCCCCATAGTCATGTATAGAAAATTTCCCAAGTTATTGCTGTGTCATATGATACTGATCCCTGACCAACTCCTCAGATGCCATAGTCAGGTGTGACCCCAGCATCTGAGTGGTTACTTTCACTTTCACTTTTCACATCCACAACAGAATGCCTTTGCTGCAGGAAGATCATGGAAGCCATTCGGTTGCTATGGCAATCAGGCGCCTTCTGTAGACTCTTATAACTAGGCTTCAATAGTTATGCAGTGATTTTACCATAGACTCTAATGCAGATACAGATTCAAGTCCCTATTTTTATTTATTTATTTATTTATTTTTTGGGGGGGAGAGAAGGGGGGGGGCTAAAGTAAAGTTTTAAAACATAAAAAGTTCTTGAAAACATAAGTTAAAAATTCCTAAGTATCAGAAATATGGTAAAGCACCATCCACTCCACATATAAAGTATACATTTGATCTTACTTACCTGGACAACATAACATGTATTTTTCACTACATGCTGAAAACCATAAAAAACAAAATCCATAAGAAAATTGTGTTACTGCATTTGGCAGCACATACCATAAGAATGTTTGACTCTAGGGAAAGACGTAGGGTTGTAACTCATGGCTATATGAATCAGATCTTGACATAGCACGTAGGCAAGTGGGACAGGTTTGCATGGGGCATATATAGGGACATGTGTAGATTCGGAGGCTTCTTGACATTTTTATGACTGCCTCCCCTTTCTCCTTTTTTATTTTGGGAGTTCTTGGTAGAAAGCATACTGCTGGTAGAAAGCCTGTTACCACTCTGCCAATAGTTAGGCAATGGTTTGGCAGAGGGGTATCGTGATGTACATGCGCTATTTCTAGTATGGCCACCATTCTCTTTGTATTAGTGCAGATGTACAATGCAAATTGCACAAACTGCCTACTACGCTGAATGAATGTGACTTAGGCCCCTTGCAGACGACCTTGGCCATGATCACTGTGCTATCCATGTATTTCACAGATAATAAACTGACCCATTCAATTCTATGGGCCCATACACATGACCATGAAATAGATGATCACGTGTGCGGGCCGACAGTTCGGGCTACAAAATAAAGAATAGGTCCTATTCCTGTCCTATTTTGCGGCCCTTGCTTCTGTGGTTCTTATGGTGGAAGCAAGACCAGGCGGCACATGGGACAAATCTGCGTGTCCACCCATGCACCGCCCATATCTTTAATTCATGACCGGTTGGAAGCACATGCTCATGTGAAACCTGCCTTAATATTTTGCTCACAGCCTCATTTTGTCTAAAAACAGTCCTTGTGTCAACCATAGTATCATATTGTATTAGCTCAACCTAATATACAGTGCTTGTCACAATGTGCTCCTATAAAGTGTGAGCAGAAGTATATTATTTCAAATGCCTCTACATACAGTGCAAGCAACACTGTGACCTCATACCTATAGTATGTTAATGTTTTAAAAACTCTAAATAATTTTGTATTCATGTTTTATTTAAATTGATTATTCAATTAAAAATGAAACGAATAGATAGAATTTATTACATTACTGTAATATTATAAAACTTCCACTAGATGGCAATATTGTCACATTAGTAAATTGAAAATGTCACAAACGCTTGAGAATTTCAAGATTTAAAACTGTCAATGACAATATGGAGAACCTTTCTTCTAATCCAACGTGGAGTGAAAGACGTCTGCTAGATTGTAAGGAAGAACACAAGTGTAAGAGCCAGTTAACATGCTCTGAAGAATATAATATCGCCTTGCGATGTCATAGAGTCCTGCTATTCAATGCTCAGTAAAAGCCAAAGTTTTATAATTGTCAATTTTGTTTCACAGATCGATTAATGAGTTAAAATCCTAACAAAATAATTGTGAGACACTTGTAAAATTGGAATCAGCAAACAATCAAGCATCTCTAGGACCCACTTTGAGAAAGGGAGGCTAACTACAAGCCATGCTGCTGTCACTGGGGGTGAGATACCCGACTATATGCCTAGGTTCTTCCAATTAAATCCATAGGAGTCACAAAGACAGCCAAGTAAGTACAGCCATCTTTCTATTCAATGACCACCTGTACACAGACATCTTGTAAAACACACATCAAATGACCTCTATTTTCCTGATGATCAGAAAGGTGGAAACAAGGCTGTGAAGCTTTAACAACCAATCTGGTGGAAAATTGAATTTTTCTATCAAGGTTAGAAAATAAACAGCAGTAATGTTCTTTTTCTTCCGCTTTAGATTTTTTTCTCATCTCACACATTGATGTTCACATTGACCAGCAGGTGGTGATATGTTAACATACAGCTGCACTAGATAACCATTATCCACTGTTACTATAGTGGTCCAGGTAGAAACTGCAAAACTGATACATTGGTCACGATTTCATTTTCTCCTTTATCCAATTTGTCTATACATAGTAAGAGACAAACTATGGGTGTTGGAACAAATGCAAACTCTTATGGATTAGTAAAATGTATCATGTCAGGTGCCTTTTTTGGGGCAGGAGAAACTGATGGGAATAAAACTGTCCATGTTCTGCATAGTTGTGTTTGTTATATAACACACTTTCATGTTTTCGGCTTGGCACAGTGAAGATGGATAACGTCCCCTCCCTATTACAAACTTTCTGTACCTAGTAAGCAGTAAAAATTAGCAGTAAATATTCTCCATGCCTTGGATTTAAAGTATCACCCCATGTAAGGGCAGACTCTTACACATAGAGGTCTGTTTACCTATTATCCAGTTGCAAAATATTTTACCATTTCATTTTTAGGAATGATCAAAGAATATAGAGGACTTGTAATCCGGCTATATTTGCTTCCCTTCCCCTCTTCATTAAAGGGGTTGTCGCATCTCAAGGATCCTATCTATACTGGTAGCTTATGTCAATTGAAGACTTTTCCTAAATATATTGTTTTAGAAATGCTGCTTTGTTTTCCTGCTATGTGAACTTATTCCCCCCATTAGTTATATAGTGTTACTATAGCGCTGGACCTGTGAGATAGGACAAGTGACATCACTCAGCTCTGCTGGTAGGACAATCAGTTCAGCTAATTGTAGTTTGTTGATAAAGCCGAGTCTGTTATCTCTTTATGTAAACACACAGATAACACTGAGTCTGTTCTCCACAAGCATCTGCATATTATCTCATCTGTATAAGTACTGTGATATTGTGATAGCTCATAGTGGTCCGTTCAGCAAGGAGGAGGGGGGGGGGGAAGAAATAGAGGAAGTGAGAAGAAGAGACAATAGGCACACTGCTGAAACACTGAGATGGGGAAACCCCTTTAAATGGAGAATTGCTGTGTACCTGCAATTTGCTGCAATAGTGTAACTTAACCCCTTCAGCTGATATACCTTCTATTAACAGGCAGCTGGAATCATTATGGAAAGGGATGGATTAACTATTAGAGAGGACCTGTGACCAGGTCTGAAAAGCCCAGTGACACACATCATCCGATAGGCGCTGCCATTGCAAGTGTTTTGGTGAAAATTAGGGTATACTAGTCAAGTGGGCGGTAACAATGCTTGACATACAGCACACAGAGAACCCACCCCCAAAGAAATCGCAGTGTTACCTCCCACTTGGCTAATGTACATTTATTTACACCAACACTATTAGGACTTATATTTTTGGAAAACAATTTCCATTGCAGGTTTTCCCACACTAGGGTTTGATTCCCACTGAGGCGCTGACACTACTAATGTTTCACTGTAGATATCGGCTTTCATATATTTTTAACCTTGATGGTCAAAAATTGTTCAGCTGAGCTTTCATTTTCTAGAAATGCATTAAAAATCAACACAGAAGAACTATACAACAAGGCAGGCTGGCCGCCTTATCTGTACTATGTATGGGAGCAGATGTATTACGTAAGATTACTTTGGAGGATCTCAGCAAAGACTTAGAGATTAAATAAAGTAGGAAAAATCTTTTCAAATATAAAAGAAGTGGAAGTGCACAAAAATAATCATTTTAATTAAATTTTATCATTTATTATTGTTTGCATATTAAATTACATATATGTGGGGGTATCACCGATCTGTCATGTATTTAATGTGAACATGGCATGTGTGGAATGTGTATATAATGAGTGTGTGACATGTTCGTCCGTTGCGGTTTTGAAAACCGCAGCATGTCAATTATATTTATGGAAATGCCGACGGCTTACCCGTAGATATAATTGTAACAGAAAGTCCGCGGAGGAAAACTCAGTGAACTTTCTGTTCAAATCGTTGCAGGAACAATCCCAATGCGTTCACGCTGCGGTTGTTCCCGCAGCGCTTTAGTGCTGTGTTTACGGCTTGTGGGGCCTTAGCCTCATGCGGGACGTCCTGCAGCAAAAAAGTGCTGCAGGAAAACCATGGTGGCAACGCATCACAGTGCTTTCTGCAGCGTTTTAGACAGAAAGTTCACTGAGTTTTCCTCCATGGACTTTATGTTACGATTATCCCTATGGGGAAACTGTTGCCGCCAGTTTAGGAAATCGCAGGATTCACTACAATCCCACTAGCTTTGTCCTTACTTTAAAACGACATGATTTTTCCGCACTTTTCCGCCGCGGGAAAAATTGCGGTGTTTCCATCCCGTGGGGCCCCGGCCTTATATTGTATTTCATGTGTTACTAATTTTGCAGAACAGTAACAGTTGTTTTGGCATCATCATCTTCTGAGTGATGTAACATTTTATTTTTCTGTTGACAGAGGTGGTTAAGGACTTATATTTTGTTGGACAAGATGTGCTTTTTATTGGTACTGTTTTGCGGTACATATGAATTTATGCCATGTATTTAACTGTACAGGTTAAATAATGTTTTGGTTTCAATATATGGGGTTTTATACATGCAGCAGTATGTGTATATGTATTGTTTCTATTAATTTTTAGATTTTTTTTTTACATATTTCATTTTCTATAGAAATGGGACATTTTTTGTGGCATCTAAAGAGTTAACACCCACAATCGGAGCTCAGCTCTGACTAGGTGTGCTGGAACAGTGTTATCTGTAACTGATGACTGGTTTACATCTGAGTTTAGTAATTAATTCTGGGAGTCCACACGGGGACCCCCCCGAACGGACTACTGAACACATTTACAAGCAGTGAGCAGTGAAAGCACACAGACCCCATAGACTATAATGAGGTCCGTGTTCTTTCCATGTGCTGCCGCATTAGTCATGTGGACATGAAAGTAGATCACAAAGTACTTTTCTGTCCACATGTTCCGTGTGGACACTGCACAGAAAGCACACAGACCCCATTATAGTCTATGGGGTCCATGTGCTCTCATAAGCTCTCCCCATGCCAATGCATTTGGTATTCCGTTCGGGTGGTGGGGGTCCCCATGCGGACTCCCCGAATGGATTATCAAATGAAGATGTGAGCCAGGCGTTATCTGTTTCTAACCTAATAATATGATGGTTTGCCTTAACACCTAGATAACAGCACCGTACTATTACTGCACAGGTCATTAAGGGGTTAAACTGCTGCAACGTGATATCATATTACAGAAAACTACAAAAACTTATGAAAAGCCATTGGAATTTTTTTTTATTACTTTTCATAGTTTTCGTGGTCTTCTTTAATAAGGTTAACTCTGCTACATCTGTATATATTTACAGGTGCAGCAAACCTCAAATTGACCTTTAAATTACATTGTTGTAAAAACATACTTTAAAATAACTCTCTCAATGGCATTCCAATGGCTTTTGTGATGTAAAGTGGCATGTTATCAAACTGCAGCATGTCCAGTTAAAGTTTGCTACATCTGTAGCATAGCAGTGCAGTAATTGTGCTTCAGTGGTAATGGGAACCTTTGCAAATGTTAATTAAATATTGTTCCATTTAATTAATAAATCTCAAGATGACAGATCAATGTTGGAGATTGGGATTCATTGTCCTTAATGTATCAGGGGATCAATTAAATCGTCCCTTGAAACAGAATCAAAACATTAATTAAAGGAAAGTGTAAGTGATGTTAAAGGCCAACCTGCAATGAGACAGTGTCATAGTCGCATCACTTTAGAAACTGATAATTGGACTCTAACCTTGTTTCTGCTACCAAGCATCCATTTCATTAGAAGTTATGAACTTTTCAAAAGTGTAAAAACTGTTTCTTCAAAATAAACCAGGGGCTAAACGGGAAGATTTTTTTTTTTTAGAAAATGGCAATTGGGAAATCTCGAAGGGGTATAACAGTGGTCTTCAAACATTGGCACATTCCATATAAATCTCCAAGAACCATTGCTTATCCTCTGTACAGAATGACAGCAAAGCCCCAGTTTCCACTCACGTCCATAATAGTGAGTGACTCTGTTAAGTTTTCCTTGGACAAACTATGGAAAGAAAGGATTAATCATGCCACCCTTCATTGCAATTCTCAGTTTGAGGATCATGGAGATCTTTTTTTTTTTTTTTAAGAACTCATGTCCAAATGGGATTCACAAACAGATACTATTGTCACTATTCTAATAGCTGATTTTTGGGTTTTGCTAAGGGCTCATTCACATCTGCGCCCGGCACTCCGTTATGCAGGTTTACGTTTCCTGCATAAAACTGAGCAGGAGACGGAAACCTGCAGGAGTCTCTCACCCATTAATTTGAATGGGTGAGAAAGCTGTCCGGCCATGAGCGGCGGTGAGTGTTTTATGCTCTCCGCCGCAAAACTGGGTTTTTAAATCCGGACACAGAGTCAGACATGCAGTACACTGTGTCCGGATTTAAAAAAAAACGGTTTCACGGCGGAGAGTATAAAACGCTCACCGCCGCTCACGGCCGGACCCCGTCTGTGCTTTCCGTCTTCTGGCATGCAAAAGACGGAAAGCACAGAACGGAGACCAGAACGCAGGTGTGAACCTAGCGTAAGGTGTCCCTAACACAAAGTTAGGAGTATAATACTGAAAAGTGTACCAAATGTTATAAGACCTACTCCTGTCACTGCTAGCTAATACTCTAAGGTCTTCCTCCAAACTCTGCATCATAGTGTTGGAGATAAGCATATAGAAGCTTACCGTCTATATTATGTTGTAGCTCACTAACCATTATTATCATGGCATTGCTACCATAGGGAACCTTTGAATAGTGTCCTGGGTCTCTTGTAACCAGTGATCGCCACAGTCAATTGAATCTGTATATTTAATAATATATAAAGGTTCCTATGTTTCAGTTATGATTAAACTTTAGTGAGTACACTGGTCAGACATCTGCTAAAACAGAGGTTTAGTTTGGGAGAAAGAGGGGAGTGTTTCATGTTACATGAGTCATGAATCCCATGCTCTAGGGTCTAGGTCAGTGGTCACCAAGCCTCCAGTGCTTGTTACAATATGAAAAAAAAGGCAAATGTATATGAAACTCATAGCAGTGGTAATTTAGATAGTATAATATAATACTACTAGTAGGAATATGGTTAAGTATATGCAAATGTATTCACAATTTATTTCTTTTTTTTTATAATTTGAATGTGCCTCTCCACCATCAAAGTTGAATATAGCTCACAGTAAGGAGATTAGAGATGGGTCACAAATCACAAAGCGCTTTGTCACAAATCATGTACGACCCGAATATTCAATATAGTTCAAAATTTGTCTCAGATGAACTAAAAGACTTCCACCACATGTTGGAGCAGGAGCTATAGAAGAGACAAGTGTGTGTGACTCTGATGTGAGTAGTAACAGCAACACTACTTTTAGTTTTGACAGCCCCGCCAGTAGCCACAGTGTTGTCATACTACCTGTGAATAAAGATGTTTTTGAAAGCAGTGAAGCACAAATATTGAGTCCGGGTTCTGTATGTTCCTCCTCAACATATAATGGTTTACCATGCTTCCTTTCTGTCTTCTATATTTTCACAGTCACAGATCCCTGTAGAGTTAGAAGACACGAGTGTTGGTGGACTTAGAAGTGTGTGTGTGTGTTGGGAGGGGGGGGGGTTATGGCTGGTGGTAGTGCTGATAGGGGCACTAGGGTGGGGATATGTTTGAATTTTGAGGTCATAGAATAATCCCATTGCCATGATGCATCACAGAAAAGTGGCAAAGATGATGACATTACTGAATCCGATGATGATTCTATTACAGGTAAGACCAAGCAGCCGGGTCAGGGTGACATCACAGAAAGGGGGTGGTGCAGCTGCAAGCTAGGCTGTTCAACCTATAAACACAATACAAATGTATCTGTTGTATGAGAGAGAATGCTTGTCACAAAAGGAAAGAAATTCCACTAAATATTTATGCAATGAATGTAAGAATTTTACTTTAGAAAGTAATGGGAAGTGTACTGGGAGACATATAAAAGGAAAATCTCTTAAAGATTTGATGACAATTTCTACAAGAAGTCATTTGGATGAGCTTCATTATCCAATAAAGCCAATATTCTTCATAGCCATATTATCTAGCCATGAACCTGAATATTCTATGAATGTATACAGCAGCAGCTGAGGATCGCTCATTGAATATTTTGCCTGGGATTTAGAGAGCTCCAGCTACATCACCACTAATTACTGTATACTGTTATTGGATTCATTTTACTAAATTAGCAAATATGAGTTTTTCAGGCAGTTACTAAGGGAGCGGGCTAATATCACCATGAGATCATAACATTCAACATAGCTAATGTTCAGAATTGGCAGTGACTTCTATACAAATAGCTCCGGCAGCTGCATGACCCAGATGTTTGAATGAAATATTCAGCTTTCTCTGCAAACAACATATGCGCCCTTTCCTCACTTCATCAACTTTGAGATCTGAAACATAATACTGCATTTGTTTTCTAAGGCTTTTTAAGGAGTCAGATTGCCAGGTACATCATTTTACTGACTCTGGGCAAGACTGACTGTGCATAATGGTCAACTAGTAGTAGGATCCAAATGACTAACCCAACTGTAAGTAACAGAACAGTTACTTGAAACTTTAACTAGGTATTGTCATTTCCAATGATTGTCAATGATCACTCTGAGCCTCAGCAGCTGCAGAGTTGAGTGGTGGTTAATATCATTGGAAGGTTTTTAGTTGGTTACAGGGGATGCCTTCCTGTTTCTATACTGCACCCCTTTTATGCCACAATATAATGCCCTTTTATGTACAGTATACCTATACAGTATAATGTACCATCAGAGGTGAACCTAGCCTCTCTGCTCCCTGGGGTGAACTATAGAAAGACATCGCTCACCCCATCCGGCTATCTTTGGATGTGTGATGGGATCCCTCTAATTAGGACACCAGTTATTTGTTCTCCCATAGTATAACATCCCCTTCTTTTGGCCCCCACACAATATACAGCCCCCTTTTTTGACCCATCGCATGATACATGAAACCCCTTTTTTGGCTCAAAATACAATACAGGACCCCCTTTTTCTTTTCCCTCACATGTTATTTAACTTCCTGTTTCTGGTTCATCGCATGGTATATGACCCCCCTTTTTTTTGCCTCTCCACAGTATATGACCCCCTTTTTTTTGCCCCCGTTATATTACTCCTTTGTTCCGGCTCCTCACACGGTATATAAACCTCTTTTTCTGGTCCTTTTTTGGGACCTCCACAAGGTTTATAAACTTCAGTTTATGCCCCCACAGAGTACATGACCCCCTTTTTTGAGGGTCCCCCCATATGGCATATAACCCACTTTTCCTGCCTCCCCCTGGTATATGACTTCACTGCTTTGTCAGACAGTATAATGGTTTCTTATAGCCATACACAGTATATTTCTCCCTTATGCCCCTTTATTGCTCTTACAGGGTAAAATGCCACTTCATTGCCCTTACACACCATATAATGCCCCCATCAGTACCCTCACACAGAATAATGTTTCCTCAGTACCCCCACAAACAGAATAGTGGCACCCCCATGCCCCTATATGCAGCATAAGTGCCTTCAGTGCCCCCACAAACAGTATAATGGCCCCAACATAATGCAATGTTCCCTCAGTACATACACAGTAATGTGCAGCAAGCAAGCAAGCAAAGAGCCGGACTAAATACTCAAATACTCACCGCTGCACATTTCTTCTCTCCTCCTGGAAGGTGCGCACACACAATATTGGGAACACTGGTTGTTTCAACAAACTTTACATAAATGAGTAGGACAGGGAATTATAACAAACATTATAATAAATCTTATCAAGCAGAAATTCATTTTATAAGGCTCTTATTTAGATTAAACATGTCTAGTTAATATTATCTCCAGGACTATTTGTAAATAAACCTGAAACTCATCAGTTGATTAATTCAACGAAAGGCTTTGCTAAATGTGGAACTAGTAGATGTAATGTATGCAAATACACAAAAAGAATATCTACAGTCCCAAGTTATAGATCAGAAACAAAAGTTATATTAAATTCATTTATGAACTGCAACTCACACCATGTAGTATACAATATCAAATGCACTTCTTGAATGTTGGATTATGTCGGATGTACCATGAGACCCCTGAGGACCCATATAGCTGAGCATATCTCAGACAGTATTAAATCTCCATCAGAATATATGTCTGGAATTTCTAGACATTTTTCAACCATACATAAGGCTGATATGTCAACTATGGAATTTTACGGGCTGGAAAGAGTTAGTAAGCCCAGATGGGGGGGGGGGGGGTAACTGGCAGAAATTGCCAATTTAATTGTAGGACCCTGTCAGGGATGAATATAAAAATGGATTTAACTTACATATATTAAATGATTTGTCACAATTTAGGTTTTTTTTCCTAATCAGTTTAACAGAAACACATGACTTCATATCTATTGACTTTAATATACTATTCTCTCACATATACTCATATATCAATGTGTAATACATACCTGGTTCTGGTCTGTTCAATTGGTGTGACTTGTCGATTACGGTCTACCATTGAAGGAATATAGTCACGTGACCATCTACTATAATGTTAGACGATGAAGATCCTCCTACATCTTTATGAAACCTCTAATTGGCCAAATAGAGTCACGTGGGTAACACGTGATCCTATAAAGTTGGAGAAGAGAGATCCTCCTACTTTTTCATTCAACCAATGAGAATTGAGAAAATTCAGACACGTTTCTATAACCAAAGTTGATCATACTTCTATGTGAGAGATAAATATAAGAATGTGTAGTGAATGATAGATATTAACCCTTTCGCTGCCAGGCACGTACACTGTACGTGCTCCCAAGGTGGCACTTCAGTAGCCGAGGATGTACTTAGTACGTCCTCCCTACTAATGCCGATATCTCTGGACTGCATCAACATATCTTGATGCTTTAAAATGCATTTTAAAGAAGAGACTCTCATCTTTAAAATGATACCAGGGACTTGATGATTTTACTGCAGATCTCAATTCCCGACAGCGTTTCAACAGTGAATTTCTCCAAAACTGTACATCCAATCATCGAGTTATTGAAATCATTTTAAAGATGAGATTCTCCTCTTTAAAATGCAATTGAAAGCATCAAGATATGTTGATGCAGTCCAAAGATATAGAGCTCCAAAGTGTCCCCCCCCTCCTGTCTAAGCAAGCAATTTGCGATCTCTGTGAAAGAAAGGAAGAGGGACACGGAGCAGCCCAGCAGAGAGAGAGAGACACAGAAAAGATCTCTCTCTCTGCATAACTTGTATGTGACAGCAGGAGGGGGGTGGCAGGGACTCTATTGTCCCTATTAACCCTTCTCCTGCCAATCAGAGAACATACTATACATTTGTCTCTGATTGTCACATACAGTTATAATGTAATTCCCCCCTGAGCTTTTCTAGTGGGGTATTCTTATGTTATACCTCCTGAACATAACCAGGAAGGTTATTGGCGCTGTGACCCAGACGTTTACCATTGTCTAGGTCGCAAGCCAAAAAAAAAAGTCGCACCAAACACTTACACAACATATACATAAAGTCGCAAATAAAGTTTACATTTCACCCAATCCCTGTCCTGTCCATATCTGAGCTTTCTACAGTAAAATACGTCTCTAGTGATGTCCGTTACACACTAAAATAATAGTAATAACGATTATCACTAGAGATGAACGTATAGATTGCTAAAATTATTATAGGGGGATGGAAAATAACATTTTTATGTAAAGTCCTATTTAATTTGTATGCACAAAATGGGATGGCGCATTTCTGCGATTTTGGCGATTCTTTAACACCCGCCCCTGTAAATATATACATGTGTGGTATGTATGAACTCGTCATATATTGCAGTTTTATGGACAGTACATTATGTTTGCAGAAAGGGATTTCTTGAGCCGCACTTTAGTGGCAAATTTGAATCTTTGCGTAATTTTTGCTAGCAATCTCTGTTTGCGGCAAAGTTGAATGAAGGTGGTTGTATATATAAACTATTAAATTGTGTTTTTATATACGGTATGCTGTGTACTCTGAAAAAAGTTAGATTTTGGTATCACAGTCACAGTTTGGTAGGTGCAGTATAGCTTTTTAACATATTAATGAACAACAGCAAAATCCTGCTTGTCTTCTGTATTCGTGTTTTTGGGAGTCCGAGCTCTTGTTGTACTTTATGTTTGCAGTACATATAGTATATATACACATTGTATACACCATAAGCTATTATTTTAAAAGTATTTTGTATATGAATGTGAGATTGAACATGAGTTTTAGGTGCAAATATGTGTTTTAGCGTATTTTTTTCCAAAAATTATTTGTGTTGGTCGCAAAGTTGCATGAAGGTGGATGTGGCTATCGATGACCCATTAAGACATTTGTAATCTTCAGATTGTCTACTTTCAAAAAATATATAGGGTTTAGGGGTTCACTTACTTTTCATGGTGTGTAATACCTACATTTTATAGGATGATACTTTTTTAACATTTCCAGCTTCAAAGCAGAATTTTGTTCCTTCCAGTTCTAGCGATTTTCTGAAGACACGTGCATGCAGGTTCAGGCCATAGTGATATGTATGAACTCTGCACATGTAGAACTCTTATTTTTAGGAGGTTTGGTGCATTTAATTTTTTGTTTGGTTTCCGCTTTTAACAACTAATATACATTTATTTGCATTTTTTCATAAAACATTCACTTTAAATCAAAATTGCATGAAGGTGCCTGTTCGTATACAGTACCAAGTGGCATTCTGACAATGCTGCAGGTGTCTACTTTAAGAAAATATATAGGTATGGGGGGGTTGGATGCTTTTTTAGTGTTGCAATTTAGGTTTGATTTGTCCATCCCAAAACTGTGAAAATTGCTCTGGCTACTGGAGGTGCAAAATTTCCAGAGACCCTTGGCAGCGAAAAGGTTAAATTAAGAGAACGTTGGGCAGAATTCATTTTCACCTTTATGTTTGACTAAATGTTTTCTGATTCATGATAGATCCAATATTCATGTATCTTTTTTGAAATTCATGGGTTAATAAAGGAGCCATAAGCCCAGGGGCATAGACATTGGATTACATTAAAAGGTTATTTTATGGGCAGTTTTTCAACCAGTATATAGAGAAAAGTGTTTTCTATGAGTCAAACCATATTTAGCAGAGAATATATGCAGTTTTACCTTTATCGAGAAACAAAAATCGCCTCCAAAGGCAAATAAAACGCACCTAATGTAAACAAAGTCTATGAAAGTAAAGAACATAAATAAATAAGTAAAACAACAAGACACATGAAAAGTATAAGTTTATTTGATATATCTATATATATAAAACTCAAATTCTGTAGAAGTCTGCTCTATACAAATCCACAGTTCTCGACCGATTTGGGTGAAATTTGGCACGCCCCCTGTCAACCCACAGGAGCAGAATACTGTGCATGTTACATCTCATCTCACTAGCGTCCCCCTGTCATGAGATTCGGGCCCCCGAAGTTAGGCCCTATACATATAATGGGGAAATGTGAAAGTGAAAGTGAAAGTGAAAGCGCTGAGGGGAAAACAACAGTTATGACTGACAGGGAGGGATTATAGTGATGGCGCCAAAGAGTCACTGCTGAAGGGGCCACAACACCACACATAACACACAAACATTTTACAAACACCATATAAACATCACAAAGACAGCACACATACACTAACCCACAAGCACAACACCACACAAATGTCACAACACACCACACAAACACCAGACCACTCTAGACACACACAACACAAACACCACCCCATAAATACCACAACACCACCCCATAAATACCAAATGTACACCACACACACACACACACATGCATGCAAACACACTCGGATGGATGCATAATACACACGGATGAACAGAGCACACACAACTACTGCACGCATAGACACTTGCACTGCACACGCACAAACGCATGGATAACACGTGCACATATATGCAGACATATACATGGACCACACACACACATGCATGCACACACACACACACACACACATACCCATGGATCACACGCATGCACAGACACACACACGGACCACACACGTACACACACACATACACACGCACGCACTGACAAAACACGTCTGGTCTCCTTAGTGGCTGCTTTCACACTAAAATATTTTTCACGGGCCTCCAGGTCATGGATTTTGCAGTTCCATAGAGTTCTTTGTGCACAAAGCTGTGAATTTTGAAGCTCTATAGAAGTCTATGGAGATATAGAATCCACGGCCCAGAGAACCATGAAAAATCCTGTAGTGTGCAAGCAGCCTTACTAAGCAGTAATATTGGTCAGACGAAATCTGCCTGAGAGTAAGATTGTCATTATTGCTTACACGGAGCTTTTATCACTGAAGCTGCTGAGGTAAAGAGAAAGCTGAGCTCTGATTGATTGCTATGGGCAACCATACAAGTCTTCCTGTGAGGCGGTTTTCATTACTGAGATGTCAGCTCCTTCAGGTGATAGAACATTCACACGGAGGAAAATGGTGAGGAACTTGGTGTGGAATTTCAGCACTGAAAAAAAACCTCCCATAGACTTCAATGGGGTTTTTTTTCTGCTAGAACAGAGTTTTTTGGCGAGGATTTTGAAAGCCGGTCAGTTCTTTTTTCCGAGAGCCATTTTGTTCCGGCTCCTGGAAAAAGAAGCGAGATGTTCATTCTTCAGGCCATTTCGCCTCACGGCATCCGCCTGAAGACACTCCCTCCCAACTAGGCTCATTCACACCAACTATTCACGCGCCCATGTGGCCTAATCATAGGCCCAGTCGCAGCTACCTGTATTTTGGTTGCGGTCAAAAAAAACCAGTGTGACCTTATCCTAAATAAAGCACAAGGTCAATCACTTAAAGTAGCTGGCAGTAATTTGGAGAGCCCATGTTTTTCACATGGACAGTTGTACATTGCTTGCTCTAGAGTGGGTAACCCCAAAAATCTTTTCATATACGGTACGCACCTGAAGGTAAAACCAGAAACATTGTTACCAAACAGCACCACAATAGATAGTTGTGTAACTGGAAACCAATTTTACTCTTTTGTCTGTGAACTACTTATAGATTACACTGGAGGGAGGGGGGGGGTTGCATTATGTTGTTAATTGGGTGTAAATGTTTTATATGTTTATGTAAGGGGCATACATTTTAATTTTTGATAAAACAAATAGTTCAAAAAATCGTTGTAATAGTTTATACTACATAATACGTATTCAATATATAAAATCAATAAAAACATTGAAATGAAAGAAAAAGTTGTTGTTCACATCAATGTCACGACAAATTAGTAAAATGACAAAATAAAAACTTAAGTGCAAAATAAACTTTACTGTAGCGCTCTGAAAATCTCAATTACAGTGTGACACTGAAAATTTTACTTTAGCATAAACAACAATTTAACATATTTTACGTGAGCAAAACCTCAGGTATTCTACTAGTTAATAATAAGACAGGTTAAAGATATAAATTTATTTGGATTTAAATATAAATGTATTAATGATGGTTACAAACTGAAAATAAAGTTGCCATAAAATTGAAATCCCCAAAGTAAACGTCAGGTGGAACAATTTTGGATAATAAGCTGAATCCAATAAGGAAGCGGAAATTACGCTAGAAAGAAAGTCATATATATTCAGCTTAGCTTCAATACCTATAGGCTCTGAGGAAGGAACAAGATGGTTCCAAAACACGTCTGTGTTTTTTAGGGGGATTTATTTTTTCTTTTCTGCTTCTTTCTTTATGATATGGATTATTTTTGGTCATTTTGTAATACCTAATTAAAAGTTACATTTTATATTATCGGAGAGTTGCTGGAGAACCTCTTTTTTTCTACGTTCAGTTATTGATTACACTCATGGAGTAGAGTGTGTGCCGTGCACCCCGAAAAAATCTATATCAGGATGAACATCCATACAGAGGTGAGCAAAGCTTCAACTTTTTTATGTATGGTTATGTCTATTTAAGTCTATGGAGAGGGGAGTGGGGGAGGACTGTGCAGGAAATAAGAGAAAGAAAAAAAGGCTTAGTCTGATGGTGGAGCTTAATAGGAGCTTTCTTTTGCAGCCAAATTGCTTTAGTTACAGCAGGATAGGTAAGTACTCCTCTATATATGACCGGTATGGCCACAGGGCTTTATCTGAATGAGATAGAGACAGTTATATAGCAGATCCCCTCTAGTTAGGGTGTGCAGTGTATGGCATCTGATCCATACTCCAATCTAAAGAGATATGATATATATATATATATATATATATATATATATATATATATATATAGTATGTATCTCATGCCATCACAATATGAGTCATATATTGACCGTAAATAGTGTTACTATACACATACATGACAGTTTAAGTGACAGATATGCTGTAAGTGTTAGCACATACAGGAGTAGCAATTGTTATCCGTACTGAAGGTGGGATACAGAAGTAATATTTATGAGTGCTGGAGCTGCTTGTTAGCTAAAATGAATTGCGGGACCTGCTGTGACTTCTGGAATATCCAATAATTCTCATGAAAATTGGGCACTCCTGTAATCTCGCTCAGTAGGGTTACTAGCGGTCACTGACCTACTCTTATGGACTGGTAATAACCCTGATCACACAGTTAGTGGAGAGAGGTCTTTGTAGCTTTAGGAGCCCCCACATTATCTTCACATTCTGGTGCAATTGCCACAATTATTAATAATTTGATGTATTTCAGGAGATCTCATTCAGTTCAATAGAAACTACAGGAAAATTACATATATTTTCTACAGGATGCCTTGTACCACATGCTAGTTCTTTTCAGGCACCAAAGAAGAAAGAAAAAAAAAACTGTTTTAGCGAAATACAGTTTTTGTTTTTCATGCTGCTGTTTTGTTTTTTTGAAAACTTTTTTTTTTTTTTTTGGAGACAAAGTTTAGCCTCCATTAGATATGAGGGCTAATTGAATGATCTCAGTTTAAAAAAAAAAAACAAAAAACTTTTTTATTATCTGATTTAATAAATAAAGTGGTTCTTGATCAGGTGATGTGGATAATCCTGGTGGTACACCAGATATTAGAAGTAATTGTGATTGTACAATTAGAGTGTTGTGTTGAAAAACAGTACCTACTGAGAGTTATATGTTTCATAGAGATGAATACTATTCAAAATGGCAGTTTTGAATAGCATGCTCCCATAGGAATGAATGGGAGATGCCAGCGCGCAGGGGGTTAAGCAGCCAGACGCTGGCGCCGACTGCGTGCCGGCTGCGTCCAGTCATTCCTATGGGAGCGTGCTATTCGAAACGGCAGTTTCGAATAGTATTTGCTCATCTCTAATATTTGCTAATTTGCTTCTTCATGTACGATGAATACCGTATACCTTTAGCTGTGTTTTGAGTTATTTCTGGATGCCTCTGGAAGCTCCTGGTATCTCCTGCATTTATTTACCTGGTTCCGCTTCCTGCTGTGTAACTTCCTCCTACCCCATCTGACTCTCTCCCTCCCTCCCATACACCCCCTCCATCCCTATCTCTCTAGCTATTCCGCCAATCCCTACCTACTCAGCCCAACTCCAATTATATACTTACTCTCCATACTTCTTCCTGCAATACAGCTTTTCCTCCTGTACTGATTCTGTCTGTGCGTGCTCTTCTCCAGTGCTGTTCTGTTCTCTGCAGCGATGATCCATCACTACTCCGCATATATGGATGCCCAGTAGAGGTGAAATATTGCCAGAAGTGTGCACTGCACTTGGAGAAGGACGCACACAGACAGAATCATTACAGAAGGAAGAGCCGTATCGCAGGAAGAAGTATGGAGGGTAAGTATAATGGAGTGGACGGGGGAAGAGTAGTAGTGATGATCTGTTTCCAGAAATGGGGAAAGGGATTGTCGCCAGATAATCAGAAAATGTCACATGACCGCTACAGGGATTTGGGTAACTATACATTTTTTATTACTTATGTTATTTAGAAAGTAGGAGGGGGTGGGTGTTTAGATTAGTGTAGGGATTTCTAGCTATCCTGGACAATCCCTTGAAGGAACCTGTGAAGAATAACCTTTACAAGCCAATAGAAGAATTATCGGCCTCATTGGAGACCCGAGGTCGCTGTAAGTCACCCAGTAGCCTGGAAGAGGCTTGAAGAGAAGATTGAATGCCATGATGGAGTCCCAGAAAAGTGAGGGAAGGTGAGTATGAGCTGTTTATTCTGTTTCTTCCCATCCCTGGGGCCTCTGATTATTATACACTGGGACCTTAAGAGTATAATAGTGATTTCCCACACAAAATCTTGGATTTGGACAAACTGAAATGTTTGGAAAGCTCACAATGAACGATCCAGTTTACTCATCCCTAGTTACAATATTACAGAGGACTGAATTAATACCACAGAGATTTTAGCTTAAGCAAACAACTTATGAATGCAACATTAGCATAATAATAATAATAATAATAATAATAATAATAATAATAATAATAATAGTACATGCATCAGGAGTGGAAGACTGATAAATAAACTCTACATTGTGCAGAACCAATATAAGAAATAATGTTTTCCATCAGGAGCTTCTTCATTATAACAGAAGACAATTCTCAAGAGACAGACAATGCTGCACGTTATGTAAAATTATATTACAGTCATAAAGCATGTTCCATCATAAAGCATGTTACAACGAGAGATAAAATACTATAGCAAGCAAGTAGAGTGGAGTGGCTGTATTTATGTTTTTATCTGCCATTATTTTTGCTGTAGCGTCAATCTGTCCATAGAATGGAATAATTCATTTCATCTCTGTCATACTTTATACTGATAGGCCAAGGCACTGTTTTCTAGAGATGTCTGCAAGTCCCATGTGTTCTGCTTTTCTTTTTTTGTGAGGCTCTGATTGATTCACAGGTGAATTTCCAAAGACGGCTTAGATAATCTGCTTTTTGTATTTTTAAAGCAGTGTACAGATATAGCAAACTTTATCTTGAATCTGATAACTTGCGGCAACCTGATAGCTTTTCTCAAATAACATTGAAAGGCATTGGAAAAATAAGGTAAAAGTTTCTTGCCATCTGTTTAGCAAGTTAAGAGCCAACTTAAAGTTTGCTAGATTGGTATTATTTTGTATTTAGTTTAAGGCTGGGAACAGAAGAGAGTGAAAATGGTATTTTTAAAGCTGCAGAAACGTGTGCGTTTTACATTACCAGCAAAGTGGATAAGGTTTTAAGAAATCTCATCCACAAACACATTTCTAAAAAGAAATATCTGCAGCAGAAAACTGAGGTGTGTTTAAGGAAAGAAAAAACAACTTAGGGATCCTTCACACAGAGTTTACGCTCCCCTCATTGTGAACGTAAAAGTCGTTCAGAATGAGTGCGTAAAAACCAGCTCCCATTGACTTCAATGGGTGCCGGCATACGCACAAAGTCAATAGGATCCGTTCTTTACGCCGCTCACTCTGAGTGAGTTTACGTTCAGAATGAGCGGAGCGTAAACTCCGTGTGAAGGCTCCCTTAGTTTTGCTTAGGTTTTTCACCATAGACTAACATAGGGAGTGAGAAAAACTAAGCAAAAATGTTGGTATAGATTTGTATCGAATTTTCAGTGCAGAAATACTTTCATTTCTAAATTAAGAATGCAGGTAGAATAAAGTTTGAACCAGAACAGGATAAGGAAACTTTTAGACAAATAATCAAAAACCACAAGGGAAAATGCTGTGGAATCAAAGCAAAAACACAGGTATTTCAGCCTTGTGAGAAAAGGTCATACATAGAATATATATATATATATATATATATATATATATATATATATATATATATATATTTTTTTTTTTTAAACAACATGCATATTTTTTAAGAAAAGGAGCTGCCAAAAGTAATGTTTGACATATTAGGCATGATTGTCCAGAAGAAGCCCATTGTAACCCAATATAACAATAAATCCATAGCACTAACAAGTCATCAAAATGGGCTTTTTTTTTTTTTTTTTTTTTAACAAAGCTATTGCTTTTTGCAATATAACCACTGTGTGTCCAGAAAAACCACAATCACTTTTTGATATCATTTATTGAAGCTATCCAATCCAGCCTGATCCTATATGAAAATTGAATTGCCCCTAAACCTAATAACTGGTTGTGCATTTGCAATAACTAGCAATGAGTGTTTCATATCTCCGTTTAGAAATTTTGCCCCACTTTCACTTAAATAATTGTTTTAATTTAGCCACATTGAAGGGATTGGATTGGATGGAGCCACTGCATCTAAGTTGGATTAAGTCTGGACTTTGACTAGGCCACAAATATGTCTGATGAAGGGGCCAAAGCAGCCTCGAAAGCTTGCAATCTGCCATCATTTTGGTTAGGCATTAAAAAAAGGTATCAACTACTGAAAGCTCATTTTTTATAGGTCACTCCATAACCTTCATTTAGTTTTTTCAATCTTTCAGAGGTGGACTTTCTCTGGGCTAGTGTGCTTTGGATCAAACTAATGGCCAGACATTCTCCTTCAGGATTTTCTAGTAGAGAGCAAAATTCATGGTTTCATCATGGTTCCAGGTACTAAAAGCAACAAAGCAGCCCCAGACCATCACACCATTTTTGACCGTTGTTATGCTGTCTCATCAGTCATCAGAATATTATCCCAATAGTCTTGTGGATTATTATTATCAAGATTTTATTTGGCAAATGTGAAATGGGTCTTTGTGTTCTTTTTGGTCAGCAGTGGTTTTCATCTTGAAACTCTCCCATGGCTATCATTTTGCCCAGTCTCTTCGTTATTGTTGAATCATGAACACTGATCTTAAGTGAGGCAAGTGAGGCCGTTTGTAACCTCGTGGATGAGTGGTCGAGGCTGGAGACCCCTGGGAGGGTTCACCACTTTCCATGTTTTCTCCATTTGTGGATAATGCTCTCACTCTGGTTCCCTGGAGTCCTAAATATTTAGAGATGACTTTGTATTCTTTTCCAGTCTGACATATGTCAAGGACTTTGTTTCTCCTCTGTTCTTGAATTTCTTCAGATACAGGCAAAATGTGTTGCTTTTTTAGTTGTTTTAGTATACTTCATGTTGTCAGACAGGTTTTATTTGAGTGATTTCTTCATTCTACAAGTCTGACAGTAACCCGGCTAGTGTGGCTAGTGAAAATGAACTGAACTTTCCAATAAAATGTGGTTAATCACAGTTAATTCATAAAAGTGAGACAGCACTGTAATAGTTCCACCCAAACAGATGATGCTCCAAATATGATGCTACACAGATAATGTCCTAATAACAATAGTCTGACATAGCACCCTGCCAGAGATAATTTACCAATATTTCTACACAAAGTACCTTTAAAAGTAATATCATCAAATAGTCTTGTGATTGCAATAATGCGATACACAGTGTTGCAAATTCATTAAGACTGGTGTTTTGTCTGGAAATGGAAGGGTCTCTTCGTAAATCTGTCAGACGTCCCAGTGCCAGAATGGAAATCCATGCCAGATGCTAACTGGCATAGATATCCATTCTAATTCATCTGGCATAGATGGAATGATTAATTTCCCTGATATCCCAGTAAAAAGTTGTACCACACAATGAGCCTAAAAATAATAAAGCCAAATAGATACAGTAAATTAGATAAATAGATATGTAGATAGATAGATAGATAGATAGATAGATAGATAGATAGAAGATATGTAAGTAGTGTGAGAAGGTGAAAGGCAAAGTGCTGGAATCATGCTATATCAGCCCCAGGTTTCTGACCTACAGTGTTGGCCAAAAGTATTGACACCCCTGAAATTCTGTCAGATAATACTCATTTTCTTCCAGAAAATGATTGCAATCACAAATTCTTTGGTATTATTATCTTCATTTTATTTGTCTTCAATGGAAAACCACAAAAAGAATTGTCCAAAAGTCAAATTGGATATAATTCCACACCAAACATAAAAAAGGGGGTGGACAAAAGTATTGCAACTGTTTGAAAAATCATGTGATGCTTCTCTAATTTGTGTAATTAACAGCACCTGTTACTTAACTGAGGCACCTAACAGGTGGTGGCAATAACTAAATCACACTTGCAGCCAGTTGAAATGGATTAAAGTTGACTCAACCTCTGTCCTGTGTCCTTGTGTGTACCACATTGAGCATGGAGAAAAGAAAGAAGACCAAAGAACTGTCTGAGGACTTGAGAAGCAAAATTGTGAGGAAGCATGAGCAATCTCAAGGCTACAAGTCCATCTCCAAAGACCTGAATGTTCCTGTGTCTACCGTGCACAGTGTCATCAAGAAGTTTAAAGCCCATGGCACTGTGGCTAACCTCCCTAGATGTGGACAGAAAAGAAAAAATTGATAAGAGATTTCAACGCAAGATTGGGCGGATAGTGGATAAAGAACCTCGACTAACATCCAAACAAGTTCAAGCTTCCCTGCAGTCTGAGCGTACAACAGTGTCAACCTGTACTATTCGTCAGTGTCTGAATGAAAAGGGACTGTATGGTAGGATACCCAGGAAGACTCCACTTCTTACCCAGAGACATAAAAAAGCCAGGCTGGAGTTTGCCAAAACTTACCTGAGAAAGCCAAAAACCTTTTGGAAGAATGTTCTCTGGTCAGATGAGACAAAGGTAGAGCTTTTTGGGAAAAGGCATCAACATAGAGTTTACAGGAAAAAAAAAGAGGCCTTCAAAGAAAAGAACACGGTCCCTACAGTCAAACATGGCGGAGGTTCCCTGATGTTTTAGGGTTGCTTTGCTGCCTCTGGCACTGGACTGCTTGACCGTGTGCATGGCATTCTGAAGTCTGAAGACTACCAACAAATTTTGCAGCATAATGTAGGGCCCAGTGTGAGAAAGCTGAGTCTCCCTCAGAGGTCATGGGTCTCCCAGCAGGACAATGACCCAAAACACACTTCAAAAAGCACTAGAAAATGGTTTGAGAGAAAGCACTGGAGACTTCTAAAGTGGCCAGCAATGAGTCCAGACCTGAATCCCATAGAACACCTGTGGAGAGATCTCAAAATGGCAGTTTGGAGAAGGCACCCTTCAAATCTCAGGGACCTGGAGCAGTTTGCCAAAGAAGAATGGTCTAAAATTCCAGCAGAGCATTGTAAGAAACTCATTGATGGTTACCTAAAGCGGTTGTTTGCAGTTATTTTGTCTAAAGGTTGTGCTTCCAAGTATTAGGCTGAGGGTGCCAATACTTTTGTCCGACACATTTTTGGAGTTTTGTGTAAAATGATCAATGATTTGACTTTTTTTTTCATTCTCTTTTGTGTTTTTTCATTGCAAGCAAAATAAATGAAGTTATTAATACCAATGAGTTCGTGCTTGCAATCATTTTCTGGGAGAAAATGAGTATTATCTGACAGAATTGCAGGGGAGCCAATACTTTTGGCCAACACTGTATGTGTGGTCCAGGGCAGGTCTTGAGTAGACCTCAGCCCCAGGTGTATGTCCAAGGCTCATTACTGGGCCACACAAAGGCTACAGAGCCTGCACTTCAGGGCAGATCCTGGGAGGAGAGGAAGTGCCTGGGTCTGCCCTGACACTCAGAGCCTTGTGATATAGTACAGTGTTCTGTTTGGTTGATTTGTGTGACTGATCGTAAGCCACATGTACAGTTAGTATTTTCTGTTTAGTTAGTGCTCAGACGAGCAGGATTTTGGTTTACTATTATTTTGCCTGAAGTTAAAACTGTATTTTATTTTGCTATTTTTTGTGCCTGATGTAAAGGTTTACTTATTTTGCTGTTTTTCTTAAATAATACGCTTTGCTGCAATATTTGTGTCTGTCTCTGACTGCTTGGGTCTGCACCACTGCTTCTACCGAGCTACCTTTCCCACAGTTGGTTAGATAGATGATAGATAGATAGATAGATAGATAGATAGATAGATAGATAGATAGGTAGATAGATAGATAGATAGATAGATAGATAGATAGATTGATTTGTGGCTCATTATTTTCATCAACAAAACTAATTAATGCCATTTAATGCAATAACTTTGTAGCATACAACAACATTAATTACATCAAAATATGTCACAGTGTAATCAGAAGCCTAATGAATTGTTGGGGTCTCTTCGTGCAGATTTTCCTAAACACTTTAGACATTAGAGACTTTAAGTCATTAGATAATGCATTGATAAACAACTTTCAATGAAAATGTGCACACAAATATCAAGTGCATTTCTTTTATTAGAGAGATATCATTAGCAGATAAATGGTAAAACCCTTACAGTAATTTTGCCTACAGTACTAGATACTGAACTGGAGATACAATGCAGCATATTGTGAATGATCTCAACATATATCTAACATGAGACAATACCTTCATTATTTATTTTTCAGCCTTGTACTGAAAAGACATTTTATAAACTCATTTCCCTGCTATAATAGAAAATGAATGCAAACTGCTATATTGGAAAGTATTTCCTCTAATATAAGAAGAAATGAGGCAAGACCAAAGAATATTAGTAAAGGTGCACTTGTATTTAATAAGCAAATGTGCAATATTTGCAGAAATAAATATCTTAATAAAATGAAATGAACTTCAAGAAACTGTTACAGTCAGGTCTGCAAGCACGCTGCAGTGTCATTTCTGATATAATCTATAGGTGCGCCCTTCCTTTTGGAATGAGTAACCTTTACTATATCATTGTTGACTACTGGACATATTGGATAATACCAAGGGATTATTGTACAACAGGACACCTACAAACAACTGAATTGCAGAGGTGACAGGAGTCAGACCCCAGACTATCTGATGTTGATGAGATTTCTGAAGCAATGCACCTCTAAGTACATGTTGTCAAGAGATGTTGACAACCTTGCAGACTGTTGAGATACACACTTGCCAAAGCATCACTTGTATTCTATGGGTTGGTACTATTTTGCTACACAAAATGTACATAGATTTTTTGATGTGTTAATCCTTTTAAAAAATCTAAAACTTTGAAAAAATTTCATTTTGAAGTTGCCATATTCTGTCACCGCTAACTTTTTTTTATATTTCTGTATACAGGGCTGCATAAGGCATCAGTTTTACTTTATTTATTTGTGTTTAACTTTATCATTTACTTTTGTATGTGTTTTAGGTAAAGGGAGGGATGTGTATTTGTATTTCTTTTTTTAATTGTTTTAATTTTTTTTTTTTTTACTTTAACCCCAGGGGTCCGATCACTAATACAATGCATTACAATTATCATTTATATTATACTAGCCTCTGCCTGTGACTTCATCTGCGTGTTGTTGGTGTTGATGATCTGCCTATATTCAGCAAATTGCTGCCATCAATGTTTCGCCTGCTCCAGTGTTTTGGCAGCTCTCAAGCTGCCCTACCGCTGAACTTGTTCCTCACACGGTACCTGCGATTGTTGCGGCATCTCAGCAGCTCAATGGGACTCCATATATTGAGCATGTTGTTGGCGTTAATTTCCGCCTGCTCCGGCATCTCGACAGCTGTCAAACTGGCCTGCCGCCCGCTCAACTAGTTTCTCCTGCTGTGCCCGTGATTGTTCCAGCATCTCAGCAGCTGACTGGGAAACCATATAATGAGCGTGTTGTTGGCGTTGATGATCCTCTTGCTTCAGCGGTTTGGCTGCTCTCAAGCTGTTCCTTGCACCATGCCTGTGATTGTTCCAGCATCTCAACAGCTCGCTGGGGTGCCATATAATGAGCGTGTTGTTGGTGTCAATGATCCCCCTGAGCTCTGCTTGAGGAGAACTCTGTGACATCTGACTATCTTCATAGCTCTCATTGTCTCATTGTGACAAATTAGATTTTCTTTTTCCCGGCATGTTTAAAATTGGCAAACTGCCAATTTGGATTAGAGGTGTTTTCCCATGCAGTGTGTCAGCACTGCCTGGAGCAGATCAGATAATGTGCAAATGCATGTACACAATGGACTAAGGGTTAGCTGTGTGTTTATATAGAGAAATAACAGACCTGGCTTTATCATTCTGCTGCCAAGAGCAGTGTAATATAGTATGTGAACATAAATTCATAACAGTCGTTAAGCCATGTCCTTTACCGGGATAAAAAGTAACCTATGTATTAATCCGGGTTACAAACTATCTATGTGCCAAATTTCATCCAAATCTGTTCAGCCACTTTTGCATGATCGAGGAACAAACACACAAACATCCAAACTTTCACATTTATAATACTAGTACGATACTATATTATAGTCTATGGGGTTTGCGGGTTTCCGTGAATAACTGCTTTTTAAGTGGGCTAGGTTTCCATTTTTTGGTTCCCCAAGCAGACCTGAAAAGGCAGAGGCAGCATCGGAGATAGCATTGCTTATACAGTGGTCAGACAATTTTGTAATAGCGGTTACTGTCATTACACAAACATAAAACTGTATGAGCCGTCACCAGTCGTGTTCTTTAACGTGTGGATGGTGCCTGGACATATAAAGTCAACCTGAAATGGCATCATATCATGTAGGGTAATGTGGGAGCGGGGACAGAGGAGGGTTCTCTTTAGGGATTCTAATTAGATATGTCTTTAGTTTGCGATTGAAGCTGTAACAGGTTCAAAATTGGTAGAGGCAGTCAGGAATTGGCTGAGGCTAGCTAAGCCTAATTGTTAGACTTTATGGGCTGAAACAGGTGCAGCAACAAACGGGAACACACAGCAGCCTGGACAGCCAGAAACCACATGATGTGACCTAGAGCCAAACTGGAGGAAGAGTATAGCAGGAGAGTAACAATGGGCACAGACTGTTACATCATATTTATCACTTACCCATGGATCAAAGGCATATTTTGATGTTTCTAGGCCCCCAGACACATCTGTGTCTCTTTCTGGGCCCCCTTACCAAATGTTGTTTATAAAACTTTAGCTGAGGTTCTGCACATCACATGCTCACATTCCCACCATCTTCCTGACAAGTGGTGTGCATAATTAGGGCCCCTTCACACGGCGTAAGCACTCGGCTCATTCCGAGCCGTACACGCGAGCGCTTCTAAACACTTCCCATTCACTTCAATGGGAGCGAGCGTAAAGCCGGCTTTACGAGCGCTCCCATTGAAGTGAATGGGAAGTGTTTAGAAGCGCTCACATGTACGGCTCGGAATGAGCCGAGTGCTTATGCCGTGTGAAGGGGCCCTTAGTTTCCCCCATTCTAGCAATTGGTATGAAACAATGATAAGAAACGGCAAAAGAAGCAGCCGCTATTTTTCTGTACTGTTTACCTGGATTTATGACTGCTCCATTTGCTGACTTTTTCTAACATTTGGTGTGACATATTTTCTACTTGTTGATGTACTAATGGTTTTCTGTTATGATCACACTGTGTTGAAAATGTCACAGGTAATAGATCACAGGGTCAGCCGCGTATCAGGGAACATTACAAGAACTGAGACAAACAGGGGGAACTGTTAAAGACCACAGTTAGCCCAATAATTATCTCTGTAAAAATAGCTCAGCTTCTGACACTATTTGACTCACGAAACTGAGATTCTGATGATCACAAAGTAAATACTGTTGTATTGTCTTCTCTATGGTATATATGGATGCCATAGAAATGATACATACAATGATATATACAGTACAAGTGACTTTGTATATTGTCTTGCATAGAGACACAGCAAGTTTGTTGGTTACAGCTCAGGGCTCGTTCGCATCTGCGCCCGGGACTCCGTTCTGCAGGTTTCCGTTTCCTGCACAAAACAGGGCAGGAGACGGAAAGTTGCCAGCATCTTTCAAACCCATTCATTTGAATGGGTTTGAAAAGTGTCGGGCTATGAGCGTTGGTTAGCGTTTTATGCTCTCCGCGGCAAAACAGTTTTTTTTTTAAAACCGGGCACAGAGTCAGACATTCAGTACTCTGTGTCCGGTTTAAAAAAAAAACATTTTGCCGCGGAGAGCATAAAACGCTCACTGGTGCTCACGGCCGGACTCAACATGACAGATTTTTGTCTTCTGCATGCAGAAGACAAAACCTGATAACTGAGTCCAGACACTGGTGTGAACCCAGCGTCACAAAGGGTCATTCTAATTGCCAGAAATCCTCATGGGGTAAGATTTCATCCAAGATTGTTGCCAACTTTCGCCTGCAGCTTATATGCTTCTGAGGGTCTCTAGGAGTCTACCCCCTGCCATAGCCTAGACCAGTGATGGTGAACCTTTTTGAGACCGAGTGCCCAAACTGCAACCCAAATTATCGCGGAGTGCCAACATGGCGATTCAACCTTAATATTCTGCAGATCCACAATTGCAGACCCACAAATTACAGTCGTGTGAATGGGGCTTTAGAGAACTTGTATTGTAAGGTAAAGGTCTCTGCATTTGGTAGTTTTGAACAATTAATGTTCACTAATTACATCGATCTACAGGATCTGTTTTATAATAACTGTACAATGTTATTACGTTATTACGGCCTGTATGAATATCATGTCTGCTATAAAACAATACTGTGTGATATAAATAGTGAGAGGACCCCACACAGTACAATCTGCCCCACAATGGCTCCCACACAGTATTACAGGTATATGCTCCACTCTGGGCCCGTAAACAGTATTATATGCTCCACAGTAGCCCCCATAGTATTATATGTTCCACAGCAGGCCTCCCCCACAAAGTATTATATGCTCCATAATAGCCCCCTTCCCCACACACTATTAAATGTTCTACAGTAGCCCCCTCCCCACATAATATTAAATGTTTCACAGTAGACACACACGCAGGCAGAGGTCACACTCTGCAGGCAGTGTATCAGTTCGTGCGGACCGTGGCCTACACTGATACATAGAGCTGAAAGCATCTGAAAGCTCATTAATTGTACCAGATTCTCCGTTAGTGAGTGACGGCGTGCGTGTCAGCAGAGAGGGCTCCGTGTGCCCTCTCTGGTATACGTGCCATAGGATCACCATCACGGGCCTAGACCACCTAGGCATTTCACCCAGACTTGCACCAGCCAGTGGTTTTTGGCTTATAGTCTCTTTCAGATTTTCTCACAGCCTTCAAAAAGGTGACAATAGAGCAAGTTCTGCTTTTCCATCAAGGAAGTCTATTTGCCAATTTCTTACCCAAAATTCTTAGCAGGCCATGCATGGTCTAATAAGCCTCTGTGAATCATCTCCTTAATGAGACCTAGTTCTCCTTCAGGTGCTCTTACTATAAGCTCACTGACCACGCAGTGATGTTTCAGAGGTCTTACTGTGTATCCTCCATAGGTCTTTAAGATCCAAGTGTCCATCCTCAAGCTTTGATTGGCAATATCATCAGCAATCTCCCATCTCCTCTATACAACTTCTTTGAGATTTTCTTTCTCATCCATCTCTCAGCCTACCAGCTTGTTTCTCTCCACCTGGAAGGAATCCTACTCTCTAGATACTACTAAAACAAGTCTCGGTATCTGATCATATGGCTCCACTAGGCACACATATATCCACAATGCTAAATACCAGCTTGCTTCTACCCCATACTTCTACCATTGTGGTACAGCAATTCCTTGCATTTCCATCTAATACATATCAAGGTTACGCTAAAATTGTATATAGTTAGATTGTTTCATTAAGATCGTAACATTTGTAGTATTTCTGCATGTGTGGATGAAATTAAACAGAATGGGACCGGGAGTGTAAAATGCAGAGTTTTTTTTTTCTACTGTTTTTACAACAGCCAAAAATGCTGCATTTCTGCTATGTGTGTCCTACGGCTAAATCTTAGTAGAAATGGTCAAACTTTCCATAGTTTTATTGTTAAGTCTGTTCTCTTGTAAGTATTTCTCGTAGCCTGGCCAGTAATATAAGTGAGGACAATGCTTCTATCTATTCATTATTCTACAGCATTATACTCTTTATCTCATATGCCTGCAGCAGAACAGTCAAGTGTACTAAACTGTGATCTGTGTAAATCAATTCTTCATGAAGTATTCTATTGACTTACAAAGTGCTAAACCACTTACACTTACTCCAGATGCTCACACAAGGGTCGGCTATTTAGTGAATAGGTCTGACTTTCTAAACACAATAACTAAGATAATATTTGACAAATTCTTTACTACACATATTAATAATATGTTGTAATATTTCCTGTCTAAATAGCATTTGTTTATTATTTGATATCAGAACCAAATGACGGACAACTATACAGAGGTAATAATTTACTGGTGCATGGGAATCCTACCATTGGGACCCCCATCGTTCCCAAGAACAGGGTCTCATCTTCCAGTTTGAATGGAGCAGCAGGTTACAAAGGAGCATTGCTGTTCCATTCATTCTTGATGAGACAGAGATTACAGAGTACAGCACTGTGTACAGGTCATAACTTGATTTGTTGGCACAATGGGGGAAAGGTGTTGTCCCCTCTATGCCAGCTTTGACTGCTGATATAAGGTAACAGCCATGGAGGATGGCAGAGGAGGCTGCTTAAAAATACCCACAAATAATTGTACTGTCACTTAAGTATCTGTATTAAAACTGTTATGTTCAATACGGTACTGAAGGCCACGTGTCATCTTAGGCACCACAATGCATATGCGGAGTAAATAGAAATACCTGTTTCTAGTGTAAAGTTCTTTTGCATAAACAAGTACTTGTATCTGTAACCCAACTGTACACTTACAAAAGGGGTTTCTACACCCCAAAATGAATTGTGTGTTGTGGATTTCAATAAAGGTAACACTTATTCAAGATTTGAGTGAGCATGGACACCTTTCTTCTCCATTTACAGAAACTATCTGTATGGAATTGGTGCCCTGTTAATACTTCCGGACACCTCAAGTCTTTCCTGAAGGCAGTGGATAACCAACATCCATTGTAACTCTGGTTTCTACTTATAAAGGGGGTCCTGACCTATTTTACAACATCTTAAGATGAGAGCCAACCTTATCTATTACAGCATTTGTATTATAATACACAATTTATCTGTTCCATATAGTATTATGCGATGCACCGCTTGGTGTTGTTTTTTTTCTTCTTTTTTCTCTTCTTCTCAACGGCATCATAGGCACCACGTGACATAACAATTGGTTTAGAATCTGTAAAGTTCTTAACCTGAGCAATCATGTGTCACTTGAGCTTTACAACATGAAGAAGACAGATGTGTCATGGTATGTAGCTCTTCACTTAGTGTTGAAGATTCCTTCACACATCTTTTAGTTAGGAGGTGGGTGAAGTTCAGAATTACACCATCAGCATTTCTAGTGTGTAATGTGTGTCTTAGTTATTATCAGGACTGTTCTTTAGAAGAAAGACATTTCTAACAAAAGTTCTCCTATATGATTCAATGAAAATATGGAAATCTGGAGAGTTTTTTTTTGTCCCTTCCAAACGCACAAAATATACATAGAGCAGTAGCCGATGTATATTAAAGCAAAGAAGTCCCATTGCCCACTTTTTACTAGGTTCATATATAAATCATAACACACACTTAAAGGGAAGTGTGTGTCATGATTAGGGTTGAGCCGATCTTGACTTTTCAGGATCGATTTTAAAATCCGATTTCTGATCATTTTTCATTCGAACCCGATCTCGATCCCAATTCCAATCCCAATGCAAGTCAATGGGATTTTTTTATTAATCGGAGATCGGATTTTAAAAGCAATCCTACCCCCTAGTGTCCACTTACCTCCAGAGAGTGTGGAGAGTGTGGGCGGGTACTGGGAGGTGAGACATCACGTCTCCCCACCCTGTACCCGCCCACACTCTAAGCCACAAGCCCTGCCTACCTAGTGCTTTAAACACTAACCTGGGAGGCGGGGCAGCGAAGCAAGAAAAAGGAGGGCACTGGAGCATCCATCTCTAGAGGTAAGTAGTTGCTAGACATTCAGTTTAGCCTTCCATTCGAATGAATGGAGGCAGCCGGCGCGCAGGGGGTTAAGGCTGTGTGTCGGCTGCTTCCATTCATTCCTATGGAACTGCAGCAGAGCCTTCACACTGAATATACATCGTATACTCAGTGTGAAGGCTAAGCAGTGCATTGTGGGAAAAATCACCGATCTCGATCCCACATAAAAAGATCGTGTTCGGAATTCCGATGGCGATCGTGAAATTTTCTCGATCGCCGATCGGAATCCCATTTTTTCCGAACAGGATCGCTCAACCCTAGTCATGATTTATATATGCACCTAGTACAAGGTGGGCAATGCTAAATAAGATCCATTTGCTCCATAGGTTTCAAACATGTAAAACCACCAAAACAGAGGCACATAACAAATATCAGGGCACACCCAAAGAAATTCTCATAAATGTTTATATATATATATATATATATATATATATATATATATATATATATATATTGTCAGGGTCTGGGGTTGCTAGGTGAGGTGGCATAGACACACAAGTCCAGTTTGTTTAGTCCAAAACAAAAGTATAGTTTTATTTTCACTCACAAAATATAGTGCAGCAACAAAAGGAAATAATACAATAATAAATACCTGCCCGGCTAGGCTCTAACTGAACATAGAATAGGTTACCTCACCTAGAATAACAGAAATCAAAAGCCTGTTGAGTCATTCAGGACACAGCTCCAAAAATATGACCTCTCTCTCTCGTTCTCCAGCCAAACTCTGCCCCCAGTCTGCTGCTGGAGCTGACTTCTTAAGCCTCCTTGACGAGGAGACTCTCAACAGCTGAGTCGCTGCCGGAAAAACCCCAAAGTGTGGACTGGAGGGGGGTGGAATGACAGGTCCCACTACCAACCTACCTGCCATTCCTAAAAATCCAGCCCAGTAACCAGAACTTTGAAATAACATTCAGCAGACAATAGTTATCTGCTGAGAAACATTCTTTCTGGAGTTTTCTCATCTCACCCACCTTAGTAGTCTGGGTGAAATGTACACCCCCTCCATTATCTGGCCGGCCATCGGCTTACAATATATATATATATATATATATATATATATATATATATATATATATATCAAATACATCGGCATAACTTTAAGACCAATTAAAAACAAAAGGTCCACGGCTTCTGATGTAACAGGAGTCCACCCAAGGCGTTATCTCAGAATAAAGAATAATAATCTAAATACTGAAACAAACATGCCCTACTACAGACAATACGGCAATACTACATTTTATACTATATATAAACAAAGAATCACAGATTATCCAAAAATACATATAAATAAACAGTTACCAATTCATGCAAGACTATGTATATGTCCAATATGACCAAGTGTCAAGGAGAGAAAGCCCATGCGTATTGCTGCAATGCAACTTTGTCAGGGGTCCAAGTACAACTCATATATATATATACATATTGATAAGTAATCCACTCACACAAGTGATCATGTACATGAGATTTTTTGTGTTAAAGATACTGCATGGCATCACAGACATCAAATAACATCACTTTTGGTGTTGAATGTGTACAGAATTATTAACTTGGTACATCTTGTGTCAATTGAGCTTGACAGAATGAAGAGAACATTTTGTCTAAGTATGTAACTCTCACCGCATGGGGGATAATGGACTACATTTGATAGTTGTTCTTGTCATGGTGGTGTGCAGAACCTGTACAGATTGTAGTACACTGCATGTGGCCCACTGTAAAGGTTTCCCCATACATTAAATGTAAATCAGCCAAACCCAAGGGGTTTGGGCAAACAGTTGTTCATACCACAATGACCATTTATTTATAAATTGCTTCATCTTTAAGTTGGTACCAGTTCCTGTTAAAAACACCTGAATGCTTGGTTAGGTGTGCATGTGTAAGATAGAGTTCGAAGGAATATCTGTCAGTCAAATGAGTGTTCAAAAACAGCTATTAATGTGCTTAATTTAGTGTATGGGCAAAATACAGATGTACCTTTCACAAACATATCTGCAGGCATGTTGTTATTGAAGAAATATTGTGTACAAGATATACAATATACATGATTTCTCCCCATGCATATGTACCTACTCTGTGAATCCTAGACCTTTTTCTGTTGCGTGGATCCGCCACGATGCCCATGTGCCAGAAAATAGTCTGGGGTCTACTTTTGAAAGTAATGACCAGGAATAATCCAGACATGGATTGTTAATGTGTGCAATAAAGCAAGTGTACTACGAGATATGAGATATGAAATATGAGATATGACCACAGAGATATCCAACAGCCATATCTGAGGTCAGGATTTTTTTCTGATACCTTATCAAAAACCTGCATCTAACGGGCTGATACACCTGTCTCCTTAAATGGAGGAAGGGCAGCCCCGATCAGCCAGCCCAGCTGCCTAAGCCAGCCAAGTGCTCATTAGTTGACACCACTCATTAGTTGACACCACTGTCAGTCAAAAGACCGACCACGCCCTCTGGCTGCAAAGGACTTAACCCTTTAGCAACAAGGAAAGAGCCATCAAGATGCTACAACAGAGGAACGGGCTGCGACCTGACCTCTTGGCTGCAGCTGCTGCACTGTCCTAACACTACCCCCCCCCCCACGGCGCATCGACGCCATACGTCTCTGGTGCCACTCAAACTGTGCCACCAGTTATGGAGCGTGAACCTGATCTGCGGGTTCCAAAGTGCGATCCTCTGGGCCATAACCTTCCCAGTCTATCAGGTACAACAATCTGCCCCTAACAGTTTTGGCATCCATTATTTCTCTCACCTCAATCTCATCTTGGGCTGATTCAGACTCCTCAGGAAGGCGCCTAGAATATTGTATCAGTACCAGAAGTTTAAGGAGAGAAATATGGAAGGAGTTGTTGATCCGCCAAGATCTGGGTAGTTGCAATTTAAATGTTACCTGATTCACCCAGGACAGGACCTTGAATGGACACACAAACCGCGGAGCAAACCGCAGAGATGAGACCCAGAGACAGATATGGCGGGAAGAGAGCCAGACATGATCCCCTGGGGACATTTCCGTCCCTGGCCTATGTCTGATGTCAGCTATCGCCCTCATCCTGTCTTTGGCCTGACTCATGGGGACCTGTGTCTGATCCCAAACCTCCTGTCGCATAGAGAGAGGAACCTGAGTCTTCTCAGGTGGCACCCGACTTAGATTCACCGGATTGACCCCTACTTGCTTCCTGGAGGGAATGACAAGCCTTGCCTCTGACTCCTCTTCAACATAAGCCGACATGGCCTGCATCTTGGGAAGGAGAGAGGGTAAACCCTGACCCGAGGCGGCGTTGCCCTGGCAACAGATCTATAGCGCAATCGCATGGCCTTTTCTCTGGCAGAGTCTCAGCAGCTTTCCTAGAAAAGACGCCTGCAAACCCTGCATACTGAGGATGCAAACCCTCCACTTCCGGAGGTATCATTGGAGAGGTAGCTGGTGGACTCCACCTAATGATCTCTCCCTGCCTCCAGTCTATGACTGGGGAGTGCCGCCGTAACCAGGGGAAACCTAACAACACTGCATCTGCTATGCCCTCCCCTGACGAAGCCTGTGCGAGGTGAAACGCGCGTCGGGTGTCCAGGTCCTTTGGGTAGGCACGGGTCATTCATTTATTTATTTCCTATTTGCATTACTTATTCCTTGCTGGGTCTTTGGTGTGTTTGCACTATATTATTTACACAGGTGTGTTTTTTATACTATGTATCATTGTACTTTATTGGCATATGTTGTACCATTTATTTAACACAATGTGTCTTGTACTTCATCATTTTTCACTTGCACTTCACCCTGCTTGGTTTTTTTTATGTGCTTTATTGGTTCATTCCTGCCTCCCACTACCTGATTCATGTATGTTTTTTGGGTTGGTTCCACCCCCAATTTTATAATGTATCATTATATGTAGCAACTGCTGTTGTTTTTATTGTTAATAAATATTGTCTATATTTGAAGTCATCCTGTCTGTTTTAGACATTATTTTTTATTCATTTCTTGGGATATTGACTTATTAATAAGCCTTTTTTAGCATATGTTTTTGTTTTATGCCCTCCATAATGTAAAAGGAGAGCTGCTTGGTGTGTAGTGTCCCACTCCATAGAAACACTGGTGGTGTTACGAACCAGATCTGCGACCTGAGCTGGGAACTGTCGAGCACTGTAATGTCAATTGGGGTATCAAGAGCTCTCTTGGGAATGCCATTCTCCTGCGCAAATTTTTCTGATATGAAATTCCCCATGGCCCTAGAGTCTACAAATGTTTCAGTGTTAACCCAACCGTTCCCCAGCTTGAGAGCAACTGGGAACCAGATACAAGCTAGGGGTTTTAGTATATCAAATAGCCCCCCCCTGATGAACACTTGGCAAGCTTGCCTCTTGGTGGGACTTGAACACTGAGGGGCAATATGCTCTGGCCTGTTGCAGCGGTAACAGACCACCTCCCTTGTTTTCCTTCTGTTGCTGCCACCAGAAGAGGAAGCATGGGGAGTGTCCATGGGCTCCATGTACCCTGCAACTGGTGGGGCAACGGATGATTCAAAGACCCCCTCCCGTGACAAAAGATCATACTCGAACCCCCACTCCACTCTCCTATCGGACATCTGTATATCAACGCGAGTCCATTTCTCTGCCATCCACCATACTATTACAGCATTGTAATATTGTTGGTTATTTAAGTCTCCCAGGATTGTGACATTAGCATTGTAATAATGGTCAGGCTCCATGGGGTCCAAGACCAAATAATAGTAAAAAAAAAATAAAAAAATTCAAATCACCCCTCTTTCCCAAGAACAAATATGAGAGTGCATAAATAAAGTTTAACACATACAAATTAAGTATCCCTGTGTCTGAAAACACCCGGTCTACAAACATGTAAAAGTATTTTTCCTATATGGTGAATACGATATAGCAGGGAAAAAAAATCTAAAGAGCTGAAACTGTTGTTTTTTTGTTGTTTCCCTTCCCATAAAAATATTGATACAAACTGATAAAAATATTAAGTATTCCCCAAAATGATATACCGTATTTTTCGGACTAAAAGACGCACTGGACTATAAGACGCACCTAGGTTTTAGAGGAGGAAAATAGGGAAAAAAAATGTTGAAGCAACAGCTGCAAGGCCACATTGACAGGTGACCCTGCAGCTGTACGGGGACGCATAGAGTGTTTTTTTTTGCGGGGTCAGAAGTACTTTTTAGTTATACCATTTTGGGGAATATCTATTGCTTAGATTACCTTGTATTGAAAAAAAACCCGGTGGTTTATGATATATGATTTTCTACTTTTATATATATATTCTGGGGACAGGAGGTGATTTAGAACTTTTATTTATTTTATATTTTTATTATATATTTTTAAAGCTTTTTTTTTTTTTTTTTTTTTTTTTTTACTATTTTATTCCCCCCCCGGGGGCTTGAACCTGCGGTCACTTGATTGCAAGTCCCATAGACGGCAATACAACTGTATTGCCGTCTATGGGACATTCTGTCTATTAGTATTACGGCTGGTCATAGAGACCAGCCGCAATACTAATACAGCAGTGACAGGCCTGGGAGCCTCATTAGGCTCCCGGCTGTCACCCGAACAGGTCGGCTCCTGCGATATCGCCGTGCAGGAGCCGGCCTGCAACTTTACAGGTACGGGGCCGGTGGGGACCGGCCCCGGGGGAGAAGGGGCCACCGATACTGACCCGGCATCCGCTGTACTAGAGAGGCGGATGCTGGCACGGGATAGACGCCGGGGCCTGAGACATCGCTGCGCTCCTCTGCCCTGCATGAAGCCAGCGGCGGGGGGACGGAGGAGCGGAATAGCATCGCCCCTGCAGCTGCTGGCTTCATGCAGGGCAGAGGAGCACAGCGATGTCTCAGGTCCCGGCGTCTATCCCTTGCCGGCATTCGCCTCTCTATTACGGCGGGTGCCAGGCGCTACATTCAGACTATAAGACGCACCCTTCTTTTCCCCCCAAATTTTGGGGAAAAAAAGTGCGTCTTATAGTCCGAAAAATACGGTAAATAAAAAAACACATCTGGTGCCAGAAAAAAAAAAAAGATACCTTATGCATCCCAAAAAATTATGGGTGTAAGTATATGGCAACGCCAAGAGATTTTTTAACAAAAGTTTTTTAGGGGTTAAAACACTATAAAAAATTGGTATTGCTATAACCATACTGTCCTGCAGTACACAGGTGACACATTATTTTGGCTGGACAGTAAACGTAAAAACAAAGCCCGTAAGAATGTTGCCCAAATGCAGTTTTTCTTTACTTTCACCCGGTTCTACTCAATTTTTTTTACAACTTTCCAGTACATGGTTTGGAATATTAAATGGTAACATTAAGAAGTACAATTTGTCTAGCAAACAATAAGCCCTCATATGGCTCTGTGAAGGTGAGGAGTAAAAAAAGAACAAAAAATGGCTGCAGAGGAAGGGGTTAATTATTTATATTTGCAAAAATATTTAACTTTTACTGTTTATGTTTTAATTTATTATTTTATTTATTATTCATTTGAATATGTTTATGTTCAAGGGGAAAACCAGGTTAGGATCAGGACCCTATGTGACGTTTTACAGTCTCTACAATGTGGATGGGATTATAGCAAATGCCATTATAGCCAATCCCATCACAGCAATTTTGGAAATCGTAGCATGTCAACTATATCTATAGAAATGCCAGCAGTTTCCCTATAGGTATAATGGAAGCAGAAAGCCTGCAGAGCCTTACCCTAAAGCTAAAGCCCAACGTTGTGGAAGCGCAGCTTTTTTTGTTGCTGATTTTTCTGTGTTTTTTTTTAGCCTATGCCAGGAGTGGATTGAGCAGAATGAAGAAGTATAAGTTTCCTAGATACTTCCCACTTCTTTTGTAACCACTCCTGGGTTTTTCTCTAAAAACCACAGCACACTCTGCAACAGAAAAAGCAGCTTTTCCTCAACATGGAGCCTTAGCCTAAGTCTTCATTTTTTGCTAATAATGATATTGCTGCAAAGAACCTGCACCGACATTTGACCTTTCCACCTTTTTCAAGATTATGATGTTCTTTAATGTTTTACACTTTTACTACTTTGTATCAGTTCTCTCCAGAATTGGCCCTTATTATTCTGCCTTCCTGTTTATTAAACCTAGATATATTGTATATCATCTGATATGTATACAACCTACACAGTGCCTATGACCCCTATGTAGAAATGGAATTATAGCCAGAACTTTTGTTTTTGTTCTATGCTGTTTCTTTATTTTATTAAACAAATGAATTATATCTTAAAGGAAAAGTATAGAATGTGTATTGTGTTTCAGAAGGTTAAATATGCACAGTACATGATGACAGACCATATATTCATGGTGTGTTAATAGCTAAAATATCTTGACGGTGGAGCTGGGAATCTCCTCCACTTTGCAGGGAAGGCATCTAATTACATGGCTACATGGACGATTCCTCCGAGTACCTTCTGCCTCTGAGCCATTGGTCTCTCCTAGCAAATGATTTATGTTCTACCTCCTAACTAGGCCTGCCCTCCAGTTACATGGCTATAGCATGCTGCTTCCTGTACTGTACTCAGTAAATCTCTCTGCTGGATATCAGACAGCTTCCTAAAGCAGGGAAGAACTTCTCAAGTGCTGATAAAGGGTGATGCTATTTTTATGCAGAGATTTCCCTTGTTGGTCCTTTGTGTGCAATTTTTCATCCTTCTTAAAACACTGTAACCTCACAAATTGCTGTTGTCTAGAAACAGGTAACAAATGTAGTGTACTATGTTTTCAGAAGGAAGATTAAGCGAGAAACACTTTGGTAAGTTTCATTATACACTCACCGGCCACTTTATTAGGTACACCATGCTAGTAACGGGTTGGACCCCCTTTTGCCTTCAGAACTGCCTCAATTCTTCGTGGCATAGATTCAACAAGGTGCTGGAAGCATTCCTCCGAGATTTTGGTCCATATTGACATGATGGCATCACACAGTTGCCGCAGATTTGTCAGCTGCACATCCATGATGCGAATCTCCCGTTCCACCACATCCCAAAGATGCTCTATTGGATTGAGATCTGGTGACTGTGGAGGCCATTGGAGTACAGTGAACTCATTGTCATGTTCAAGAAACCAGTCTGAGATGATTCCAGCTTTATGACATGGCGCATTATCCTGCTGAAAGTAGCCATCAGATGTTGGGTACATTGTGGTCATAAAGGGATGGACATGGTCAGCAACAATACTCAGGTAGGCTTTGGCATTGCAACGATGCTCAATTGGTACCAAGGGGCCCAAAGAGTGCCAAGAAAATATTCCCCACACCATGACACCACCACCACCAGCCTGAACCGTTACCGATACAAGGCAGGATGGATCCATGCTTTCATGTTGTTGACGCCAAATTCTGACCCTACCATCCGAATGTCGCAGCAGAAATCGAGACTCATCAGACCAGGCAACGTTTTTCCAATCTTCAATTGTCCAATTTCGATGAGCTTGTGCAAATTGTAGCCTCAGTTTCCTGTTCTTAGCTGAAAGGAGTGGCACCCGGTGTGGTCTTCTGCTGCTGTAGCCCATCTGCCTCAAAGTTCGACGTACTGTGCGTTCAGAGATGCTCTTCTGGCTACCTTGGTTGTAACGGGTGGCTATTTGAGTCACTGTTGCCTTTCTATCAGCTCGAACCAGTCTGGCCATTCTCCTCTGACCTCTGGCATCAACAACGCATTTCCGCCCACAGAACTGCCACTCACTGGGTGTTTTTTCTTTTTTGGACCATTCTCTGTAAACCCTAGAGATGGTTGTGCGTGAAAATCCCAGTAGATCAGCAGTTTCTGAAATACTCAGACCAGCCCTTCTGGCACCAACAACCATGCCACGTTCAAAGGCACTCAAATCACCTTTCTTCCCCATACTGATGCTCGGTTTGAACTGCAGGAGATTGTCTTGACCATGTCTACATGCCTAAATGCACTGAGTTGCCGCCATGTGATTGGCTGATTAGAAATTAAGTGTTAACGAGCAGTTGGACAGGTGTACCTAATAAAGTGGCCGGTGAGTGTAAATCATTAAAGTGAGCCCTGGTTCACCATAAAAACACTTAATACATAGTTAAACTGCTTGCTTTTCCTCCTTTTTAATCTACCTGGCATGATACCTCGACACCGCTAAAGTCCGCTCTACATTTCTGTAACATGGCCACAAATTTCTCAAGTTACTCTGAGACACTACCTACACTCATGGGTGGAGCAGCTGAGAGCAAGGTGAATGGTATCATATGGAAATCAGAACATAAACAAGGAACAAACAATTGTACCGAGTGACCAAATTCTGTCCGCTCCAACAGTCCTTTTGGACATAATGACAGTAATGAAATGGAGCACTGATGAGCAGCAGGAAACCCAACACCCACACTGGGTGGTACAACAGGGATAAACGACCAGAATTTGGAAATAATACTACGCTGACTGCGCAGTGTTATTCCCAAATTCTGGTCGTTTATCCCTATGGAAATCAGAGTAAATGCCCCCTGCTGTTGGGGGTTGGAAGGCCCAGCCAAAAGCAGAGAGGAATGTCCCCGACTCAGTGTATAGTCCTCTGTGAAGCTGGTGGCCATGAAGAGGGTGGTCATTACGGAAATGAAGAGGGTACTAGGAACTGAAGGAAATGCATCAGATAGATTAAAAAAGAGGCAGCAAGTATTTAAAAGGGGTTGTCCAACATATTATTTTAATGTAACTTTACTTACCTCTCTCTGGTCCTCTGTATTCAGTGGCAGCAGGTCCAGTCTTCAGCTTACAGGTCGCTGGCTTACATGAGCGTTGACTTCATGTTATTGCTAGGTGACCACTGCAGCCAATCGCAGGTCTCGGTGGTGACCACTTCAGAAATGGCACGTGACTACTGTGGCATACTGTTTGTGAAGTTGAGGCCTGTGATAGGCTGCAGTGATCACCAAGCACAAACTGCCAGGGAGCCTGTACATGGAAGACCAGACCTACCATTGCTGGAAATGATGAGGACCAAGGGGGAGAGGTGAGTAAAGATTTTTTACCTTTTAGGGCATGGGGATCGCACCAGTGGGGTGATTATCTGCTGGCACTCCAGGATGCCCCTGCTTTTGGAAGCACTACTGTTACCCTTAACTGGGTCGCGCTGACCTGTTACCCTCTTCAGCCCCATATGACCTGATTGACTTGATTGCTTTCTGCACTTTATATAGTTTAGGTCATGATTTTGAGGTGTGTGAATGGGTATTGGTGTTTGTATTCCTCCATACATAGGACTATCATCATCTAACATGCATATGCTTCAGTAAGGATGAGACTTTTGGCATATTATATATTTTATGTTATTGCATATTGTGTTTTTACCCCTGATGAGTCGGTGTGTGATTTTGCCACTCCAACGAAACATGCATGTTGGGTTTTGCTAGTTGCATCATTCCTGTTGGGTTTGGCATTGTATGCTAGTTGTTTCACTACTCCTGTTTGCATATACATTTAAATTCAGGGAGGGTCAGAGTCAGGATCTCCTTAGTAGGGGGACAGGTTCCGGTCAGGGCATACGCTGTTTAGGGTATTGACCCTGTTATGGGTTTTAGGGCGTAATTAGCGCCTCTACCCATGTATAGTTAGGGATTGGGTGTAATCTATACCCTTTTGGCACTAGTATATATTTCAACAAATTGACTCATCCCTACTTTTTGGTGCCTATTTGTAGTGGCAACCCTTTCCAGCTTTCTACTAATCCACGGTTTCATTTTCAGGGGACTGCTATGTCCTATTATTGGATTGCTGGTCAGACCTTATATTTTATATTGTATTACATATTGGCCCCTTTTGCCTGTATGGAATTTTTTTAATTTTTGCATTATATGTGTTTTATTGGGACATTCATTAAAGGTTAAATATTAATTTCCCATTGTTCTTTTGGTATTTGTAGTTTTTGATGAACAATTGTGCACACGGTATTATAATTGTGGTTCTTGTGGATCACTGTTAAAAAAAATAAGACATTAAAAAAGACATTAAAAAAATATTGGACAATCCCTTTAACTATACATTTTGCAACTTTTTATTGTGCATTGAAGGGTTGCTATAACTGCATATGCAAATAAAGTTTCAGTTTCAGTCAAAGCATGGTTTTAACATAGAAAAAGTTTGCTATAAAATTGTTATTACAATTTAAACCTACTGTTTATACTGAGCATAACTGTATGACTTATGCTCATATCTCCCCACAGTTCTATCACACAAAAAACTCAGACGTCTGGGTATTTTGCAGAAAGATTCATATTAATGTATTAATTTTCTTTAATTCATGAATAGAATGATAGGCTACAGTGTAGACTGACACACAATGGTCAGAAGAGCTTGTAAAATATTATTATAATATATAATTGATATATATATATATATATATATATACCCTGTGTATATGTGTATATACACGCACATATCTATCTATTATCTGTCTGTCATCTTTTTATCTATCTATATTAGAAAATAATCAGCTATTTGCTTATCTAAATATCTATCTATAGAATCATGTGCAAAGTTGTGTTTTCTTTCTCTTTGGCATGTAGTTTATACTGCATCCATTACAGTCCATATGTAAGAGGGCAGTCGCTGACACGACGTTGTCGGAGCCTTTCAGAAATAATTAAGTGAAGAAGTGAATGCGATGCTGGTAAAGTTGTCCTAGATAACTCACTGCAGAGAGGCACAATAGATCCGCCTGTTTCCTTTGGAGGTCTGCTAGGCATTGTCTGAAGCTTATAGAAAATACATGGAGAGAACGTCTTTCCAAACGAGAAATGGCTAAATTAAATAGAGAAAGGTCTGCATTTGTGCTATCATACAGCCCAGCTGCTCTCCTGGCTAGCTTCACTCTTTCCATCACCTATCCTGCTTTTGTGTTGCAGCCCAAAGTCACTGCTTGCAGGAATCTTCCCTTTTCTTTTGCTTTTGCATGAATCTAAATTTAGCTCTGTGTAAGGTTATGGTTGTGTGGAATGCCATGGAGCAATTGAAGCCCACAGTACAGAGTGAACAATCACTAGAGGGATTGCTGAAGGCTTGAAAAGAGGGAGAGACTGTCACCTAGTATTGACTCGCTCACTCTTAGGGTTAACTGGCTGTGGTGTGCTGCTTTTTTATCTATTGGAGGGACTCCTGTCTGGTAACTTTGGTTTGGGTAATACAAATACAGAGGCATTTTGTGAAGATTACATTAATCCATTCCTCTGGTTTGGAGAGCTGACTGGGGAAGGTCACAGCTGTGCTGAGCTGCAGCATTCAGGATAAAGCAGACTTGTGGTGGACTGGGAGCTTCCAGGGATAATCATCAGGAGTCACCAGTCACCAGGCACCCCTCCTCTTTTCACCACTACCACCTCACCCACCACCTCCTCTTCCTCATTTCATCCCTCCCCCACTGCACTTTCTTCCAAAACATCCTTGTTTATAAACTTTGATGGAGAATTACACACCGGGCTGGAAAAATGCCTGTTATGAAAGGATTACTAGCACCTCAGAACACCTTCTTAGATACTATAGCGACTAGATTCGATGGAACACGTAAGTCTTGACTTGCTTTCTCATTATCTCTGTCTTACAACTATTTAGATGAATGCAGGGCTCCTTACCATGTGAATGACTTTTTATACAGTCCTTAAAGGATGCATGTGTAGAGGATATTGATACTATTGTATCTAATGCAGCAGAAGAGTAACATACAGTACTTGCCATTAAGTCTTTAGGGGGCTGGTGATTTCAGCACTATGGACAGCTCATGTTAGTGGCAGTAGATAGAGTACAATAGTATACAGTATGAGACCTGAGAGCTATATATTATCCCTCTTGTTATCGTTAGGAAAATAGGATCTTATGGTGATTATGTAAATTTCTTGATAGGAGGAAGATTACATTGTAGCAGAGAACAGATGCTGATGGAATAGAAGCGGTTGGTCATTAGTTAACCATTAGGCTGCTTTCCTTACTTGCTCACAGAAGTTTATTTGATGTGAGCAGCACAGTCAGGTTAACCTTACAGGGAAGGAATTGTGCTTGTTATGGCTAACTAGCATGTAGTTACAACAGATGATGACTGTAGGCTGACAAAATATGGAATCTGTAATGAGATAGAAGGAAGATAGAAGGAAGGAAGGAAAGAAGGAAATAAAGGAAGGAAGGAAGGGGAAGGAAGGAAACAAGGGAGGGAGGAAAGAAAGAAGGAAAGAAAAGAAAGGAATGAAGGAAGGAAAGGAGGAAAGAAAGAAAGAAAGAAAGAAAGAAAGAAAGAAAGAAAGAAAGAAAGAAAGAAAGAAAGAAAGAAAGAAAGAAAGAGAAGGAAGGAAGGAAGGAAGGGAAGGAGGAAAGAAAGAAAGAAAGAAAGAGAGAAAGAAAGAAAGAAAGAAAGAAAGAAAGAAAGAAAGAAAGAAAGAAAGAAAGAAAGAGAAAGAAAGAAAGAAAGAAAGAAAGAAAGAAAGAAAGAAAGAAAGAAAGAATAGTGATGATGAGTAGTTGGTTATTTCAGACTATACAATTTTACATTGTGACAGTCCATTTATTATGTATGTATAGCGGTATTATACCCCTGTGATACTATTACATTATTGACTTCAACTTTCTCCTCTTGTTTATCAACCCATAACATTGTCTGCAATTTGCTAATTTAGTCAGGGTCTCCTGCTGCTTTACCCCTGCAGCTTTCTCTGCACAAGGGAAATCCTGACTATTAGTCCCCAGCTCTCATTTATGTACCAGCAGCCTTCTATTCAGCTATGGGATGGACATGAGTAATAGTTCTAGGTTATTCAGGAGACATGCATATTAATAGATCTGCATAGATGTAAATGAGAGTGGGTCAGGCCTTTACAACATGTACTTAATAAAAGCATCTATGTGCCCTGGTGATATTGTATATGTGGGAGGATGTGCACTCTCTGTAAATAAATCCTCAGTTCTCTAGGAATAAGCTTAGAGATTCTGTAAAGCAGATTGAAGAGAAAACATATTTAATAAAGATAATCTCAAGACTAATGTTTTGAAGAAAGAAAAAATAAATACCCATTCATGGCTGCCGTTAGGAGAATGCACTTGTGCATGTCAATGACTACTTAGTGTTGTGTTCATTGCTGGGCTTGTGGCCCTGTACATTATAAAATAACATTCAGATGAGCAGATAGGAGAACATCAGTGCAGCAGAGTTGTGTTTGTCAACCAGCACAGCATAACTTTGTACGAGCTTTCACTGGATTTTAATAAGACTATTCTATGGGTTAGTCTATGAAAGTGTTCAGTATTGAGTACAACTTTATGACATGAAGATTATTGTGTGCTATGTTATGTGACCTTCTGTACACTTGGAGTAAGTTTATATTTTTCAGGATAATAGTTTATATTTAACCTTTACATTGGTATTACATTTCCTATTGCTAGGCATCTTTGCAAATAGCTGCTGTATTAAGAATAGCTTGGATACAGGTTAAGTCCAATATATGGATATAAAGACTAAATTCTCTTACATTGATTTGTGCTATTAACATACTGTATTATTGAAGTCATTTTGTTAGATTACTTGGGGTGATCTACTGTAGATCATACACAGATGACTAAGTTAATGCACTCTTTTAATTTAAGCATATCACATTGGAAGGATGCAGTATGCTGTCATCAATGATAGACTAATCCACTACTGAATCTCTAATCCAAGGGAGAATTAATTATAATTCTGACCAACCATGCAGAAAGGGAATCCAGATTTCATCTGCAAATATGCCTCACTTAAAGCTTAGCTCTGTTCTTAAATCATATTTTACACAACAAATATTGACTTAACACAACCTCATATGATAATAAATTCTATTCTTATAGAGACTCAAGGTTACATGGATTTGGGGACGTGTTATACACAGAAAATCCTTAGTCTTACAGTTTATCACATTTTAACAATATATTGAAGTTGTATAATAGGGGTGCATTTTTATTTTGTATGATTTACATGTTTAGTATATAAGATACAGCCATATAAACAACCAGGCATATTGGCTATTACATTTAACAGGAGATTAATATTATTATTTCTGAACTTGATAAGGTCTAATTTACTCTATAGTTATCATAAGTATTGACACAGTGACTCTGTTCACACTTGCTCATTCATGTAGCAGGGTTGACTTTATTATTTTTCGGTCTTTTGGGATAACTCGATGAGTTTCAATAGCTCAGTAGGTTTACCTGCAGCATTATAAAACACCACAGGTAGGCATGGCACATCATGTGTTAACTCTGCTACATTTATAGGTTTTGTAGGTGAATAGATACTGCTCTACCACACAGTACTATTAGTATTAACAGGTAGGAGACATTTGTCACATGGTATAGTTTAAATTATTCAATTCATTCAATTATTTAATATATTCTATCTATCTATCTATCTATCTATCTATCTATCATCTATCTCTCTACCTCTATCTATCTATTTGCCTCTATCTATCTATCTATCTATCTATCTATCTATCTATCTATCTATCTATCTATCTATCTACATATCTTTATCTATTTATCTATCTATCTACATCTATCTATCTATCTATCTATCTATCTATCTATCTATCTATCTATCTATCTACATATCTTTATCTATTTATCTATCTATCTACATCTATCTATCTATCTATCTATCTATCTATTTTTCTATTTATCTATCCTTCTATCTATCTATTTACCTATCTTTATCTATCGATCTATCTATCTATCTATCTATCTATCTATCTATCTATCTATCTATCTATCTATCTGTCCATCCATCTCAGTTGATACTATAATATATCAATGTCTTAGTGTTTCGGACATATCTGTAACTCTTCATTATATCATTCAGTAAAACAGCCAATCATTCTAGTTAGCTTTGACAAGGGAACCTTCTCTCCATCCTATGTACAGTTTTTAATATGATTCTGAATCAAGTTATAGGATGCATTTTTAATATCCTCCATAATGTTTCCAAAATCATGTTTATGTGGTATTTGTATAACATTATGAATGCTTTGTATAATACATTATTTATGTATATTGTTAAAAAGAAAAAATATTCACATAATATGTAAAATCAGTAGAAACATTTTGGTCGATATTCTTAAATATGTCTTATAACTATGTATGCCGCTCTTCTGAAATGGAAGGTTGGAAGGTATTATTAGAATCTTAAACTTCCTTTCCCCAGAATATCAGAATAAACATTGAGGCTCACTAGTGAATGAACTGCTCTAATACATGTGAACATGGCATACTGTATGCTTATTACTCTAGTGGCTTGGATCTGAGCTGCAGCTAAGCAGAGCACAATAAAATATTTAAATATGAAAAAAGTATCAAGGCCTAATAATAAAGAGGTTCTATCTAACTGGAATAGACATTTCTCTCATTCATTGATGCAGGAATGAAGTCTTGAAGTGAGAATTTTCACATGAAATCATGTATCAATCAGATTACTCTACACCAGTGAACAAGGGCTGGATTTTGTTTTCATGCTGTCCTTTTGCATTTGCATTACATATAAATCTGTATATTTTACAAAGTGCCACTTACCATTATATATAAGCATACATATAGGTCTATAAACAAGGGTGATCATATAGTATAAAGACAAGCAGTGGAAGGAATAGTTTATCAAGATGCTATATGTGTCTGTTAATAGCACAGTGTAAATTTATTAAACCAGGGCTCAGCCACATGTCATTGGGGAGATACAGATTTCCAGGCAGCTCTCTTATATGGTACTGAAAATAGAGAGCACATTCATTGTAGGACTGACCATTTTCCTTTAAATTCAGCACCACAAATAAAATCAGTAGTAAACCAATATATTTATTTTTATGTTTTCCATTAAATATCACTTGTGCATAGAAATCTCATTGTAGTATCAGTGCAATGTATAAAGCGGAAATGCCCTTCACCAGGCAGGCCAGCGATGTAATATGCCATGCAGGTGTGTCTGTACACTGTCTACCAATAAGTATTAGGACACCTATGGTAGAATAGAAAAACAACATTTATTCATATTCAATAGTTGTTAGACCCCAGCAGATGCTTCCGTACGGATGGGATTGATCAACACAATACTCCCGGATGCCTGGTGAATCTCATGGTGTATGTGAGCCATCGGTTGGATGCGGTTTCTCTGGCCAGCACCCGTCGGTCTCTATCTCCCAGTTTCGGGGGTCTGCTGACTCAGGGCACATTCTGACAATCACCGTTCACCTTCCACTTCATAATCACATAGGCCACTGTCGATTTGGGATAATTCAGTTCGCTTGCTATATCTCTTAAGGATCGACCATTTCTGTGCTACCCCACAATTACCCCTTTCTCGAAATCATACAACTCAGCACTTCGTGGCATCTTGCATGCGACTAATGCCAATGCACTAATGCCAATGCTGTTTCCGATTTAGCGGTTGGAATGCATGACGTACATCATGACCGCAGATATCTTCATTTGCATTGGTGTCCAAATACTTATTGGTAGACCCTGTATACACATCCTGCGGTATGTTCTGAGCAGGCAATAGCACATTCACCCTACAGAGAAGGCCTATACTCATCTCTTCAATGCCAATGTACCATCGCCTACTGCGAAGACACCAGAATCCATCCATAGACAAACCTTCATGGCATTTTCATAGCGCTGAGCTTGGTGTTTAGCTTCTCCCATTTAAGTGAATGGAATAAAGCTGCACTGCCCCACACAACTGCTACAGAAGTGTGGCATTGTGCAATACAGACCAATGCAAACAGTTAAGAAGCTCCTTTAAATAGCTCATTGACAAGGTTGCCAAGAGTTGGACCTCCACAGATGTAACTGAAAGCCCGTTAGATGTCCAGTCTTACTGATATGTGTTGACTGTGCTAGTCAGTGTCTTAAGGTAAAGTTACTAAAATGACCCCCAAATATGTTTAAACTATGTTCAGCAACTCAGAGACAATCAAACAATGGTTAAGTTGGAATGGGCATGAAGGACATGAGCTAACATATACTATAGAGCTACTCCCACATCATGGCTAGTGATCTCCCTACACTGTGCACTCTGGAATGGAAAGTGTTAAACCATACTAATGAAGTCAAACCCAATAAGATTTCTACCAGCCTGCAGGGTGCAGTATTTTAATTCTAATATTTTCAGGGCACACAAAATAGAGGGAACACTAACCATAAAACCATCACCACTAGGTCAGGCAGCTCACATAACACTTGCTGGAATTATACAGTGTCTTCCGAATACTGACCATTGTCAAGACCAGGCACAGTTTTTCTGTTCTCTAAGAATATTGGGTTAGTAACTACATATCCACCAGAGATATGTTTTATTGGCTTTACATAGCAGTATCATAAACTTTATTAGCCTACTGCTAGTGTTAGTGATTTGCTCAAACAACGGCATTTGACAAAGCACTGTGAGATTTTTTTGCTGTTCCCCACTGGTCTGTTATTTGTGGCAATACAATATAGTGAGCTTGTTACTTTGTACTGTATGAATATTGTCAGTGTTTACTGAGCTCATCATTGTGGATCTTTGGTATATAGTTATATACCACAGATTGCTTTTCACTACTTAGTATACCATCTGCACGCTGTATTAAATGTAAAACATGTGATATGTACAATTATGTTCCTTTATTCTACAGTGTAACCAGATCCCAAAGACATGTTAAAATCCTCTCAACTCATATTCATATCAGAAATGTCATTACAATTTGGAAAGATCAAGTAAGAACTGAATATTCCACCTACTGATACATTAAAATAGAGCTCAGTGGTGTATATATTACTCTAACAGGACCATTCATGTCCTCTAACCACTTAAGAATAAAATACCATTGGGCAGCCACCACTCCACATGTCCACTTGAGTCTACTTGTTCTTTCTTCTGCTCTCAAGGAGGGGGGAGGAGTTCTTAACTACCAGTTTTCTTAAAACTCAGTTTTCTTAGCGTGTTGAGGATTATATTGCATTAAATTGGTGTAATGAGCAAATGGAGTTTATGACCACATTAGATGTAAGTTAAAGGTGGACACATCTGTACACATCATACTGTAGTTAGGTTGGATTAACATGCAGAATGTTCATCAACTTCATCTTCCTGCATTGTTGATCCAGAAGGAAATAATTGTTAGGAGGCAGAACCAATTTTACTCATTATCATGTTTTGGTATCCTTTTGGTAAGCGAATGGAAAAGGTCATGCAGAAACGGGGATATAATGAAAGTGTCATCTGTGTCTGGACTGGAGACAAGATGTGTTGCCAATGCTTGTCAGCAGATCAAGTGATCCTCTTTACTGGTTGTTTGTCTGGCTGTCCAAAGAGTGTTTGTTGTATGTGCTTGCCCTCGCACCTCCTAACAATTAGGTCACAACAGTCTAGATAGGAGGCAGTTCATCAAAACAACCATTCTGATGCACTCTACTTCTATCCAATGCATTCAAACATTCTATATACTCTACCTCAAAGTCTGTCAACTGGGTAAATTTGAATTCATCATAGAGGTATGTCTAGCAGACAATGGCCTATCCTCACAAGTACACTACCCAAAAGTAGCCTCATAGAGTCTTTTGTGTTCTTTTTGTGGCAGGACCAAGTATTGTGTTGTAGAAATTCTCTCTGTACTATTCTCTCTGGGTGTATTATTTATTTATTTGTTTCTTTGTCAATGAGTGTGCTTGCAGTACCAGTCTTTCATATCAGTTAACTCTCAGGACTCCCAGATACCAACTCACCGACATTCTGGTGTTGACCAGGTATACAATATAGGTATAGCGTTATTATCATGAATCTGATAAAGTGTTACAGAATAATATCACTCTGCAAAAGCCATTGAAAACATCAAGTTAATATTTGCTGCAACGGTTTACTGAACTCATTACTTGTCATTTTAAACTTTGCTACATCTGTTGTTTATATCAATGGGACATAATGTAATTGTGTAATGGTCAGAGCAATTGAAGGTTTATGTAGGATTTGTCTCCTCTGACTAACAAAGGAGGGTCTAAAGGGCTGTTAAAATGTCCATATGCCAAAATTAGTCATGGCTAAAATAGCTCAACTTTATTGAAGTCTGTTACTAAATTCCTTGTAGTGAATCTGACCGAAGTGGAGCACCATGGCTTGATTTTTCCAAGCTCTCATTCTGTGTTGTAGTCTCAGTGCCAGTCCAGCTTTGACTTGCTCTTTCAGATATTTCAGACAGTCTGGTTGCCTTGGATACATTATCTTTAAAGTTCAACCTGTTAAATGGGATTGTCAGACAGGCAACCCCATTTATAATAGCAACCAACATGTCTAATATTAGTAAGGTCTTCAGTTCAAGGTACCAAGATGAGAACAGACAAGTGTCATGTATGTTTTGCAGTAATGTAGACATGACTTGCTCGTTCGTCCATCAATAAAATATTATTATATTAATATGTATATAAAAAGTATAGGGAACCACTTCAACAAAGATCCAACTGTATGGGATCAGTTATGTAGAATCAGCTGCCTTTATTCTTTGTCCAGGCAGTGGATAACACGATGTATTCATATCATTTTTTTTTTTACTTTTTATAGTCGTCTTTTCTATACATGGCTCCAGTGTCGTGGTTAAGCTTTTAATAGATGTGTGATGAAATAAAGTCAATGTACCCGTAACTGAGCTTACTCTTTCTTTTCAAATTTGCTTGTTCATATATTTTCATTTTCAGTTTTGTTTATATGACACATCAATTATATATACAGTATATATATATATATATATATATATATATATATATATATATTTTATTGTATTGTAATAAACTAGTTCTCTGATGGTTTATACCTTGGTAACAGATCAGTCTGTAATAGTTACTTATTATTTTTATTTGGTTCCGCACTTTTTTGCTAACAAAGTGCTTAGTTGTCTACATGATTGATATGTAGACACCTCCATGTTTGTATCCTTCTTGTGTCTAAGACTTATCATAGGGTCAGATTATATTTGTGTATGTACTAAAGAGGCAGCCGATACAGATTTGTGACTACTTTATATAGTAAGTGTTGTCAGTGTTATAATGTCATTAGGGTTTATGAGCGATTGGGATCGGAAAAGATCGGATCCCGATCAGCGATCGAGCAAATTTTACGATCGTGATTGGGATCGGCTGGAAAATGATTGGAAAATGGATTTTAAAATTGATCCTGAAATCTCAAGATCGGCTCAACCCCAAATGTCAGACATTATTAAATTTGTAATCATATTGATGGGACTGCAGTGTTCACAAAAGGGTCAGCACCACATACAAACATACCCTCCCACCTTTAGCTTAATTAGAATTTGGTTACACTGGAATGTAACCCCACCAAATTCACTAAACTACTTATATGCTGTAGGACAAGTAGAAACTTTTTTTTGTCAGTGCTACCAAGAAAATCCACTTTTTACTCATGCAAGTGAGCTGTTCAATACACCTGTGGTTGACCAAGTTTGCCATGGCACCCATTTTTGTCTGCGGTCTCTGCACACTGTCTGTCCTGACAGTCAGTATGTTATAGGGCCATGTACCACATCAGAAAAAATGTATATGATATATACCAGCACTTCTTATCAAAGTTTAGGAAAATGTGCAACATTGCAAAAAAAAAAATAAAAAAAAAAAAATGCAAAAGCATGAAAAAACATTTAAAGAGGACAGTTCATGTCCTCGGGCATAGTACACTGACAGTACACTTAATTCAGCACACTGTTGGCTTTCCCGATAGAGCAGGGCTTTCCTTACAGTCTAGCTGGGAATGACCTTCCTGACAGTACTGTGTGTAGTGCAATACTATGAGGGGGCATTACTTATCACCCAGCTATGACCCTGAGTGGTGAGGAATGCCCCCCCCTCCTGACAGTACTCATCCATAGACTAGTACTTGGCGGCGGCGTTGCTCACCACTCAGCATCATTGGTGGGCAGTAAGGAAGGCCCCCTCACAGTATAGCGCTACACACAGTACTGTCGGGAAGTTCGTTCCCAGCTAAACTTTCAGGAATGCCCTTCTGACAGTGAAGAGCTATCAGTAATGGCACCAATAGCTCATCCCCCGGGGCACATAACGGGAAAAACAACAGTGCACTGTTGGCTTTTGTAGCTGTGTAAAAACCCACACGTGCTCAAGGACATGAACAGTCCTCTTTAAATGTTCTTTTATTATTGTGAAAAATAAAACAATTATTATATTAAAGGTTGGTGCTTGGTGGTCACCACATATAGCACTCTCCTTTCTATGAATACCCCTGCCTAGTCCACCCCTATTCTATTCAATATGACTATGTATTTAACATTGTCTGACATTACAAAACTGAAAAGTCTTCTTTTAATGTGCAAAGCAAACCTAAATATAGCTACAATGCCCTTATAATATATTGTAAATCACATATGTCATACCCTCTTTAATTACAAATGCCTATTTTAACAAATAGCTTAGAAATCACTGAGTGTTTCCCCTTTGCCATTTGTTTTTTTTTGTTTTGCATCATTTGAGCACTTGTGTCTTTGACATACATTCTGCAGCATCCATCTTTTATGTAACATAATCTGGTGCGGTCTGTAATCCACAGATAGAATTAAGCTTGGGAGATATTTAGTGAAAATATGCTCAGATTTTTCTCTCCAAAGAATCTTTCAATTATATTATAAATTATTCAATAAAATTCAAAGAAAGATATGTATTGAACTAAACTATAAAATACTTGTATCAGCTGAAGTATTACAGTACATAACAGATATATGTCTACTATGCTTTTGATATTTTTAGAAAGTAAAACTGACTTTACAAGAAGAGGGAACATAAAAAGCCTGCCAGTGGTTTTACATTAACATGTGAAGGGCACTATAGGAGAAGTACTGTATTACTAGCTGGCAATGCAAATGACACTCTATATTTGTGACTTTGTACTTTTGGTCACAGTGGGAGGTTTCGAATAATCGACCCTTTTCTATGAAATGATTGTGCCCTAGAATGAAAATATCCATTGAGATGAGACAGTGCATTTAATAGGAAATATTTTAAAAGACGTTACAATGTTTCAAGAATCTGTCCAAGGCGGAAAACACAAGGACCCCATTACAGTCTATGGGGTCTGTGTGCTTTCATTGCTCATTGCTTTTTAATGCATTCAGTATTCCGTTCAAACGGAATACCGAATGCAGATGTGAACCAGGTCTTAGACTTAAGATTGTCCTAAGTTAGGTATAATATAAAACTTAACCTGAAAGAGAAGGAGATAGATGTGATTCCCCGTATATTTTAGTGACTTAAAGAAATTATTAGAGATGAGCGAACAGTGTTCTATCGAACACATGTTCGATCGGATATCAGGGTGTTCGCCATGTTCGAATCGAATCGAACACCGCGTGGTAAAGTGCGCCAAAATTCGATTCCCCTCCCACCTTCCCTGGCGCCTTTTTTGCACCAATAACAGCGCAGGGGAGGTGGGACAGGAACTACGACACCGGGGGCATTGAAAAAAATTGGAAAAAGTCATTGGCTGCCGAAATCAGGTGACCTCCATTTTAGACGAATAGTGGATTTCAAATCCGGGTCATATGAGAATGTGAACTTTGTGACTATGAGACAGGGATAGCTGTACAGGCAGGGATAGCTAGGGATAACCTTTATTTAGGGGGGAATGTTATTAAAAATAACTTTTTGGGGCTCTATCGGGTGTGTAATTGTGATTTTTGTGAGATAAACTTTTTCCCATAGGGATGCATTGGCCAGCGCTGATTGGCCGAATTCCGTACTCTGGCCAATCAGTGCTGGCCAATGCATTCTATTAGCTTGATGAAGCAGAGTGTGCACAAGGGTTCAAGCGCACCATCGGCTCTGATGTAGCAGAGCCGAGGCTGCACAAGGGTTCAAGCGCACCCTCGGCTCTGATGTAGGAGAGCCGAGGGTGCACTTGAACCCTTGTGCACCCTCAGCTCTGCTACATCAGAGCCGAGGGTGCGCTTGAACCCTTGTGCACACTCTGCTTCATCAAGCTAATAGAATGCATTGGCCAGCGCTGATTGGCCAATGTATTCTATTAGCCTGATGAAGTAGAGCTGAATGTGTGTGGTAAGCACACACATTCAGCTCTACTTCATCGGGCTAATAGAATGCATTGGCCAGCGCTGATTGGCCAGAGTACGGAACTCGACCAATCAGCGCTAGCTCTGCTGGAGGAGGCGGAGTCTAAGATCGCTCCACACCAGTCTCCATTCAGGTCCGACCTTAGACTCCGCCTCCTCCGGCAGAGCCAGCGCTGATTGGCCGAAGGCTGGCCAATGCATTCCTATGCGAATGCAGAGACTTAGCAGTGCTGAGTCAGTTTTGCTCAACTACACATCTGATGCACACTCGGCACTGCTACATCAGATGTAGCAATCTGATGTAGCAGAGCCGAGGGTGCACTAGAACCCCTGTGCAAACTCAGTTCACGCTAATAGAATGCATTGGCCAGCGCTGATTGGCCAATGCATTCTATTAGCCCGATGAAGTAGAGCTGAATGTGTGTGCTAAGCACACACATTCAGCACTGCTTCATCACGCCAATACAATGCATTAGCCAGTGCTGATTGGCCAGAGTACGGAATTCGGCCAATCAGCGCTGGCCAATGCATTCTATTAGCCCGATGAAGTAGAGCTGAATGTGTGTGCTAAGCACACACATTCAGCACTGCTTCATCACGCCAATACAATGCATTAGCCAGTGCTGATTGGCCGAATTCCATACTCTGGCCAATCAGCGCTGGCTCTGCTGGAGGAGGCGGAGTCTAAGGTCGGACCTGAATGGAGACTGGTGTGGAGCGATCTTAGACTCCGCCTCCTCCAGCAGAGCCAGCGCTGATTGGCCGAATTCCGTACTCTGGCCAATCAGCGCTGGCCAATGCATTCTATTAGCCCGATGAAGTAGAGCTGAATGTGTGTGCTAAGCACACACATTCAGCACTGCTTCATCACGCCAATACAATGCATTAGCCAGTGCTGATTGGCCGAATTCCGTACTCTGGCCAATCAGCGCTGGCTCTGCTGGAGGAGGCGGAGTCTAAGGTCGGACCTGAATGAAGACTGGTGTGGAGCGATCTTAGACTCCGCCTCCTCCAGCAGAGCCAGCGCTGATTGGCCAGAGTACGGAATTCGGCCAATCAGCACTGGCTAATGCATTGTATTGGCGTGATGAAGCAGTGCTGAATGTGTGTGCTTAGCACACACATTCAGCTCTACTTCATCGGGCTAATAGAATGCATTGGCCAGCGCTGATTGGCCGAATTCCGTACTCTGGCCAATCAGCACTGGCTAATGCATTGTATTGGCGTGATGAAGCAGTGCTGAATGTGTGTGCTTAGCACACACATTCAGCTCTACTTCATCGGGCTAATAGAATGCATTGGCCAATCAGCGCTGGCCAATGCATTCTATTAGCGTGAACTGAGTTTGCACAGGGGTTCTAGTGCACCCTCGGCTCTGCTACATCAGATTGCTACATCTGATGTAGCAGTGCCGAGTGTGCATCAGATGTGTAGTTGAGCAAAACTGACTCAGCACTGCTAAGTCTGCATTCGCATAGGAATGCATTGGCCAGCCTTCGGCCAATCAGCGCTGGCTCTGCCGGAGGAGGCGGAGTCTAAGGTCGGACCTGAATGGAGACTGGTGTGGAGCGATCTTAGACTCCGCCTCCTCCAGCAGAGCCAGCGCTGATTGGTCGAGTTCCGTACTCTGGCCAATCAGCACTGGCCAATGCATTTCTATGGGGAAAAGTTAGCTTGCGAAAATCGCAAACTGACAGGGATTTCCATGAAATAAAGTGACTTTTATGCCCCCAGACATGCTTCCCCTGCTGTCCCAGTGTCATTCCAGGGTGTTGGTATCATTTCCTGGGGTGTCATAGTGGACTTGGTGACCCTCCAGACACGAATTTGGGTTTCCCCCTTAACGAGTTTATGTTCCCCATAGACTATAATGGGGTTCGAAACCCATTCGAACACTCGAACAGTGAGCGGCTGTTCGAATCGAATTTCGAACCTCGAACATTTTAGTGTTCGCTCATCTCTAGAAATTATCTGAATTCCAAAAACTATTCTAAAAACTGTTACAGTGAGATGTGTTAACCTTTCACCTCCTGGGGCACATGTGGTGTAATACACCACTAGAAAGCCAACAGTGCGCTGAATTCAGTGCACTATCGGCTTTCCCATTCTGTGCCCCTCTTGAAGAGCTATCGGTGCCAGTTCCATAGCTTTTCACTGTCAGAAGGGTGTTTATGACAGTCAGTCAGAAACGCCCTTCCTCACAGTAGCGTCTATTGCGCTGTAATGTGAGAGGGGGCATTCCTTACCGCCCAGCCATGATGTTGAGTGGTGAGGAACGCCCCTTCCCACTCTTGACAGTACTCATTTATAATGGTGTATTACACCACATGAAAGGTCCTCTTTAAAGAAAGCAAAACCTTTAAAGAGGAACTTTGCTCTAAGATAAGGAATGGTATATTATTACAAAGTTCATAGTGCGTGAAATTTAGCACACTTTCAGCTTTGTCTGTATCTTCCTTGGTTTCAGAGCTATCTGTGCAGGTAATTTCAGCTGCTAATATCACAGTATCGTCAGGGTGGCCGGCCTTACAGCTCAGCGTCATGGCTGTTTGGTGGGGATGTTACTTGGCCTTACAGCTCAGCGTCATGGCTAGATAGTGAGGATGTTACTCACCAGCCAGCAGTGACTCTGCGTAATGAGGCCAGTCCTTCTCACAGTATGGTGATATTGGTAGCCGAAACCAACAGCACTGATATCACTGTAAAGGGGAAAGATACTGACAAAGCAGAAAGTGCTCTGAGTTCTGCATACTGTTAGTTTTGTGATAATATATAACAATCCCTTTCTTAAACGACATGAAAGGTCCCCTTTAAGTACATTCATTTAACAATTTTTAAGTATTTTTCTGCTAAACTAAATCTCATACACGCATATAGTTTGTCGATTATTAGTAGGGTTCTCATATCCGTAGGCTTTTATGTGCTGTTCATTATCCGCCAGGGTAACATTAAAATCAATTGGATGGTTAACGTTATGTGTTACTCAATAGATATGGGAAATAACAAGAAATTGGATGCATAATGTCACAGGTTAAGTATCGGGCTATATTTTTTTTCACATATTACATGACCCATAATATCATCAGTGTATCTATGTCACAAATGCTAGAGGTGAAAACATAATTGCAAAAGAAATCAATCTCCTCCTTGAACCCAAGGTGATATCATTACACAGGGACTCGGTTACTTTGATTGAGAAAGGTTCAATTAAAAAAAGGTGAAAGGGTTAAACATTGTAGACACTATTTTGCTTGATTCGGCATGTTGTGATTTCTTTGCCCACATTTTTTGCTGTCTTCTTTACCATGACGAAATGGTTTTGTGGTGTTTCCCATCTTCATCATTAGACTTCTTTCCAGTAATTTATTGGATATAAGGAAAGAGTACTGCCAATGACATATAATATTAGATTTTATATTTGCAGGAAATACCATGTTCATATTTCTCCCTGCTTGTGTTTCTAACTATTAAAGGGGTTGTCCCATCACAAGGATCCTATCTATACTGCTTCTTAATGTGGATGTAAGTCTTTTCCTAAATACACTGCTTCAGCAAAACTGCTTTGTTTGTCCACTGTCTTACTTTATTCAATTCATTGTTGACACAGCCCTTGACTTATCTGCTCAAAAGTCAAGTGATGTATCTGCTGCTCTCAGGGGGGAGGGAGGAGGGGCTAAGTGCACAGGAGTGAGCCTGTATTTCTAGCTATTCCTGTGTCTACACCATGTGACCTACCTCCCTGCTCTCAGATAGGGCAGAGGAGCTGCTTTCATTTCTGAACTCGTCTTCTGTTCTCCCAGTTATCAGGCTAATTCAATTGTGTTCATTATGGCAGAGGCAGGCAGTCTCTGTATGTAACACAAAATGGAGTTGTTCCTGCCTGTACTTCATAGTCCAATATTGTGCATATAGTGATGTTTGAGGACCTTTGATGACATCACAGGCCCTTCAGCTGCCCCTTAGGATCACACTATGTGGTGGGCGGAGATACACACTAATTTGGGGTGGAGCTAAATGGCAGGTTGCATATGAAACCCTGCCCACCACATGACGCAAGAAACCAGGAAGAAAGAAGATTTTACAGCAGTGAAGACTGGTGAGTATGCGACGCGGGAATACCCCTTTAAAGTTACATATTCAGGCAATATAACAATATGTATAAGTTCTGTTATAACACATCGTTATATACATATAGCGACACAGCTATATTGCCCTCCTCTTATTTATGTTATCGGGAGTGCATAGTCTATAACGGAAGTGATATAGTGTCACAGGATGGCTTGGTGGGCATATAAGGTGTGCCATAGGCTATCCGAATACACATCACATGTTGTTTTCATGGGTAAAGGGGACAAAAGGGAAGATTATTAGCTTTTGTTCAAAGAATGGAGGTATTTCTCAAACAGCATAGTTTGTGAACTGTTTACCTGGCAGCTTTCAGAATAACTAGCATGGAAACTGCAGAGCACCAAGTGCCACTGATGTAAGAGGAGAATATTGGCTACAAGGGTGTACAAGATCTGACCAACAGGCAACAGTGGAGCAGCTCACATTTCTGCTTCATGGAACAAATGGACATTTTCGTGTCAAGTGAGAAACATTGGAGAACAAACACTCTGTAACAATTCCTGGAAGAACACACGCTGATAGCGACAGAAATATTGTCTGTGGATTTTTTTTTAAAGGCATTCTCTGGGCCTACTCATCCATGGGGATGACACTCTGAACTGATTTAGGTATAAAGCCATCCTTGCAGCTGACATATACCCATACATACTGTTTGTTTTTCCTGGACAGATGAAATTTTCCAGCAAAACAATGTGACATGTCACGCAGCTAGAGATGTCCAACAGTGTCTGGAAGAGCACAACCAAGATGTTCAAATACTTCTATAGCCACCTAGTTCCCCAGACTTTGCCCAATTGAGCATCTGTGGGGACTCGGTTGTTATTTTTGCTGTATGGATCCTCTCCCACACACCTGCTAGTAGAAGTCAGATGACAACCTGCCGGCACCTTACTGAGTCACTTCCAGTCCATCTCGCTGTTATCCATGCTGTACGCAGTGACTCTGGATATTAGCTGGAGGTTGTAATAATTTGACTAGGGTTGAGCCGAACTTGAGATTTCAGGATCTATTTTAAAATCCAATTTCCGATCATTTTCCAGCCTATCCCGATTGTGATCTTGAAATTTGCTCAATCGCCGGTCGGAAGCCGATCTTTTCCGATCCTGATCGCTCAACCCTAAATTTGACCCAACTTTGTATAAGGACTATACCATGACTTTAGTTTTTTACTTTGACATTTTGTAAAAGTGACGTTTTCTATTTTGTACTCAAAAATATTCAACAATTGTGTGTCAGATACAGTACAGCTTTATATCACGAGAGGGTAAATCTCATGTTCATTTTCAACTCAGTATAAATATCTTATGAATAATTGATAGTTAAGCTCTGCTATTGAATTATCAGCCACATTAAACATGTTACGCCATTAAAATTCTACATGTCCAATACCTACAAAGCATCATTTTTAGAGCTGAGCGATTTGGCTCATAATACGAATTCAGTACAAATTTTTTTAAAACTATGTGTTCAATCAAATCCAAATTTTTTGTGTTTTCATTCATGTGAGCTAAATAAAATGCTGCCATGAGAAAGCAATGGAGAAAGCCAAGAAAATGGAACACTTGATCTCATGGACTTGTTTCCCCATAATACCTTATGACAGGGAACAGGCAATAATGAGATACTATAAGTCAGAGGTCATTGCAGTATTAAAAGCTAAGACACAAATAGAAAATGTCCGTTTTGTGGGGGGGAGATAAAAGAGATCGGAGCAACTTTAGCAGTCAGGCTAATAGAGATAGGAAATAATGCTCACATAATACAGTGTCTTGATTCTTGGGAAGTGTATTATGCTTAGGCCCGGAGAAAAAGAATTTGATTTAATTTATAGAAAGAGATACGATATGAGCTGAATCTGTCTGTCTGTCACACTGTTAGAGAAGTCAGCAGCATCGGCTGTGTGTGTCAGTTACGTGATGTGCTCGTGTTACTCTGGAGCAGCAGATGCATCAATCTCATTCACAGTTCTAAAAACATTCCGTCAAAACTTTCAGATACAATCTTTATTGTATCCAAGGCCAAGAGCAGACCATTTATTGCCATGCGGCACTCTTTTTGCATGTATTTGGCAGATTTTTTTTTCCCTGCCAAACACCAAAACCAAGTGAAGTTATATACACTACGTCTTTAAATGATTTGAATCTAAAAGTGGTACAGTAATATTTGACCTGTTGGCCAAGAAATCCCTTTTATAGTGTCATACCTGACTTTCTAAGGCAATTTAGACTTTTCTTTTTTTCCGCTTTTTGAACTTTGACCCAAACCGTCCAGAATGGAATGAATTCTGCAATTTTCACTCATCTCGAATAATTCTTATTTTACCCTACTGCAAATGTACCCTATAGGCACATGTCATTTTAAGTGACATTCCTCCAGGAAACCACCTATTTTCCTCCTTTTCTCTAATGCGTGATCTTATATAACTGTTTGTGTCTAAGGGTTGGTGCACATCTTCCGTCTGGGGGAGTACGCATGGGGACCCCTATGAACAGAATACCAAATGCAATTGCAAGCGGTGTGAACTGAAAGTACATAGACTATAATGGGGTCCGTGTGCTTGCCGCGTGTTGCCCGTGCAAATCATATGGACAGGAAAGTAGATTGTAAACTACTTTCCTGTCCGCATGTTCTGTGTGGACATCTGGAGGCAAGCACACGGACCCCATTATAGTCTATGGGGATCCGTGTTCTGCACAGCGCTTGCAATTACGTTTGGTATTCCGTTCGGGGGTGTCTACATGCGGACTCCCCCACACGGAATACCAACGCAGATGTGAACCAACCCTTACCTGTAATGCCCATAGATATGTCCCCCTACAGAATCCAGTAGGATACTTGATCCTGAATCATTGTAATGGAACACAAACAGCTGCAACAAAACACAAACAACTACTGTATATAGTTTTAATCCCTTTTCCTTCTTCATGGTTAGATACAGAACAGACTTGTATATGCAATAGTGGAATATTTAGAAATATATAAAGTGTGATATAAAATTAATATTAAAAATATACTATATATATATATATATATATATATATATATATAATATATATATATATATATATATATATATATATATATATATATATATATATATATATATATATATATATTGGGGAAATACCCCGTACTACATTGGATTGGTTAGAATCAAATATCCTTACTGTTATAAGCTGTGAATGCTAATGAGGGAATTTATCAAAAGTAAAAGTAATAAAATAGCCTAAAATAACCAATTAATAAAGAAAAATATGACCTTAAATGTGATTGATTGCCCTGGGCACGTACACCGCTTTTCTTTGCGGTAGCTTTTTAATAAATCTCCCTAATTCCCTTTTATGTCTACCATAAATCACATATCTTGTAAAGCTGCAAAGACAGAAAAAACCCTTAAGGCAAATTTAGACACAGCAGATTTGTTGCACAAATTTCAAAAACAAATTTGCCATATTTGAACGAATTTTCACAAATGGTAGACTTGGTTTTCACTTTTATTAGGATGTACGCCTGCTATATCCCAACTGAAATCCGCTTCCATAACAAATATACTGTTTTGTAATATAATATCTCCTGCCGGTTGGTCTACAATGGCATGCTCCGAGTTATTACTGTCATTTTTCTTTTCTGACTAGAGTGGAACAAACCTGATTAAATCTGTCAGATGTAATTAGAGCGTTTTTGTCAGGTAATTATAATTACACAACTAGTTGTGTGTTTTATAACAGTCTTTCCCTTGGTTATACTTATTATAGCAATGTGTTCCACAACAATTTATTTCTGCTAATTTCAAAATAAATTTCATTGGGCGTTCATGAAATTCTAATTTGCCCAGTATAATCTTTAGGAAGCGATTGATTTATATTGATTTTACAGGCTATAGATCATTGTGACTTGGAGATTAACAGCACATTCTGTGCATGTAGAGAGAATCAAGAAATCTCCAACCAAGTATCATAGATGCAATAAGTAATGTAGCTTAGATTTAACCATGGTGTTTTATACCCATCTGGTAAAGATCAGTAACATATTTTAGATCATGCTCAATAAATTCTGCATGGCACTCCGGCTAATACACTGTATGCACTGTCTTCCAATAAATATTTGGACACCCAGGGAAATGAAGATATATTGCATTGGCATTAGTTACATGCTAGATGCCACGAAGTGCAAAGTTGTCCGACTTCGAAAAAGGAGTAATTGTCGAGGACCACAGACATGGTCGATCCTTAAAGGGCGTACAATAGCAAGCAAACTGAATTACCTAAAATGGATAGTGGCCTATGTGATTACGAAGTGGAAGGTGAACAGTGATTGTCAGAGTGTGCCCCGAGTCGGCAGACAACCGAAACTGGGAGATAGAAACCAAGTGCTGGCCAGAGAAACCACACCCAACCGATGGCTCACATACACCAGGAGTTTCACCAGGCATCCGGGAGTATTGTTTCGATCAATCCCATCCGTAAGGAAGCATCTGCTGGGGTCTACCAACTATTGAATAGGAATAAATGTTGTTTTTCTATTCTACCGCATGTGTCCAAATACTAATTGGTAGACAATATATAATCTTTCTTCCAAACCTAAAAAGACGTTAGTGTAATCAGAACCTATACCCTAGTATATACTATAAGAGCACTGAGTCTATGTAATGGACCTCCTTATTATAACACCATTATTAATATAAAGCCCATATTAGTAAATCTGCCCCATGGTATGTATTTTAACAATTTTCATAAACAATTTTTATAATCTGTTTACGTGAAAGAAATAAAAAAAAAACTATTTACAGTATATAAACCTGAAAGTTCAGCAGTATTATCTCCTCGATAGCTTGTAAGCTAAACGCACAATTATATTGTATTATGTTATGATAACATTGTGGCCTATGGCACAGGTCATTAGGTGACTAACAACAGAACACGCTAATTATGCTGATGGTGAAAATTATATGTATGACTAATGCAATTCTCCCACCGTCCAGACCATGACATCACGGCCTCGGGACACATATATGTGAGAATTATTATAATTACCATTCACAATTCTTTAATTTTCACTAATTATGAAATTTGATTCCGAAGTTGCTTAAAGTTCTCCACAGTTGAGTAATTGGAGCTCTATGGCAGCTCTATACTCTGGTCTCCTGAACCAAGGATAATGAGTTTATCTTCCAAGACTAATTAAACTAGCGAAGGTTAGTTTAGAATATTTTAGAGCTCAACAGGACCTGCTTCTTAAAAAACTACTGTAGTCAGCTAAAATGAGCTTGGCATTGCTTTACAAAATCTAGAAACCATATTATTAGGGCTAAGGAAACTATTTTTCAATATCAAGTTAGGGAAAATCTGAGTTTATAAAAAAGCGATCACTTATTTGTGGCTTCTGTATTCTTGAGCATTCATGTAATGTTGACTGTGTTTGTAGTTGGTGTTTATCAAGGTAATGGCCAGTAGACTAGGAATTTTACATTACAGTGTATTAGGTATGGGAATGTATGAAAACAATTTTTCAGGTTTTAATATTAACATTAATATGTTAGTGAACACAGGAAGAGAGATAGAACCACATTCCAATAGTGGTTATGCTTCAAATTATTTTTCTTATATTAGTTTTGGGTGTTTCACCCTTCATCAGGCAACTAAAGATATACGAGTAGGAGAAAGTCATCAAATAATGTTAGCATGATGCAATGTAGTCCAGAGTATGCAGAATCTTAGGCAATAGGGCTGGCGAGCCTAATGTGACTAATACCACCGGGTCAGTTGGCCTCTATTTTTATCTCCTTGGCATGTTCATTACCAGCGTCCTAGCCAAATTGGCAGTATTAATCACATTAGGTTCACCAGCCCTATTGCCTGGGATTCTGCATACTCTGGACTACATTGCATCATACTGACATCATTTGACGATTTTATCTTATTCATATATCTTTATATGCCTGATGAAGGGTGAAACACCTAAAATATTGCACTAATAAAAGGAAAAAAAAATTGAGGCATAACCACTAGAGATGAGCGAACACTAAAATGTTCGAGGTTCGAAATTCGATTCGAACAGCCGCTCACTGTTCGAGTGTTCGAATGGGTTTCGAACCCCATTATAGTCTATGGGGAACATATACTCGTTAAGGGGGAAACCCAAATTCGTGTCTGGAGGGTCACCAAGTCCACTATGACACCCCAGGAAATGATACCAACACCCTGGAATGACACTGGGACAGCAGGGGAAGCATGTCTGGGGGCATAAAAGTCACTTTATTTCATGGAAATCCCTGTCAGTTTGCGATTTTCGCAAGCTAACTTTTCCCCATAGAAATGCATTGGCCAGTGCTGATTGGCCAGAGTACGGAACTCGACCAATCAGCGCTGGCTCTGCTGGAGGAGGCGGAGTCTAAGATCGCTCCACACCAGTCTCCATTCAGGTCCGACCTTAGACTCCGCCTCCTCCGGCAGAGCCAGCGCTGATTGGCCGAAGGCTGGCCAATGCATTCCTATGCGAATGCAGAGACTTAGCAGTGCTGAGTCAGTTTTGCTCAACTACACATCTGATGCACACTCGGCACTGCTACATCAGATGTAGCAATCTGATGTAGCAGAGCCGAGGGTGCACTAGAACCCCTGTACAAACTCAGTTCACGCTAATAGAATGCATTGGCCAGCGCTGATTGGCCAATGCATTCTATTAGCCCGATGAAGTAGAGCTGAATGTGTGTGCTAAGCACACACATTCAGCTCTACTTCATCGGGCTAATAGAATGCATTGGCCAGCGCTGATTGGCCAGAGTACGGAACTCGACCAATCAGCGCTGGCTCTGCTGGAGGAGGCGGAGTCTAAGATCGCTCTACACCAGTCTCCATTCAGGTCCGACCTTAGACTCCGCCTCCTCCAGCAGAGCCAGCGCTGATTGGTCGAGTCGAATACTCTGGCCAATCAGCACTGGCTAATGCATCGTATTGGCGTGATGAAGCAGTGCTGAATGTGTGTGCTTAGCACACACATTCAGCTCTACTTCATCGGGCTAATAGAATGCATTGGCCAATCAGCGCTGGCCAATGCATTCTATTAGCTTGATGAAGCAGAGTGTGCACAAGGGTTCAAGCGCACCCTCGGCTCTGATGTAGCAGAGCCGAGGGTGCACAAGGGTTCAAGCGCACCCTCGGCTCTGATGTAGCAGAGCCGAGGCTGCACAAGGGTTCAAGTGCACCCTCGACTCTGCTACATCAGAGCCGAGGGTGCGCTTGAACCCTTGTGCAGCCTCGGCTCTGCTACATCAGAGCCGAGGGTGCGCTTGAACCCTTGTGCACACTCTGCTTCATCAAGCTAATAGAATGCATTGGCCAGCGCTGATTGGCCAATGCATTCTATTAGCCCGATGAAGTAGAGCTGAATGTGTGTGCTAAGCACACACATTCAGCACTGCTTCATCACGCCAATACAATGCATTAGCCAGTGCTGATTGGCCAGAGTACGGAATTCGGCCAATCAGCGCTGGCTCTGCTGGAGGAGGCGGAGTCTAAGGTCGGACCTGAATGGAGACTGGTGTGGAGCGATCTTAGACTCCGCCTCCTCCAGCAGAGCCAGCGCTGATTGGTCGAGTTCCGTACTCTGGCCAATCAGCGCTGGCCAATGCATCCCTATGGGAAAAAGTTTATCTCACAAAAATCACAATTACACACCCGATAGAGCCCCAAAAAGTTATTTTTAATAACATTCCCCCCTAAATAAAGGTTATCCCTAGCTATCCCTGCCTGTACAGCTATCCCTGTCTCATAGTCACAAAGTTCACATTCTCATATGACCCGGATTTGAAATCCACTATTCGTCTAAAATGGAGGTCACCTGATTTCGGCAGCCAATGACTTTTTCCAATTTTTTTCAATGCCCCCGGTGTCGTAGTTCCTGTCCCACCTCCCCTGCACTGTTATTGGTGCAAAAAAGGCGCCAGGGAAGGTGGGAGGGGAATCGAATTTTGGCGCACTTTACCACGCGGTGTTCGATTCGATTCGAACATGGCGAACACCCTGATATCCGATCGAACATGTGTTCGATAGAACACTGTTCGCTCATCTCTAATAACCACTAGAGTTGATTCGAATATTAGATTCGAATAACTCACTCCATAGGAATGGATGGGAGCGGCCGGTGCCTCCGTCCGGCGCTTAACCCCTTGCAGTACGGTCACTTCCATGCATTCCTATGGGAGCAGAGGTATTCAAAACTATTTGTATCTAGTATTCAAATCATCTCTAATAACCACTAATGTGGCTCTATCTCTTTTTCTCTGTGTTTGACTGTCCGGTAGGGAGGTGGTCAGCCCTACACGGAACCAGTACACTGTAATGCGTCCATCAGGGGGCCTCATCGTCCAGGCATAAGAACAATAGTATCCCTACACAGAACCAGCACCGTATAATCCGTCCATCACCTGTGTGCTGCCTCCACACATTTTAATATATTACTGATCACTTGAGTGCTGGATGTATAGGCCCTGGAACGTCAGGGGGCCTCATAGTCCATACATAACAGCGATAGCATCCCAAAATATATAAAAAAATCCATTGATTTCTAATCTAGGCAAATCTTAAACATCCTAATCATGGTCAAGTACATTGGCAGTCTCCATAGGACCTGTACCATACTGTCATGCTGTGATCGCACTGCCATTGTACATTACAGCCCCAATCTTGCTCATCTGTAGAGATCAGATAAATATTTCATGAATCAATACTGATCAGGACACACAAAGGGAAATGAAAGGGAAGAATCCCCTTTGATTTCAACACAGGAATTTCCTGTGACGTGATTTGCAATGTTATGGGCAGACGTTGAAGAACCCCGTGGATGTCTGTTCAAGACGCGCTCTTCTTAGAATACTCTGTTCTAACATCTATCCTTCGGTATTCATTAGGAACCCCTTGACATTGTACTTCAATGTATTTCAACTCCAGGAGTAGGAGGTATGATAAGGCTTGCATTGCAGAGTAAATGTGTCAATGTGACTGAGTAGAAAGATGAGTAACTGGCCTGCTCAGCTGGATCCATCATCTGGAGTTAATTCATTAAAACATCCTTGAGAGATTATTTGCTAAATTATTTATTTTCAGCATGGAAATATACATCACCTCTAGGAGACAAGCATGTGAATGCTGACAGCTTTGTCACTCATGGCTGTAACAGGTACATTGCATGTTTACAACATTATTATTTCATAGCACAGCGAAAGATTCATTAATAATTCAGACAGTAAGGAGCGATAAAGCTATATTTAATCAGTGTCCCCAATACTGTCATTCTCTCCAGCTTATAGAATGTATGTGAATCCAAAGTAACTATGTTATACACGCAGTCCTACAATTTTAGAGGGGGTTCTAATATAGAGCATGAGGAACTTAGTGGATTGATTAATTTTTGAGAAAAGATTTAGCATAACTTGCCACTAGGGTTGAGCCGATCTTGACTTTTCAGGATCGATTTTAAAATCCGATTTCCGATCATTTTTCATTCGAACCCGATCTCGATCCCAATTCTGATCCCAATGCAAGTCAATGGGATTTTTTTATTAATCGGAGATCAGATTTTAAAAGCAGTCCTATTCACTATACAGCATGGAATCTAACAATTGAACGCTTTAATCCTCTGGCTACTTAGCCCCCCTGGTGTCCACTTACCTCCAGAGATGGCTAGTCCTGTGCCCCGTGCCTTCATTCTTCGCCTTGCTGCTGCTCCACGCTGCTTTTCTTCCTTTGTTGCCCCCTCCCTACCAGGTTAGGAGAGTGTGGGTGGGTTAGGAGAGTGTGGGCGGGTACTGGGAGGGGAGACGTCACGTCTCCCCGCCCTGTACCCGCCCACACTCTCCTAAGCCACAAGGCCTGCCCACCTAGCGCTTTAAACACTAACCTGGGAGGCGGGGCAGCGAGACAAGAAGGAGGACACCGGAGCAGCCATCTCTAGAGGTAAGTAGCTGCTAGCGATGTTTAGTTTAGCCTTCCATTCGAATGAATGGAGGCAGCCGGTGCGCAGGGGGTTAAGGCTGTGTGTCGGCTGCTTCCATTCATTCCTATGGAACTGCAGCGGAGCCTTCACACTGAATATACAGCGTAAAAGCGTGAAAAGAAACCCCTACAGAATTGTCAAGTGTCAGTCTATTATTAGCCTTAGTGACCGCAGTGAAAATTGCAGGATATGACACGCTAAGACTAAAAAAAATGAAAATATCATCAAATATTCTTAAAAAACATGTTTAATGTGAAAACTTGATAATTTTCTGGCAACACATTCTCTTGAAATCCTTGCTCCTTTTCTGTTTAGGAGTCTAGTAGATGGTTTACCTATGAATATATGGTCATAAAGGGAAGTCAATTGAGTACTGAATGGGATTGCCCACTGGACTCCTAAGCATAGAACATAAGAGGTTTATATTAATAGAGAGTATATTGAATCTTTTCCCGCACAACTACAGTATATGTCAATCTTTTCAGCTCCTCCTGTTCTATAATATACAGCCTGCAGTTTGGACACTATGTTCAATGTGACAGGTTCTCTTTAAGGATCTATCTATCTATCTATCTATCTATCTATCTATCTATCTATCTGTCTGTCTGTCTGTCTGTCTGTCTGTCTGTCTGTCTGTCTGTCTGTCTATCTATCTATCTATCCATCCATCCATCCATCCATCCATCCATTCTGTAAATACCCATTATAATCAATTCAGAGGGAATTATCAACCAAAAAAATGTTTAAAAACAAACCAGATATTAGGATATTTGCAATATAATGTCTTTCAATATTCAGCTTCAGCTTCTTGTCTAGCCTTTCCATTTCCTACCAATCAGTTACCATCATTCTATCTGTAACCAGCACTGATTGCTGTCAGAAACATTGATCACTGAAAAGTTAAAATCCCCATTAAGTGTGGAAATTGCCATTTTATTATGTGTGGCTTCACGATCCACTCATCACTTTTTATCTATAATAACTATCTCCTTTTAATGAGGAATCGCATTTGCCAATCCTCCAGCAGCCTTGACCATTTTCTTCTTCACTATAGTTTATAATTGATTGTTAATTTGGAGTACATCACATTTTTATTTGACCATATTTTGCTAGCTACTCATTAGTGTCTCTCGCTTTGACTGCCATAGTCTTCAGACCAAAGGTTATTCACCGGTAGCTTAATTATTCCTTTTTAAATATCTTCTCCAACTGTTCTTGTTTCCTGGGACCAATGCTAATTCATGAGTAAATTGGAAGGAAATAATGTCTAGTAATATTATGCACTAAGCTTGGCTCATACGAAATAAAAAGAAAAATCAATAATACCAAATTTCAATCTTTTTATTCGTTTATATTTAAGACAAATTACATGATTAAAACATTACTTAGCCGTATGAGTAAAAAGAGTTAAACATCATGGAATAACTAGCCCTCAGTGTAGATGGTTCCTGCTGGCTAAAGTAACAGAGCACAATGCACTGAGCTAAGTATCTGTCAGCAGATAGTGTCAGGGAGTCTGTCAGCAGGAAATTGGTTAGAAACCTAATCCCAGTACCTGGTAGAGGTGATTCTTCAGTTTCCAAATATGTTTCTTTTTTAGTTTTATTTAAATGAGAGGAAAAGTTCTCTGCCCTGGGATCTAGACATAAGACCACAACACAGTCAAGCTTAGGAAAACCCCAAAATACATTCCCTTCATTTGCATATGAACAAGAAAATGTGGATTTGAAGCTAAATAACAGAAGCACATTTAGAAACTGTAGAATCACCTCTACAAGGTATCGTGACAATTTTACTGCTGACAGACTCCCTTTAAGAAATTATTTCTTTCCACCAGTAGTCTATAAAAGCCTCCTCACTTCAATATTTATGGAATATCCATAGCATATACCATAAATGTCTGATAGGTGAGAATCCCAAAGCCTAACTACTGTTTTGTGACTCAATGGTGCCAGTGACAACCACATGTAAGAAAAGACTTAATGAAAGGATGGCTTTGCATGCATGTGCTTGGCTTTTTCTGTAGAAGAATATAGGGTATATGAAAAAAAAGTCAAGTGTGTTTGCATCCTTCAAATAAGGCCAAGGCTGCTTTATAATTTTTTTTTACACTACTGATTGATTTTAGCTTAGGTCCCATTCATGCAGTGGAAATGGAAGAGGAATTTGAGGCAGACTCCTGCCTCAAATTCCCCTTTACTTTCTACTCCCTCCAATTTCCTATAGAATCAGTTGAGGAAGATAGTCTTATTTAACAGGGCATGTGATTCTAGACCAAAATGTAATTCACTTTAACTAAAAATGTTGTTGTTTTTTTTCCTGTAAAACCTCTTTAAAGTTCCTCCCACTAAGTGTCTCCCTCCCTAACTTTTTTTTTTTACAGTTCACTCTCTGATGCTAGGCTAGTTTAATTTCCATAGATGTGAGATGGATCACAGTGACGCTAGGTTCACACCTGCGTTCATCTGTCCGTTCTGAGCTTTCCGTCTTCTGCATGCCAGAAGTCGGAAAGCTCAGACCGGGTCCGGCCATGAGCGGTGGTGAGCGTTTTAGGCTCTCCGCCGCGATACCGGATTTTTTTTATCCGGACACAGGGTACTGCATGTCCGACTCTTATAAAATCCGGTTTCGCAGCGGAGAGCCTAAAACGCTCACCGCCGCTCACGGCCGGACAGCTTTCTCACCCATTCAAATGAATGGGTGAGAGAGACTCCTGCAGGTTTCCGTCTCCTGCCTCTGTTTTAGGCAGGAAACGGAAACCTGAACTACGGAGTTCACAACGCTGATGTGAACGAGCCCTGAGTGGAAGGGGAGGGTCTGGTCTCTTCAACCAAACACTCCCCAAGGAGAGGGTCTGATTTTCCTCACACCTTGCTCACATGCTTGCAAACTGATCTGTGCAATGGGCTGAATATTCTTTAAATCTCACAGCTTAAAATGTAAGAAAAGTCTTTTATGTATTTGTATCTGCTTCTGGCTGCTTGTGTGATTACAGATGGGATATTATTCACAGACAGCATGCATCTTTACAGACTGTGCTCATAGATTTCTCTTTTCCTGTATTAAGACTGCTTGATAGATGCTAGTATGGAGTGGAGACCTCCATGTATCTGCCCTATATTCGCAGTTCAGTGTTCCTTGATCTCCTAAATAATGGCCACTTGGACTTTTCTCAGCTATTTGTTAGCTCTTGTACAGTTACTCCTGGCAGAAATACACAGAAAGAGACCAGTAGTATCAGTAATGGATATAATAATAATAATAATAATAATAATAATAAATTCTATTTATATATCGCCAACATATTCTGCAGCACTTTACAATTTATACAAGGGAGGAGGGAAGACTGCTCCTAATTGTATATGCCCACAGCCTCAAAGATAAATGCAAAATGTGTTGCTGCCATAACGAAGGCTTATACAGTCATAGAACAAACTGCCCAGCAAGAACTTGCATATATTTCAATGTTTTATGAAAACTCAGGTGCCCTTTAATTACTGACTGTGCAGTAATAGAAAAACTGCACAGTCAGGACTTAATTGCAGCTGAAATTTTTCAGTATTTCAGTTACGGAGAAGTGAAAGCACCAGAGGTCTGGGGAGTTAATGCGGCTATTGCCAGGAAAATGTGTGGTGCCACCTTAAACAAGTTAATTAAATTTTATATATAGACTGAAGTTGTTGCTTAGTAGTTAAAATCAATAGCACTATTTAGTAGCACTGCAAAAAAAATAAATAAAAATAAAATAGTATAGCCCTTGCCTAACCTTGCCTATCTCGTTGTCTCTAACAACAAATTAAACAGAACACACTATAGAAATTTCACCATGAAGGAATTTTCTAAACTTGGCATGTCATTTTTCACACGTGTTTGGTTCACCAAAAATTTAGTGCACGGGTGATTTGACAAAATAGTGCCACTTTGTCCATTTTCTGAACTGTTTATCACCTAAGTGAAAAGTGGGTAGATCAAGGCAGGATTGCCTAAACCCGATAGATTTACGGTAATGTATGCCTATAAGTTATATCCGAAATCTAACCTGACATGTAGATGACATAGATTTCAATTGCATGGGACCTCCTATGATGCGGCAGAATTATTAAAACGTCAGAGCACACTGTTCCATTTTTCACAGACTCCTACAGGGCACACAATCACGTGTATATAACCTTAATTTTATGGTAGTTAGTAGACACGTAACATTAAAGCATTAAACCTTTGACCATAACAAATTGCTCCTTCTATACGTTTATCTTTTTCGTTGTTATCATGGGTGTTTTTTATGATTTTGCATGTCATGTGGCCATATATCCATTTGATTGTATTTTAAATCTCCGAGTGGATTCTGTACGTTCTGACTAAGGGTCACACTTGGCCTAAAAGTGTAGCCCACTCTTCTTTAGATGCTATTGAATATATGTATTGTTACCCGACAGGTATAAATTATACAAAATAAGTAGACAGGAGAAGTGACTTTTTCTTCGATGGTTCTGTCATAGTCTTTGTCATAGTCGATACAATATACAGACATAAATAAGAATAATAATGATAAGAGGCATGTCAATTTATCCAGATTTCCCAGGAGTGATGCATTTTTTCATCCCCCTCACCCAGTTACCCAATGCCGCTCACCCAGTCTGCAAATTACCAGCGGAAACGCTGCACTACCCCCACTGCAAACAACATGTAGCACACAGACAACTCTTCCAGACCACATTTACTGAGAAGAAAGCATCAGAAGAAATTAGTAAGGAGAGCAGCAGCCGTTCCATTATGAGAGGCGCCATGTCTGTTATGGGTTAATGAACTGTTGCAGTGAAGATCATTGATGTGCAGTACTTCAGACTGGATATCAATGATCTTCACTGGGTTATGCAACACTGTGACTTGAAATTTGAAGCCATGAGAAAAGTTGGGATAGTAATGTTCGGTATATTAGTATGGCTATCTGCATATGCCTCCGGCCAGATTTACATTTAAGACTTAGATTTATGCCACGTATAGCAAACTAAATTAGAGGTTTCACACAAAAGCCTCCCATCGATCATGATAACTGGGGTGTTTTACACCCAAGCTTGAGTGGAGCAGCTGCTTGGAAGCACATATGGTTCATTCCTTTCAGAGGGATCACCGGAGATAGTCAAAACACCACACTAGGTTATTACCAGCAATCCCATTAAAATGAATGGAGCAGCATGTGAAGTCCAACCAGCTACCTCATTCAAAATTGGTCCCAGATTTTTGGAGCTGTTCTGCTATCCCAGTAAAATTGCTATATGTGTCTCTATGACCTCTGAAATTGGTACTATGACCATTTAGCTGTAGCAGCCTACTGGGCCACCTGTGGCCATTAGAAACAAAATGAGCTTCAGGTCAATAGTGGTGAATCTCCTGCACCTCTCTAATCTTCACAGGCGTAGGGTTAGGTTAAATAAATAAAGCACCCCCAAATTATCATCCTAATATTAATATAAAGGGCTGACCTTTATTATTAAAATTAGGGTCTGTTCTGGGGTCTAAATAATTAATTAATGTAGGCGGAGATGTTCTGAATTTTCTCCTCCACACCCTTTTATATAAATCATGCCACAAAAAAGTTTACTCCCACTTTTGCCATAACCTACTGCTCCCATATCGCCCTGTGAAAGGCTCTCCCAGGTTGACCTTTATACAACAGCATACAATATATCAGAAGAGGAGAATAGTAATCTGTAGCATTCTTCTAAAGAATAGCTGACAGCCTGGTATGCATTAATGTATGTAAAGCATAACAATAGGGCTGTAAACTGTAGGTGGCAAGGCAGAAAATATTATTCTTTTATTCCTCTGCTTCTTTGTCTGCCCCCACCCTTTACTTGTCTAAACAATTGCTTTATATTAACTCCTTTCCGCTTTCAAAGTATGTCCTTGTGAACAAGTTATTGCTGTAAATTGCCATATTATTATTGCACAGTGATGGTGTGGGCATAGGAACTACAGATACTGGCTGTATTATATAGACAGCATCCTGCTATAATAACTAGAGATATAGTATAGGATATTGGCCGCTATCCAGAAGGTACTGGCGTCCACCATTAGGGCGTCAGGAACTGCTGTTGTAACTGCAAGCTATTAGAAATATTTAGGCTTGCAACAATACCACCTCTACTGATGATTTAGAAACGTGTCACGTCGAGAGAATAAGCATATTGGGGTCTATCATTAACTATTGTCCCAATGGACCTATGATTGAACCCCTATACTTATGCTACCTTTTTAATCACAGGGTATTCCCTTTACTCAGGGGGGAAGGGGCTTGCTAATAGGGAGTGGTGAATACCTTTAACACTGTTTTGTTCGCCTGTTTAATGGTGGATTGTTTTTGTATCTACCCTCACTGGTAAACTATCAGGTCATTCCTACCTAATCACCTACTGATCTAGCAACAAAATCTAGTGGGACTTTTTCGGCTGGGTGCTTAGATTTTGATAGGAGTGTAACAATGATATCTGACAGTGTTTAGGAGACTAGTTTTGTGCTCCCCTAATTAGCGATATCTCCATATTACCCTGTTGGGATTTATCTTTATAGTCCCTTCCTCACCTACTTTGTTATTACACTTTGCCGGTTTTAACCAGTTATTAAAAGTTAAGTTTTATGCTATATATATATATTTTTTTTTTAATTAAAGGTAATATATTGCCAGGAAATTGCCTTTTATTGAAATTACATTTTGTGTTAAACATCTTTTTTTTTTAAAGTTTTTGGTGTTTTTAATTTTTAAATGATCACAATGGTCTGGAACATTGGAAATCCTCTATTGGGAGTAGTGGATTCTGTACTGTGTGTTGATAATATCATATATCCATTTTGTTTATTTAAGAATTGGGTCTGTGATCCCCGAAACACGTCATTTACTGCTAATAAAAATCTAAATTTACTTTTACCCCCAAAATTAATATCCACCTGTTAATACAAAGGGGTATTTGGGTAAAAAACAATTAAGTAGTTTGTGCCAGAGCCTTCTTGGAAGGATTCTTCCATTACTGCAGTGAGTCAACTGTTCAAAGAATTACCCTACAAAACACAGGAAGTCTCAGCATAGTATATGGTCTAGTAGGAAGTTGGGTGGCATTGTTAAGCAATTGAGCAGCATATTTTGAACATTATATTATCTTTTGGAAAAGCCCTCTACAATTCAGTTTTAGATATTTTCACATTCTATTATATTATTTCCTGAGTCTTTTAACTACTTCCTGATGCTTTTACTTCAGTCCTTGGATTTGATATCCTGTACATGGTAAATCTGTAAGAATAGTCAGCATGTACTCAGTTCCTGTTCTAGTTTCAGGTTAGTACCTTCATCTTTTCCCTATAATCTCAAATTGTACCTGTCTTAAAATAACCTTTCATAAATGAACAATACAAATATAAGAAACTTTGCTATATATATAATATATATATATATATATATATATATATATATATATATATATTATATATTAGCAGGAGGACCCAGCTTCGCACGAGTATATTACATTTTATGTTTGTGTAGTGGCCCCATAAGAATTGTCCAATTTTGCACTGGTGTATTTTGTATGTTTATTGTGTGTATGTCCATAAGCGTCATGTGATTGTGTGTATCTCATTTTGGATATCAGGGAAAAACCTGTGATCATTTGTTATGTATACCTGGAGTAAAGCTGTATCTAATCCTTCCCTGTATAGTACTGTGTTTAGACGCAAGTATCTAATCCTTGTTGGTATGAAATTGTGTGCAGATGCACATATCTAATGCTCCGGCGTGTGGTTCTGTGTATAGATGCGTGTATCTAATCCTCCCCATGTGGTATTGTGTGAAGAAGCACGTATCTAATCCTCAGGCAAGTAAAACTGTGCGCAGACGTGCGTATCTAATCTTATGGCATGTGGTACTGTGTGCAGACACGCAAATCTAATCCTCTGGCATGTGGTACTGTGTGCTGAGATGTATATGTAATTCTCTGGCATGTGGTATTGTGTGCAGAGGCATGTATCTAATCCTGCCCCATGTGGTACTGTGTGCGGTCACAGGTATCTAATCCTCACCTATGTGGTATTGTGTGCAGTGACGCGTATCTAATCCTTCGGCATGTGGTATTGTTTGGAGAGGTGCATATCTAATCTTCTGGCATGTGGTACTGTGTGCAGAGGCACATATCTAATCCTCACCCATGTGGTATTGTGTGCAGTGGCGTGTATCTAATCCTCCGGTGTGTGTGGTATTGTGTGAAGACGCATGTATCTAATCCTCTGGCGTGTGGTACTGTGTGCAGAGGCATGTATCTAATCCTCCAAAGCATGATACTGTGTGCAGACGCACGTATCTAATTCTCCTCTGTGTGGTATTGTGTAAAGAGGTGTGTATCTAATCCTACAGCATGTGGAACTGTGTGTAGACATGCGTATCTAATCCTATGGTGTGTACATCTGTGTGCAGACGCGCGTATCTAATCCTCTGGCATGTGAAACTAAGCACACGCGCATATCTAATCCTATGGCATGTGGTACTGTGTGCAGACGTGCGTTTCTAATCCTCTGGCGTGTGGAACTGTGTGCAGATGTGCATATCCTCTGGCATGTGGTACTGTGTGCAGATGCACATATGTAATCCTCCCCCATGTGGTAATGTGTGTAGATGCACAAATCTAATCCTCTGGCGGTGGTACTGTGTGAAGACATGCGTATCTAATCCTCCGACATGTTGAACTGTGTGCAGATGTGCGTATCTAATCCTCCCCTGTGTGGTATTGTGTGAAGAGATGCATATCTAATCCTCCCCATGTGGTACTTTGTGCAGACACACGTATCTAATCCTTCAGCATGTGGAACCGTGTGCAGACGCACATATCTAACCCTCGATCATGTAGTACTATGTGCACATGCACGTATCTAATCCTCCCCTGTGAGGTATTGTGTGAAGAGGTGCATGTATCTAATCCTATGGCATTTGGTACTGTCTGCTGATGCACGTATCTAATCCTCCCCCGTGTGGTACTGTGTGCTGAGACGCATATCTAATTCTCTGGCTTGTGGTACTGTGTGCAAAGGCATATATCTAATCCTCCAAAGTGTGGTACTGTGTGCAGACACACGTATCTAATCCTCCCCTGTGTGGTATTGTGTGAAGAGGCACGAATCTAATCCTACGGCATGTACATCTGTGTGCAGACGCACGTATCTAATCCTACGGCATGTGGTACTGTGTGCAGACGTGAGTATCTGTTACGGTTCTGTGTATATATTTAAAAATAATATTTTTAAACGACAGACCCGATAGTCTGCAAGGCACTGCAGCGAGGTCCACAGATCCAGATGGGTGGCTGTAAGGTCTGAACAGTGTGCTACCAGTTAAACTGCACTGGCAGTCATGTGGCGCGGTACACAATGTGGACAAGCTGCAACAACACCCTGCCAGTTAACCTCACTGGACAGGTGCACAGTACAGCTGAAACAGCAAGGCTGCCAAGGGTTAAACTTCACCCCAGGTCAGCAACAAAACATGCTCCTGCAATAGCTAGGAGCTACTAAGTGAGTAGACAGTTAAATGGGCTACTGATTCCCACTGGCAGAGCCAAGGAACCCTACCTAGATCCCTAGAGACTGCTCCTACCATTAACTGGAACCTGGCCCTAACCTCCTGTCTTAAGGTACTTAGTCAAAGTGTGAGCCCCGAGTGGGTGTCGGATCACTCTATATAAATCCATGGAGTGAAAGGAGGTGTCTGGGTCTGTCCTGTAACCCTGGGTCTGGTGAGACAAAGTTCTGCTTGTTTAATTCATTTGGCTGCTAGTAAGCCACACGTATAGTTAGGTTAACATTTAAGGTTAGTTAGTTGCTCAGATGAGCATGTTTTTATTTTGTTTTCGCCTGAAGTTAAGGCTATTTTTTTTTGTTTGTTTATTTTGTTCCTGAACTCAAGGTTTATTTATTTTCTTGTGTTTTTCTAAATAAACCAGTTTGGTGTACAATTTGTGTCCCTGTCTTGACTGTTTGGGTCCGCACCACTGTTTCTACCGAGCTAACTTCCCCACAACCTCAAATAACTATTTTTTGTTTTCTATGTCTACAACTCGAAAAGAATAGAGTTTACCAGAATTAAAACTGGATGTTCTTTCTATTCTCTATTTTTTCAAGCCAAATGTTTACATTATGTTTTCATTTGTGACATGAATTATTCTAAACAACATTCAAGAAATCATTCCTTGGCTTGGCATATTTACTTAAATATGCAGAAATCTTTGCATAGTGAGCAATATATTTTTAATTGAGAGAACCTTGCTTCAATGTTTGTTATGCTGATGATTGCTAAATGATATGGAAAAAAACCTGCATGCAAAGTAAATAAGTGAAATTATTTCTTTGGGGTATAGTCTGTTTGCTGATATCTAATGAGTTGGATATTGGTACTAGAAGTAAACAGTCACTGGGGTAATCTTCCAAAAGAATGAAGAAGCTGTGTATTTATTAGTTTAGTATAACTATGATTATTATAAGCAGTCTTTTATCTAAAGTATTTTAATGTTTTAATGTTCTGCACTCACAGTGTGACAAGAAATATATAAGAATGTTTGTATTCTAGCTGGTAAGCATAATACACGGTTTGCTATTTGAGGTTTTAAGCTCGCTCATTGGAATGTGTGTAATTAACATTTAGTTATACATAATTATGCAAGTCTCTAATTGCTTATTCTCTCACACAGTAAACACAAATATGCAGAAAAAGTTTTACGTTCCCATACTTTCTATTCCCTTTATTTTGGCTTTATCTTGAATACATTACTTAAATACCGTATGTTTCTTTCTTTTTTGTAATTACATTATATTTTAATATGTAACAGAACTTAAAATATATTATGTTTTAAGAATATTATTTGGAACATATCATTGTGTTTTCTGTTATTATTCTGAATTAAACATTAGATTTAAAAACATTATCACATTTTTCCCACCCTCTATCATCACCCACCTCCTATTCATTTGCACTATTGCACTACGCACCCCTCCCATACGTCAGTTTTAAAGGGGTTGTCCCATCACAAGGATCCTATCTATACTGCTTGTTAATGTGGATGTAAGACTTTTCCTAAATACACTGATTCAGCAAAACTGCTTTGTTTGTCCACTATCTTACTTTATTCAATTCATTGTTGACACAGCCCTTGACTTATCTGCTCAAAAGTAAAGTGATGTATCTGCCTGCTTTCAAGGGGGAGGGAGGAGGGGCTAAGTGCACGGGAGCGAGCCTGTGTTTCTAGCTATTCCTGTGTCTACACCATGTGACCTAGCTTCCTGCTCTCAGATAGGGGAGAGGAGCTGCTTTCATTTCTGAACTGTCTTTTGTTCTCCCAGTTATCAGGCTAGCTAATTCAATTGTGTTCATTATGGCAGAGACAGGCAGTCTCTGTATGTAACACAGAATGGAGTTGCTGCTGCCTGTACTTCATAGTCCAATATGGGTGGGCGGAGCTACATGCAAATTTGGGGGCGAAGCTAAACGGCAGGTTGCATGTGAAACCCTGCCCACCAAATGATGCAAGAAACCAGGAAGAAAGAAGCTTTTACAGCAGTTAAGACTGCTGAGTATGCGACGTGCGAATACCCCTTTAAGTTTTGGTAACTCTTTACCCCTCTCCCGTATTTTATGTCCATGCTGACTTTTAATACATAGCAGGTTCAACGTTTTGTACTTGCATTGCTTTACATTTTTGGACTACTGCAAAATTTCTTTTCTACCAAAATATCTTTTCTATCCCTCCTGGCATTGAGACATTGGATCAACATTCTACATTAATACAAGCATTACGAATAGCCTTTCTTAAGGCTATTCCAACATGGTAGGCCTGAAGAAAAGGATTCTAATGATAGAATCCCTTTAAGTCTATAGCTTCTTTGGCCAATGCATCTTCAGTAGTATCAGCTAGCTGATGTTAAGATATGGCATCTCCAAGCAGTTAGTTAAGCCATGATTTATCACATATAATGTCACAGAAGACAGACCCCTACTGTCAGTTAATAAATATCCTGCAATATGCTATAATTTACTTTGATGGGGAAAAAAAAAACTAACTGTAAACTATATTAGCATGCTGATGAATCTACAGTTAATTTACAGACACTGATGCAGACTAGGAGCTGCTTCCAACATGTGTATCTCAGTGCTCATAGTGTATTGCAGATGTGCCCTTCCTTACCTTCTTTCTTGACTGAACATGTACAGGTATGTGTGTCATGAGATAAGCAGTTTTATACAATATGTCACGAAGTGATACACTATCACAAAGTGATAAGCTACTGTTTCCATCCTAAATGTGTTTATGCATGACCACCCAGTAGCTGTGTTGTACGTTGCCTTTCAGAAGATTTTCTAGGTTGTTGCAATATTATATTAAATTGCTTTCATGAGAAATTGAAATATTTAAATAAATAAGAGCTAAATTAGGGGGTGTTCGCACTTGAGCTCCTGTGCACCCTTTGTCATTCCGTTTCTGTCCTAAGCCCCGGGGAAATTGCACAGGGGCCGGCTTCACAGTGGTCAGTTTTAAAATCCATTCATTTCAATGAGATTTAAAAGCAAACCGCTGGTGTCCATATGCAGCCTCTCCGCAGGGAAACCAGTTTTTTTTGGGCCAGACACAAAGTCCTGCATGTCCGACTTTGTGTTTGGTAAAAAAAAAAAAACGGTTTCCCCGCATAGAGGCTGAATACAGACACCGGCGATTTGCTTTTAAGACCCATTCAAGCCACCACCTATGCAGTTTATCTGGGACATGACGGAAACTTGCCAAAATGACACAGGGCACACAGGGGCGCAAGTGTGAATGCCCCCTTAAAGCTGAAAACATCTAATTTGAGGTTCTTAACTTTGCATTTCCCATTGTGAGTGAGGACAAGAAAAACACATTTTGACGTATTGTTGATTTAATTTAGTAACAGGTTCTCATGCACATAGGTCAGATCATGCACATAGATCAGGGCCCCAATGTAAAGTCACACAGCATGGGGTTGTGAGCACATACGCAGTCGGCTCTGCCCAGGCCCGATGCCTGGCAGAGTGAATTCAGATCCGGAAGATGCCGCGGGGAAGCTGCACGGAGAAGACTTCTAGAGGTAGAAGAACCAGCGTTGATTGGCCGACTGTATAGCATTCAGCCAATCAATGCTGGTTCTACATCAAACTTTCCCATTTGAATAGCGAGTGGTACTCGATCGAGTACGAGTATTTCGAATACTGTAGTATTCGATCGAATACCTACTCGATTGAATACTACTCGCTCATCTCTAGTAGCATGGCTTCTTCCAATCCAGAGAGAAAGGTAACCGAATTACGTTACATAACTCGTGAACACAAAATATTCATTAGCATAATGCAGCAGTTCATTCCATAGTTGCTACATCTGTATATATATATTGATATCTTTCATAAAGTAACACTGCTTATTATATTAAAAAGCTTAGAAGAATCCTATTCTTAAACTACACAATAGTCTTTTCAATGCCACCGGTAAAACAGAAGACATGAAAAAGTACCTCTGTTTTGTGTATATGTAAAGCACAATAGACAATTATTTGTGAAAAGAAGGCAAGAGCAAGAAAAATTGGTCAGAAGCCAAAGTTAGTCATTAACAAACTGCAAGTCATCTGTCGCCGAGTCTAATAAAATGTTCCAGGAAAAAAAAAGCAACCTGCAAGTGAATTGGCATTTCAAGTAAAATGCATAATTACGTCTCCCATCATTATTTTTATATATAGAAACTTTCACCGTATTTGTCTGAAATACAAAATGACATGTTTTATATGTCTAGAAGTGCTTGAGAGGATGAATGAATAGAGGAAGCAATTTATGAAGGAAAGCAAACCATTATGTCGCTATTAGATGCATTTATTTTATGTGACATGAATGTCATTTAGTCTTCATTTATCAATTGGTTAAGCAACCAATTGGCGGTATAAATGTGCCAATAACGTTTAAGAAATGTTAATCTTTATCTTGGCTAATTAATAAAGCAGATTGTTTCACTATCAATTAACTGTGCATAACATTATCCAAATACATCAACTTAGTTTAAAGTGTAGAATCCTAATATCTGCCGAGGATAGTCTAATATTGTAGAGGAATTGGCAAAACTGGAAGCTTGGCCATAGAAATGACAAATCATTTGAATGTCAATAATGAACCTGGGCCATGGAAATGATTTCAACACCTATGTATTAAATCATAAAACACTTGTTAAAACTATAGCTGAAAAAAATTTGAGGATTTGGTGGATAGTACCAACTTATACAAGGTCAAAACACTAAGGTATTACTTATACTGTGCACGACGCTGGTCCTCAAAAAAAAGGTTTTATACAGTAAAGTAGCTAAAGGTTTCTCTGCATTATTTGCATGGACATAAAATTCTATAACTTATTTCACAATATTGTAACCTATTTCCTCAGGATCCATGTGACCTTGCAGTTTCATACAATGAATTTGATATAGCAGCTAGCAACTCCAAATCCATATTTTATAACATTTGTACAAGAATAGCTAACCAGGTTTCTTCACAGTATAATATCAATGCTTGCAATCTGGACCTAAAGTCTTAATCTTTGGCATATGTTTCTTTTTAATAGATTATTGTATTGTAAAGAAAGCCAACAAAATATAATCTTTTGAAGAGGTGGATCTTTGAGCTATGGTTAGTTTGAGGACAGCTAAATTGTTGAGTTTAAAGAATGGAGTCTATGGAATCTGCATGTTGTGAAGAGTAAAGAATCTTAATGCTCTTAGGTCTTAAACTTGGGTTAGGGGGGTTGGGTTGTGGATTCTCCATCAGATTCCCAAGTCATGGCTCCTAAAGTAGTCACAAGATTGCTTTGGGTATGCTGATTGGTATATCTTCATTAGATGCAGAGATAAAGTCAGAAATAAGTCCAACAGGATATCACCATGAGAACAGTCAAGAGGAGAAAAAACAGAGGAAAAAAGATGTAATCATAAGCAGTGGCGTAACATGAGGTGATGCAGAGGGTATAATTCCACCGGGACCCAGGAGTCTTAGGAGACCCATAAGCACTGGCATCGGTATTGAGATTGCAGCTTCCTTCTGGCCCATAAGCCAAGGAGACCCACAGATTACCCAAACCACTCCTTAGCACACGTAACTATCACTATCAAGAATTCACTATAGGGATGAGGTAGAGGGCCCCAGACAAAAGATTGCACCGGATCCACAAGATTTTAGTCACGTCACTGATCATAAGACAGGCAATAGGTTAAAACTAGGAGGTCAAGATTCAAGTACCAGTCAAGTTTAAGGCCAAGGTCAGGGTCAACATTCAAATAAACTACCCCAGGTAGAATGTGCCATATTCATTACCATTCTTATTGACACACAGTGACATCATCAGTTAGATGGTCATTTTGGAAGCCTAGCACAGGCTGTAGCTATGTCTGCAGACAGTAATGGATGTAGCAATCCACTGAAGTATGATGAATTCAGTAACATCAGTGTTATATAGGCTCATGCCTTATATATATATATATATATATATATATATATATATATATATGCACTGCTATTGAGTTGTTGGTCTAGATTTTAATTTTGTGCGTTCCATTCATGCCACAAATACAATAAAAACTCACAAAACTGAAGTGTTGCAAATGCTGTTACACAAATCATGTAGTATAGGCAATGCATTGAAGGACTTGTTCTTTTTTTGGTCCGATTGGTATATGTAGTTTTCATTCAGTTCCGCATTTTTTGAATTGCCGACATAGAGAGATTGCACAGCCTATTATAAAGCCAATATGGTTTAACATTAAGGGTTTATGTAGAGACAGCATATTGAGGTCTTCATTCTGGTCCGCTATTGGTCATCTTTTGAGAATAGCTGTGCACTCTCTATTCTGTCGACATTTCTGAAATGGTTCTCTTTCTGGTCCAACACTAAAAGGCAGGACTTATAATTCTGGTTCATCGTTGGAAGGTCCTGTGTATGAGAATGATCGGGCACAACGAGTAATACTAAATGGCTACACATCGAACTAGAAGAAAGTCAAAAGCGGGGCTCTGTTCTGGGCCCAGTACTTTTTAATATCTTTATAAATGATCTGGATGATGGAATTATTGGGAAACTCATAAAATTTGCAGATGATACGAAGATAGGAGGAATAGCCAACACTAGAGAGGAGAGAGAGTGTATTCAAAAGGACTTAGACACACTGGAACAATGGGCTGAGGCGAACAAAATGGAATTTAACAGGGACAAATGCAAAGTTCTACATCTGGGTAACAGAAATGTAAAAAAACATATATAGTATGGGAGGAATAGAACTAAGTGATAGCATAGGGGAAAAGGACTTGGGCATAATAGTAGATCACAAATTCAACATGAGCCAACAGTGCGGTGCTGCTGCAAAAAAGGCTAATAAAATTCTGGGATGTATTAAGACAAGCATTGAATCTAGATCAAGAGAGGTCATTATTCCGCTGTACTCTTCCCTGGTCAGACCACACCTGGAATACTGTGTACAGTTCTGGGCGCCTCAATTCAAGAAAGACATCAATATATTGGAGCAAGTCCAGAGAAGAGCAACCAAAATGGTGGAAGGTCTGCAAACCATGTCCTATGAGGAGCGGCTAAAAGAACTGGGATTGTTTAGTTTGCAGAAGAGAAGGCTGAGGGGAGATTTAATAGCAGTCTACAAATATCTGAAAGGTAGTCACAGTGCAGAGGGATCTACCCTATTCTCATGAGCACAAGGAAGTACAAGAAGCAATGGGATGAAACTAAAGGGAAAGAGATACAGATTAGACATTAGGAAAAACTTTCTGACAGTCAGGGTAGTGAGAGAGTGGAATAGGCTGCCACGGGAGGTGGTGGGCGCTCCATCAATGGAAATCTTCAAGCGGAATCTGGATAAACATATAGCTGGGATGATTTAGGAAAACCTGCACTCGCAGGGGGTTGGACCCGATGGCCCTTGAGGTCCCTTCCAACTCTAAAAAAAAAAGAAAAAAAAAAGAAATTACACCTACATCAGGCAATGTTCTGATGCATGTTATAGTAAATCTAAAGGACTAAGACATCTCCAGTTCATCTGTGCCTTTAAATAAATTTTTGCCTAAAACTAATGGCATGTGCCACAAATAATTTTTTCATGACTTGTATGCACTACTAAATCTCATAGAATAGCCTAGTGTTACTATTTAGGCAATATTTAAGTACTTTAATCAAGACGGTATTGTGATTGATAAGGTTGATATAGATATAGATGTAAATATAATCCCCGCGGACATTTACCAGGTTAAATATGCCAGAATTCTTAATTTGTGGCAAAAATCTGCAGCAAAAAAATCCTGGGTTCATGATTTGCACCATATTTGTTGTGTTTTAGACAAGTTTTGCACCTTGCTCACCATGACATTGTGGCTTAAAGGGGTTGTCCAGGATGTTTTTTTTTTTTATAAGAGCCCGGGGAAGGTGAAAGATAATAAAAAGTAAAACATACTCAACTGTTCATTGGTGCTTTAGTGCTCCTAGCAAGGTCTGGCCCTACTTCTCTGCTGTCTTCTTCTGGCAGTAGACCCTGTAGCACGTGACCACTGAGACCTATCAGCGACCTAAGGAAAAGACATGGAACGTTCAGTGGGGACTTCTACCTAAACAAGACACTGAAGGAAAAAGTTGTGTGACAACAAGCAAAAGCTCATAGTCTCCTCTTAACAATTGTTGTAGAGATGTGTCTGTTGCTAGAACTCTGTGTGACATTGACCTGGTCTTTAATTTGAGCTGCTGTTAATCTACGATTTCTCAGGCTGGTGACTCGGATGAACTTATCCTCCAAAGCAGAGGTGACTCTTGGTCTTCCTTTCCTGGGTCGGTCCTCATGTGAGCCAGTTTCTTGGTAGTGCTTGATGGTTTTTGCAACTGCACTTGGTGACACTTTCAAAGTTTTCCCAATTTTTCGGACTGACTGACTTTCATTTCTTAAAGTAATAGCTGCATTTTTCTTACCATAATACAAATTCTAACAGTCTATTCAGTAGGACTATCAGCTGTGTATCCACCTGACTTCTGCACAACACAACTGATGGTCCCAACCACATTTATAAGGCAAGAAATTCCACTTATTAAACCTGACAGGGCACACCTGTGAAGTGAAAACCATTTCAGGTGACTACCTCTTGAAGCTCATCCAGAGAATGCCAAGAGTGTGCAAAGCAGGAATCAAAGCAAAAGGTGGCTACTTTGAAGAAACTACAGTGGTTCTTAAACAGGGTTTGATCGAACCCTAGGCCATATGTATGTTTTATTTTGTGTACCAGTAAAAAAACATATACCTATGTCTTGAATTAGGAAAAAAAATCATATTTGATTTATCACTAAAGAAGGGTTCGGTGAATGTGCATATGAAACTGGTGGGTTCGGTACCTCTAACAAGGGTAAGAACCACTGACCTAGAGTATATTACTCATATATATATATATATATATATATATATATATATATAGACATATTTTCAGTTGTTTTCCACATTTTGGTTAAATATATAATTCCACATGTGTTACTTCATAGTTTTGATGCCTTCAGTGCGAATCTACAATTTTCATAGTCATGAAAATAAAGAAAACTCTTGAGAAGTTGTGTCCAAACTTTTGGTTTGTACAGTATACTGTATGTTTGATACATTAATATACATTAGTATTTATATAATATGTCAGACATACAATGCTAAATATATGTACACACAGTTTTCACATGTTATGGGTAGCTTAAAGGGGTATTTTAATCATAGCAAATTACCCTTTTATCCAAAGGATATAGTGTGACTTGCTAGTGGGTGGGAGTCCGACTACAGGGGCCCCCATAATCACAAGAACTGAACCCCAGTTTGGAATGGAGCGGCAAGAGGACTATCATAGATAGCTGACACCCAGCACCAAGCTACATCCAGCAGTCCATTTGAAATGGATAGAGAGTAATTTGCTGCGACTGGAATACCCCTTTAATACCTAAAAACTGTGTGCCTCAAACCTGATAAAACGGACATTATTTTCTGTTGGAGATATATTTTGTATTGACTTATGTGTAAAGATTCTTTTTGGGGAGTGTCAGGGTCTGGGGTTGCTAGGTGGGGTGGCATAGACACACAAATCCAGTTTCTTTAGTCCAAAACAAAGGTAGACTTTTATTTTCACTCAAAAATATAATGCAGCAACAAAAGGAGACAATACAAAAATAAATACCTGCCCGGCTAGGCTCTAACTAAACATAGAATAGGTTACCTCACCTAGGATAACAGAAATCAAAAGCCAGTTGAATCATTCAGGACACAGCTCCAAAAATATGATCTCTTTCTTTGGCTCTCCAGCCAAGCTTTGCCCAAAGTCTGCTGCTGGAGCTGGCTTCTTAAGCCTCCTTGATAAGCAGACTCTCTGCAGCTGAGTCGCTGCCGGAACATCCCCAAAGTGTGGACTGGAGGTGGGTGGAATGACAGGTCCCACTACCAACCTACCTGCCATTCCTAAAAATCCAGCCCTTAGAGCTCATATTCAGTCTTTACCAAAATGCTCAGCAGTCGAAAGTTGTCTGCTGAGAACAAACATTCCTACTGGAGTTTTCTGATCTCACCCACCTTAGTAGTCTGGGTGAGATGTACACCCCCTCCATTACCTGACTAGCCATCGGCTTACAGGAGATACAGCTGTAAATCTTTGGATATAAGTTTGTAAGGTTCGTAATATTAAATTTGCAATAGGGTACACCAAAATAAAGTTAGAAATACAAATATTGATAGATGTGATATACTGTATTTATTGTATATCACATTTACTATAAAATACAGTACTTTTTTTTATTATTATTGATGGCCTATTCATAGGAGGTGCCATCAATATCTAATTGTGGGGGTTTAAGATCTGGCCTCTGCAACAACTGTTCAGTACTACGGCCAGGTTCAGTACTATTCTGTGTATGAAGTTGGAAGCAGTGGGTTGCATATATTGTATAATGACCGTGCAACAATACTGCAGCACAGCTGCCATTGAAGTGAATGGGAGTAAGGCTGCAGTAATGTTGCACATCTATTATATAATGTATGGACCTGCTTCTGACTTTGTATACTGTATATTACCAGACTCCACAGCCTGTACCAGTGCATTGGTGCAGAAGCTGGGTGTCATCTGTTGTTGAATTGTCATAGACTAGAGTCTATGAATGATATGTAAAAAACCATCCACACACTGTATTTTGCTTTCATGGGAATAAGGCCTGGTGTTTTTTTCAGTGACATGATGTCCTTTTCAGATGTCCTGACTTTTTAATGGTAGGGTCCCACTGCTGAAGGGAGACGTTAGTATGTGATAGTAAGGTGTAGAAATAGTTCAATTAATTGCCAAACTTTTTTATACATATTTAGGGTATGTTCACATGACGGAAAATGGCACTCCGTCGCGGCGTCCCGCTCCTGATTAGGCCGAATGAATGGGCTTAAACAGGAGCGTGTCTCGAGCCACAAACGCCGCAGCTGATTCAGCTGAAGTCAATGTGAGCCAGTTTTGCAGGTGGATTCCACGTCAAAAATCTGCCTGCAAAAAACTGAACTAGCCCTTAGAGCTCATATTCAGTCTTTCTAAATAAAATAAAAAAAGCACTATAATGGGGGTTAAACTATATTCTGATGATTTTGACTTTGCAGCTATAGATGAAGTCAGATGAAGTCAGACAAGGTCGTGTAAGCTATGCAGCAACTATCAACGAATAAGTCCTCAACATAGTATTGCGGTAAATTCAAAGGTTTATTTAAACATCCATTAAAAACCAGACAGTAATCCCAAGACACTCTGACTTACATGTTCCGGCTGAATGCCCAAATCTGAAAATTTGCCTCTAGACTGACCAGACACATATGTGGATCCAAATTGGAGGCTGGATAAGCTGAAACTTAGCGTCTGCTGAATCCTTTTTGTCCAAGGTTCTTAAAGCATCTCAGAAGTGTAGCCTTGACTACGTGATAGTTTCTGCAGTATAGAATGAGCAATGAGGAGAATAACTAGATTGGTTTAAGCTGTTCATTTTAACTCAAATAATCATGATACAGACCAGCAGTAAAATGTAGACAGACATCTCTTACACTACCATCAAATGAAGAGTTTAGAGCAGCGACTTCTGTTCAACTTCTGTTTTCTAATGATTGATGATAGATAGATAGATAGATAGATAGATAGATAGATAGATAGATAGATAGATAGATAGATAGATAGACCAAGTGGGGATGATGTGGGCACATATTTATAACAACTGATGAGGTTCCTGACTTATTAAAATGGTGAGAGGCTTTCAAATTTGCAATATACTCACAATTATACTATATACTAAAATGAGCCATTTTTTAATTTATTTTTTGATGCTACCAACCTTCTTCCTATAATCTCAAAATGGTTTAAAGGGATCCTACCTTTTAAACTCATTCTTTTCTAGTTGACACGTCGGAATAGTCTTAAGAAAGGCTATTTGTCTCCAACCTTTATAAATTGTCTCTGGCCCACTGTTCGATAAAATATCCAGATTTTGTCGGTATGCAAATGAGTTCTCTCACAGCACTGAGGGCGGGCGGGCCTCAGTGCTCAAACAGCACTGGGGGCGTCCGCAATGCTGCTAGAGAACTCTCTCCAGCGATGCCTCCATCTTTTTCAGCAACCACCTCTTCATCTTCTTCTTCCGGCTGGGGTCAGACGCATGCACCTGCGCAGTTGGCTCTGCCATCGGGACGCAGGCAAGAGCCAAGTGCACAGGCCGGCCAGCGGCAATTTTTTGAAGTCTGCTTATGCGTGCATGCGCAGTACGCTCTTGTAGTTCTATGGAGAACAGGAGCATACTGCACATGCACGTGTAAGTGGCCTCCAAAACATGGCCGCCCAATGGCCTGTGCACTCAGCTCTTGACTGCGTCCTGATGGCAGAACCAACTGTGCAGGCACTCGTGTCTGACTCCTGCAGGAAGAAGAAGATGAAGAGGTGGTTGCTGAAGAAGATGGAGGTGTCGCTGAAGAGAGTTCTCTCGCAGCATTGGTGACGCTCCCAGTGCTGTTTGAGCGCTGAGGCCCGCCTCCAGTGCTGCGAGAGAACTCATTTGCATACTCACAAAAACTGATTTTTCACCAAACAGCGGGCGGAGACTATTTATAAAGGTTGGAGACAAATAGCCTTTCTTAAGGCTATTCCGACGTGTCATCTAGAAAAAAATTTGAATTCCTTTAACTCAGTGGCCTGCACAGTCACCAAATTTCAATCCAGTATATCATCTTTGAGATATGGAGTTGTACAGCAAATTCAGACATTTACTAGCATCTAGAACTCCTGTTTACTAGCATTTTAGCATACTAGCACTCGTGTTCAATGTCTTAAAGAGTTCAAGCTGTTCTGAGGATAAAAGGGTGTTACCCAGTACCATAAATGCAGGGTATAATTCCATGTCAAATTTATGTGCAGTATGGTATGACTAATTTCGGGAAGGGGAACATATACTTGTCAGAAACAACAGTTTTGTTTGGGGTAAACCACTCATGATTTAAGATTTAAATGTATAATTCACATACCGGGATACATCTGTTCAATTTACAAAACCTACCGTCAGAGGAAAAAACTTCACTAACTTGTTAACAAAAAGTCATTAGGGTCCTAAAGGACTTTGTTTAAAGACTACTCTGAAAAGTAACTGAAGCAGATACATGTAGTTTATCAGCACTTTATAACATGACCCAGTTCTTTAGAATGTACTTAGTACGTAGCATTCATATGCAACAGCATTACATGGATCATGAGATATAATCCATCTAATATGACAAAATGAGAAATTAGGATATACATCAAATAATCTGACAACTTTAATACATTACATTTAGCACGCATACCTTCAGTGAACGATAACTTGACTCTCTCTTTGCTTTTTTTAACCAAGCTATCTTCCAAACAGGTTGACCCTTCTATATGGCAGGTGTATAAATAGTGCATAAGAGTAAAAAAGTAATTGCAATCAAAATTTTATGACAAATTTAGCACACATTGAAAGCATATACTCAGTAGAATACAAAGATTTATTCCATAGAGTTCTTTCGCATATTTTAATATATTGCCTGTGTCCATGAGCTTCTAGTCTAAGGAACTAAAAGCTGCAAATCCAGTAGCTTTCAATGAAAATCCCAGTCTATCGAAGCAAGGATTTACACTTAAAGCTACAAGATCCACTGCATATAATGTAGCACACATTCAGAATATAGTCAGTATGTTTCTTTGTGTTACAGTATATGGGAGAGGATAATGTACATACAAACAAATTTTATATATATATATATATATATATATATATATATATATATATATATATATATATATGCAGAAGTGTAAAACAACATATGCAGAAGTGTACAACACACAGAATGTTAATATATAAAGCTAAAATTTCTCTATGTTTATATGTTTCCTATAAGAGTTTCCTTGGGAAAGAGTAATAGTCGGCAATGTGCGCTCTATACAGCATTGATGCATACTGATGCAGCTTAAGATTAACTGTCATCAGGGCAAAATTACATGATCATCTGTCACTTCTGCTTTAGTAAAATCTATCATGTTTTCATTTGCTAAAAACAGCACTGATACAACTCCCAGGATTAACCATCATATACATTAGAAGCTTTACATTATAGAGAGCAATAACCAGCAGGATATTCTTACTGTGCAATCTATGTTCACATATTTATGAGACTGTTAGATGTGCCTAAATCCATTCCATTCAGTCTGGATGACAACAGGGACAATTTTGACCATTTACATATTTAAGAGAAAATTATTCACCCTATTCAAGCCCAAGTACTTACTAGACATGTATCATTTAATGTTCCTAATAATAGAAGTGAATTCTTGCTTCTGTATCTAGGTCTTGTTTCTACACTTCAGGATGTAGTTACCATTTTTTTGACATGGACACAGTTTGGTTTTGTGAACGGAAGAGATGGTAGAGACAATTCCACCTCTATTCTATCCTCTGTTCCTCATATTCAGCGGGACCATGCAGGGGTATTTCCTTTCCCTCACTTTGTGCATGTTTGTAGCAAAAAACCCTCCTTAAGCAGTAAGGAAAGGATACCTCCTTCTCAACCAACATCTGAAATGCTTCCATGCTACGTCAGACTTTAAGAATTTTTAAATTCATAATATATGTATCCCCTCTAGGCTGGTACAGAATTGATTTGTTCAGCACCCCCTTTGTCTACATCTCTAAAGCGGTCAAATAGTTATGGATCCATCTTCCATGTAGTTCACCCTCTACACCGTCAACTAAACTCCTCTGTTCACACAAAAACAACACCTCCTCCAAGACTATATTTCTATAATCTTTTGGCTAGGCAGAAAAAGCCTGAAACAATGTACTGTATATACTCAAGTATAAGCCAACCTGAATATAAGCCGATTTTACCACAAAAAACTGGCAAAACTTATTGACCCCAGTATAAGCTGAGGGGGGGGGGGGGGGGAATGTAGCAGCTACTGGAAAATTTTAAAAATTTAAATAGATACCAATAAAATTACATTAACTGAGTGGGTTGCTGATATGTGAGAGACATGGAGGTAATAATTATTACATTAAACATTATTAAGGTACTTTATTATTACCTCCATATGTCTCACATATTAGTAACCGTTATATGGGGCACACAGGGGTTAATGTGAGGGCATGATGGGTTTTACTAAAACTAAATTAATAACCCTAAATGCCTGACATTAATAGGAATTGTAACTCAGTATGTACCTGTGTGTTTTACTTTCACTTTACTGTATGAGCTCTCCTCGATGCCAACACCGTAGCAGGGACCTGCCGCCTCCCGGGCTTTCATCTCTCTTGCTAGTGAACGAGGAGTGTCCTATATCATTACTGTAGCAACCACTGAAGGACACTCCACCTTTACTTAATTTATGCAGGTCCTTGCAGTCCTGTGATGCGTGACCCGAGTATAAGCCAAGAAGGGCTTTTTCAGCATACAAACTGTGCTGAAAAAGTTGGCTTATACTTGAGTATATACGGTGTATTATGTCTAAAATACTCTATTTGTTATGTATAATCCATATACTGCTCCCTAAAACATTCTATAGCACAATCTGAAACCTTCTCTCTAGATTTGTTTGTAAACTTAAATGACACAGACCTGCTTATGTGCTACTTTTGCAGAAAAAGACTGCCGGAGGCAATGGTCTTTCGGATTTACAGAAACACTACAAAGTTATTGTGAACAGATGGATGTATGTAGTGCTTCAAACTAAAAGTTATAATATGGTTCTATGGTTCATTTATCAAGAGTGACTTATGGGGCTTTGTTTTATAACTTGCTGTGGTACCCAAATGCGATATGGCACTAAGGAGCTGGTTGTGTGAAGTGTGTGAAGTGTGGAATCCCTGGGGCCAAATCCTGCTCTGCTTTGGCAACAGGGCTCATCATGCTTTTCAATAAAGACCTAACTCCATATTTGGGATCTCTATACAAGATTTCATCTTAGTGCAGTATTGCAAGTTGGCAAAATATCTCATTAGGTCACACAGAAGACCTTGCTGAATGCACTTGCCTCTCATTCCTCCACTATCAGAATTTTAGGAGTTGCTGTGGAAAATTTCTGAACCAATTCCTTCTCATATGGGGTTCTACCCCTTTTAAAGGTGGTCTTCTACTTCTAGGCTTGAGAAGTTCTACAAGAAGGCCCTCCCATCAGGCCATACTTTTTCTCCAAAGGGGACCATGAATTAAAACTCTCTCTATCAGAAGCAGATGTCAAACAAATCCTTAATCCTTCATACGAATATTCTAGCTTCATGTGACTCCAGGAGAATCTCTATAAGCATTTATCTAGATGATATATACCGTATTTTTCGGACTATAAGACGCACTGGACTATAAGACGCACCCAGGTTTTAGAGGAGAAAAATAGGGAAAAAAAATTTTCAGGCAAAAAATGGTAAAATATTTAATATATGGGAGTTGTAGTTTTGGAACAGCTGCAAGGCCACATTGACAGGTGACCCTGCAGCTGTACGGGGATGTATAGGGCGTTTTTTTTGTGGGGCCAGGTGTAGACCAGGCATTTTCAGACACAGGGATACCTAATGTATATGTTTCACAGTAATGTTATACTTTTATATGTATTCTAGGGAAAGGAGGTGAACTTTTATTTATTTTATTTTTTATTATATTTTTTTAAGTGTTTTTTTTTTTTTTTTTTTTTACTATTTTAATATCCCCCGCCTAGGGGGCTTGAACCTGCAATCATTTGATTGCAAGTCCCATAGACGGCAATACAAGTGTATTGCCGTCTATGGGAGATTCTATACATTACTATCGCGGAGGGTCATAGACCAGCCGCGATAGTAATATATATCTATGACAGGCCTCGGAGCCTTCATTAGGCTCCCGGCTGTCATCGGAACAGGCCGGCTCCTGCGGCCTCGCCGTGCAGGAGCCGGCCTGCATCACTAAAGGTATGAGGCCGGGGGGGGGGGGCTAACTAACTGTCGGGACCTGCGGAGGAGCAGTGGGTTTGCAGCATGGCCGTGCTACTGCCACCGCTGGTTTTCTTCAGCGGCAGTAGCGCGGCAATCCGCAGGCCCCGGCAGCTAAGACAGTCCCTGGCATCAGCTGTAATAGACCGGCGGATGCCGGGGAGTGTCTTAGCTGCCGGGGCCTGCAGTATTGTCACACTCCTGCCGCTGAAGAAAACCAGCGGTGACAGTAGCGCGGCAATCTGCAGCCCCCGGCAGCTAAGACACTCCCCGGCATCCGCCGGTCTATTACAGCAGATGCCGGGGACTGTCTTAGCTGCCGGGGCCTGCGGATTGCCGCGCTACTGCCGCTGAAGAAAACCAGCGGTGGCAGTAGTGCGGCCATGCTGCAAACCCACATTCAGACTATAAGACGCACCCTCATTTTCCTCCGAAATTTGGGGGAAAAAAAGTGCGTCTTATAGTCCGAAAAATACGGTAACTCCTGAATTACTGTTTGCCACATAAACACTCAAAAAACAACCTCTATTGGATTTGCAGTGCAGCCATTTCCTTTTCACATCTATGGTGGACATGCCCGTAAATCACATCATTTATTGGAAAGAAAACTGCAGTCCCTCATATCCAAACTCACCCTGGATACTACTGTTTTCTCAAATCCAAGTCAAACTTTCCATCCCCAAGGACTATGTGGGTATTTACACTACTGCTATGAATGTTTATTGCTGTCACCTGTCATAGAATGAAGGCAATGGACATTAACGGCAGTAGAGTGACCATCCCAATGACTCTGATGACAAAAGCTTTCTTACATCATGTTCATTTAGTTTTGTAATGTAAGAAGAGGAAAGTTATAAAAAAAAAAAAAAAAAAAAGATGCAAGAAAGATTCTGTCATGGGGCCACACGGTGGCTCAGTGGTTAGCACTGCAGCCTTGCAGCGCTGGAGTCCTGGTGGTCAAATCCCGTCAAGGGCATAAAACCTTCTGCAAGGAGTTTGTATGTTCTCCCCGTGTTTGCATGGATTTCCATCCCATATTCCAAAGACATACTGATAGAAAAAAATGTACATTGTGAGCTCTATGTGGGGCTCTCAATCTACATAAAAAAAAAAAAAAAAAAGATTCTGTCATTTTTTTTTTTTTATGTAGATTGTGAACCCCACATAGAGCTATGGTATGTCTTTTTTGGAATATGGGTTGGAAATCCATGCAAACACGGGGAGAACATAGATTCTGTCATGTTTTTACATGAGGGAGAATGCAAAAAAACATCAGATGTAAGAAACTCCATCTGCATCAGTCACTTAATGTCCATGACTCTCATTTGATAACTTTAGTGTGAGCCTACTAGAGATGGGTGAAATGGTTTGCTACAAGTTTATATGCGTCTTTGGAAGAAAGAGTCTTATTGAGCCCCTTTGTTGCATGAACAAATAATTGTATATACTGCTGAATATTTCACTTATGTAATACTTCAATATTACTGAATTGAATTATTAAAAATAGTCATATAAATGAATGTTGGATGAAAGTGTTTGTGTCCCAACTCTCCCCCCAACAACAGATGTTGAGTGAGAGAAAGATCAGATATGTTGGATTTTAACATGTTCAAGCCTTTTTGTTCTCTTTGGAGATATGTTTTCTCCATACATGTTACCATAATGCTGTTACAGAATTAAACCCACAATATTTTACCAAATTAAGAACAACAAGGCAAATAATACCACTATATATGAAGCAAATAACACTGTCAGACTATGAACACATATTTACTGTTGAGATGGTTGAGATGCAAGAGCAATTTACAACAAGCTATTTAATATCAGCACAGCACTGTGAGATAGAAACAGACACCAAACACCTTCACCAGGGCCAGCCACAAGGTCAGATGGGCTTTGCTGAATTTGAGTGTCCAAATTATCACCAGCATAAACTGTACAGGAAATAAACACTCCACCAACTGAAACCAAACCAGATCCCACAATTAACTTACGGAGCTGATTAAAAAGAATATAATAATCATCCAGGCAAAGGGTCAAAATCAGGAAGGCAGAATCAGGAGACAAAAGCAGTACCTGATATAAAGTCAAGGGTCAAATACGAAGGAATTCATGAATAGCTGAATGAGCAGACAAACGAATAACCAGAAAACAAGCCAAGGGTCATAAAAGCAATCCAATACAGACAATCAGGTTCACAGCCAAACTAGAGAACTAAATTAGCAGGAACCTGGGTCAGGAGGGAGGGGTCTTATATATGCCTCATCAGCTGCTAATTAGACAAGCCCAGGGACCTTTTGAAACTGCAGATGCTTCCCAGGTTGACATAGTAACCTTAAAAGTATAGCATCTGAATTGAGAATCCTGACATCAACACCAAATACTGACAGTATTACCACCTTACTGAACTAAACACACTATACAAACACCACTATGCAAATATTATGACAATAGAGATGTATTCCTCTTCTTTTTTTTGTTGCAGATTAAGACATGGGGCATAATGCAGTGATATCACCACACCTGCTCTGCACTGACAACCAAAAAAAGTTAAAGGGGTTCTGTATATTGAACAATATATTTGTAATCAGCTTTTTGTCAAGGATCAATTTCTAACAAGTAGACTAAGGTCCCTTGACAATAAACCGATCACAATGTATCACCATATAGGGGACACTCTTATCTAAAACAAAATCTGGTTTTAATAAAGTTCCATGCACCCACAGTGGAAATTCACCATGACATATTGTCCATGCAAATTAGTGGGTTGTATAATACAACCCAGGGTAGGTTCTACAGACCAAGGCACACTCTTTGTAACTGGCTTATAGATCTGGATCCTGGACATGGGATGTCGGCATTTTTAATAATTTACATAAAACCTTTTTAAAAAAAAAAAAAAAAAAATAGACAATTCATCTTTTGGTATATAGTACGTAGTAATTTACTTGCATAGTAAAAGCTTCTTTCATTGAATACATTATATGAAAACAGTTTTATTTTATAGTTAATGAAGCTAATTTTCTCTCTATATAGACCTGTGGCTTGTAATACAATAACTGTATTATATGTAATGCCTACTGATAATTCCTGTATGCATTGCAATTTGGTGTGTGAATCTTAAGATGAAAGAAACCTAAATGTTTTACTAATAGCTGTGCAAAGTGTCCAATTCAGGCAGATTCCATAGTGTGCATGTTCGTAATAGTAAGTACAGCCTAATCTAATGAACCATTATCATTCTTAGTTCTCTAATCCATTGTCCTCCAAGGGCCAGCTAAAGGCCTTGGAGTCTGTAAGAAAATATTTCAGAAGAATAATCTCCTTCCATGAAAGGTTTTCAGTTATCTTAATATTTCCAGCTGGATTTTAAGTGAGTTTTCATTCATTCTTAGATGTCCTACCTTCTAACAATTGCCAGTATTTTACTACCTTAACTCAACTTTACCCACTTAAAGGAATTATGGAATTCACTGAAGATTTCATTCTACATGCTAAACTCTTATAATTTATGTAATTTGCAAAATCTTGTCATTTATTTTAGCTTAAGAATATAGTACAATGAAAGAGTAGGTAGTCGGGTCAAGAAAAGGCAAAAATTGTTAAAATGTAAAATGTTGGCCTGGAACTGAAGTGTAAGAGAAGCACCATTTCTTAATGACTTGATAGAACCAATTTTACATGCACATAAAAAGATTGTAAGTTCCTTTAGATTCCTTGTCATTTTCATTAGTTTTGAAGAATATATCATTAAAGTGATTGTGGTACATGGTCAAGAACGGGCAGGTGGTCAGGACAGGTGCCACGGGTGTGGTGGCCTGGAACTAGCGGAGGTCAGACACAGGTAGCAGGCAGGATACAGCAGACAGATAACATGTAGGGGTCAGAAACACAAAATACAGTAGAAGCCTAATAACTTGGTATGACAATACTAAATTAGGAATCTTTGTTCGGGAAGAGTGTGCATGTTGAAACAGAAGGAAGGGAGTGAGTTTCTATCTTATGGGCAGAACCAGTAACAGCATTACCAGCTGGAAGTGCATTTGCATATAAGCATGTAGCAAGGTTACCAGGTGCTGTGCATGCTGGTAGAGACAGTACACTGGCAGGCACAGTCCGTCATGTTCATAAGCTGCTAATACTGATGCGGTTCCAGAAGTGCCATTGCTGCACATTGGCCCACTGGCACTTTAGTCACATTGTGGATGCACAGAGTTTCAGGTCCTCGTTCTCCTGATTGTTAGGGGCCTCAGTGGTAGGACCCCCAGTTATCTGACTTTTATTTCTTATCCTGTGGATCGGGGATAACTGTAATGACAAAGCCCCTTTAAGTTTTTTTTTATTCATAGAGGTTATTCAGTAAAATTGGACATTTTTTTATTTGCCAAACCAGGCCCCTCAAAAACACTGATAGTGATGTTATATACAATGTATAACACTTGCAATCTAAAAAGTATAATGTAACCTCTTTAGATTTTTTTTTTTAATTGAGTTTTTGCTGCATAAAAGTTTTTCAGTGATATTGGACCTGTTTTTTTTGCCATAGACATACTCTTTAGAGTCATTTTCATAGGAAGTCAATTTATTCAACCACTTTATTCTTGGGACATGGAGGGCACTAAACTACCAGGCGGAATCCATTGACTGAAAAACAGACATAGAGATGTAAAAGGAACAATATGATTCCTATCACTTTTCTAGCAGTTTTCTTGGAAGTCTTGAGTAGAAAAGATGTGAATAAAATGCTGGTGAACTAGAACTGTTACTGCATCTGCTAAAGAAGGTCTGTGTATTCACTCACTCCTCTTTCTCCTCCCCTCTCCATAGACTTCTATGAAATACAATCTGTTTTCAGTGAATATGGGTTTGAGCAGTGAATTCAGCAGTTTAGCAGGTGGTAGATGATTTTATAAAAGGAGACAGAAGCATTTTCTTCTAGATGACATATTGCAAAGATTCTTATATTCATTTGAACTATTTATCTGCAGAAAGAAATGTGAAGCAATAGTTATTCTTTAAATGGTCACTAACTTTAAACAATGTAGTCTCATTATAATAAGAAAAGAACATATTGCATGTAACAGCTGAGAATCTAAGATTTTATTTGTATAAGGAGGGACTACAGAACCTGATAGGAAATCAAGGAAAGGAAGTGTGGATTATCGGCAGAGTTCCTTGTCTTGTCCCTGCCTCAGAGAGAAATGCAAAGTCTGTGGCTGCGATAATGGAGCTATTAGCAAAAATACTAAATAATAGGGAACTAATAAATAAAGTGAATACAACCAAAGAACAGGTTGCCCTGCAAGGTCCTGCACAACTATTAACTTTAGATGAAAATTAGATGTTGTATTGGGTAATAGTTTGCATTCAAAATGAGCGAGTAGTATTTGATCGAGTAGGTATTCAAGAGAATACTACGGTAGTCGAAATACTTGTACTCGATCGAATACTACTTGCTATTTGCACTAAAGATTTGAACATAAAGATTTGATTCAGAACCAGCGTTGATTGGCCGAATGCTATACAATGTATAGTATTCGACAAATCAATGCTGGTTCTGCAGCAGGCTCATCTTTGCTAGTTGGGAGAGCTGGCAGCTTGCGGTTATGCGGAAGCTGATTTTTTCTCATAGGAATGCATTGACCAGCATTGAGTGGTCCAATGCTATACAGTGTACATCATTCAGCCAATCAATGCTGGTTCTGCCGGAGGCTCGTCTGTGAGGAGGCGGAGTCTAAGATCTGACCACAGCAGTCTCCATTGTGGTCTGATCTTAGACTGTATTGGGATAAACATAACAGTCCATGGAGTCTCATCTTCCTCTTATTTGGTGACAGCTGGACACATATTGGGCAGCGATCTCCACAGTGGCCTCTTCTTCTCCCAGTAGGATGTAGAGTTTCCTCTTCTCGTCTGCAGATATGAAGTCTGGGATGTGGGCAGAGAGTCTTTGGTAGTAGACGGCCCTCACAGCTGAGTATTTGGTGCAGTGTAGCAGGAAGTGGGTCTCGTCTTCTAGGGCCCCCTGGTCACAGTGCTGGCACAGTCTGTTCTCCCATGGCTTGTACGTCTGCCTGTATCGCCCCGTCTCTATCTCTAGGTTGTGGGCGCTCAGTCTGTACACTGGCTAATCAATGCTTTTCAATGTATTCCTATGAGAAAACGTCAGCTCCCGCATAACTGCAAGCTGCCAGCTCTTCCGACTAACAAGGACAAGTGTATAGCATTCGGCCAATCAATGCTCGTTCTGCAGGATGAGTAAGGGCTGGTTCACATTAGCGCTTGCCTCCTGTCTGGAAGGAGTCCGGAGGAGGACCCCCCGAACGGAATATCAGCACAACTGCAAGCACTGTGCAGTTAAAGTGCATGGACCCCATAGACTATAATGGGGTCCGTGTGCTTGCCACGTACTGCCTGCATGAATCATGAGAATACCTCTTCTACGAGTGCTGTAATCATCCTATTTATTTGCTCTTTTTTCCCCCTTTCTTTGTAATTTGAGGGAGACCTAGGATTTTTCTAGAGAGGTGATCCATAATTAATTGTATAACCATAGACAGCCTATTTTTTGCCCGGCACCATCCCGGACGGGGCTTTGTCTGACACCTCATTGTTTCCACTCCCTGGGGGTTAATACACCATACTAGTAGATAGATGTGAATATACCTGAACTATTTACTCCCTAGGTGTGGCAACACTTATCTGCTCACTTACCTTTTGCCGCTGACAACCTATTTTCAGTGGTAATTACCTGTGTCAATAAGGGCTGTTTCTAGTAGATTGCCGTTTTTAACAAATTCTATTAAAAGTTATATTTTATTTTGTTGCTAATTTAGCTTATGCCTCAGTCTGACTGCTTGTTTTCATTACATTGACCTTCTGTTAGGGAATTGCTAGGACAGCAATTCCCTAGCAGCTGCTGGAAACCCTGGGAAGGGGCACAAGAGACAGTAACCTAAGCTGAACCCCCCCCCCCACTGTCTCTTCCTGCTTGCCTGGTCCTATCCTACGTAATAGGCAGAAACTTGAAGATGATCCCTTCCTATATACGTGACACAAAATGCAGACAAGACAAACAACAACAAAGGGAGGTCAGCTAGCCAGGGTTCGGTAACAATCGAGCAATGCAGTGCCAAATTGAAGTCCAAAAGTGTAGTCAATAGGAAAAGCCAAGGTCAGGATTAAGAATACAAGTAACTAAACAGCAAGAGAAACGCCAGTAAGCACAAGGCAATAGCAAGCACCAATGTGAATGAGAGCCAAGAATACATAGGGAGGAAGAACCCACCCTGGAGTTGATAGGTAGACAGGCTGTCAATCACATGGTAAGACTAGAATTAACCACTTCATGAACAGAGGCAAACAAAGGCAGAAGACAGGTGTAGTGAAAATTCTATTACAGAAATAGAGCCATATTCACACAGTGTAACCAAAAACTCTAACCAAGGAATTAAACTGCACACGCCTCCTGCACTGCAGCATGCGAGCAGAGGGTAGCTCAGTGACCCGAGCAGGCAGAGACGTTGCACCTTCCTATTCAGGCTCACACATGATGCTCTATGGAGCACGATGGGGTGGGGTAGATCCCTCCTACTGGTTAATTAAGTTCTTGCTTCATTCTGTGTACTAGCAGCCTATTATCTACAAACCTTGCACTGTTAAAAGTATACATAGTAGCAGAGTGTAGGAGCAACAATAATATATTCCCCTCCTCTCATAGCCTAATATTCAGAAAGTAACCCTATCTGAATAGTGGAGAAGAAAACATATCTCTTTAATAAGTTCCATACTGTACAAGGTTTCATATATTAACCTGTACTATTCATTTAGGAAAAAATTTTATAATTGGAGTTATGCTTTAAGTAATAGCAAAATATATTTTGTCTTTGCTTTTGGACAGACAGCATAGTTTCTATTGTCTTCACAAAGCCGCTTGTAGTCAGAAAGGACGCAGCAAGGTTATTATTTTAACTTTCTGAAATGCTGAAGAGAAACAATGAAGTTAGATAGTAAAATAGGGAAAATACAACAATAGGAAAAGAGTAATTACTTTAAGGATTACTCACTTGTCTCTGTAATGCTAAGATTCTTCCATTTAAGAAATTGCTACAAAGAGTAAAACATAGGAAAGTAAACTGAAACAAATGTATGAACCTTAAGAATATAACCCATTTATTGATTTATTGATCTAGCATCTTGAGAGTGGCGCCCAAGTAAGACAGAGATGATACAGTACAACAAGTGTATTAAAAGCACGTGCCACTACATTTATATTGCAGTCCTTAACTGGTTAAGGACCGCCGTACGTAAAATTACGGCCTGCGGTCCAGGTACCTAAAGACCGGACTATTGTAAAAATACGTCCGGTCTTTAGGTACCTATTTCGCGGGGGGATGGGTGCGGGGAGGACGGGGGTTAGGTGTTACTAACACCTAACCCCTTCCTCAATAACGTCCAGTCGGAACTGAGTCCGACTGGACGTTTTAACCCTTTCGATCGCGCCGTGAAACATCACGGCGCGATCGAAAGGCATCCACCGACAATTGAATCAGATCGGCACCCCCCGCGGCGAGATCGGAGGGTGCCGATAGCGGTAAAAGGTAGTCTGGGGTCTGGCCAGTGACCCCAGACTGCCCGAAGCCCCCACATACCTGGTGATCCTGCCAGGACCTTCTGATGTCAGGCTGTGCGTCTACACAGCCTGACATCCTGCTACGGAATGCCATGTGGGACACCTGCAGGCTGTGTCTCACATGGCATTCTATATCAGCAAAGTATTGCTGATTGAAGTGTCCTAAATGGACACATGAAAAAGTAAAAAAAAATGTAAAAAAAATAAAATGAAGTGTATGAAAAAAATTAATAAAGTTATAAAGCCCAAAAATCCCTTTTTCTCAATAGAAAATGAATTATATAAAAAAAGAACTAAAAAGTAATAAAAACAATGCATATTTGGTATTGTCGCGTCCGTAACAATCTGTACAATAAAACTGAAATAATATTTAATGTACAAGGCGAACGCCGGAAAAAAAAAACGGAAAAAACTCGCCGGAAGTAATGATTTTTCGCCATCTCACCATACAAAATATGCTATAAAAAGTGATCAAAAAGTCATATGCATCCGACAACAGTACCAATAAAAAGCGCAGGTTGTCCCGCAAAAAATAAGCCCTCAACCAACTCTGTCAACCGAAAAATAAAAATGTTACGCCTCTTAGAAGATGCGATGCAAAAAACATTGATTTATGTCCCCAAATGTGTTTTTCCTCTGTAGAACTAGTAACACATAAAAAAATACTATAAATGAGGTATCGCCGTAACCGTACCGACCCGCAGAATAAAGGGAACATGTTACTTATACTGTACGCTGCATGGCGCAAAATTAAAAAAGTAAAACTCAATGCCAGGATTGATTTTTTTTTTTTAAATCCAGCAAAAAAGGGTTAATAAAATGTATTCAATAAGATGTAGACACCCAAAAATGGTGTCATTACGAAATGCATCTCATCCCGCAAAGAATAAGCCCTTATATGGCCGCGTCACCAGAAACATAAAGAAAATATAGCATCTCACAATGTGAAGACAAAAACCCTCAAAAATCGCCAAATTATTAGAACACAACTGGGTGCGTCATGTAGGGAATATATAAGCTGTGTGAGCGGATATCAGGGGACACCCCAGATTTACAGCTTATGAGGGAACAGACACCAGAAGTGACCCCTAAAGTGACCCCCAGAGTGACTCCCCCAATCATAGGAGCTACGGGGACATAGTAGGGAATTTGGTGTTTGCAATGTTCTCCGCACTGCTTATATATTCCCTCTTCGCCATCCGCTGTGCAGTCACGTCCGGATACTAATACTCACTACACCCCCTGATAAATTCTTTGAGGGGTGCAGTTTTCAAAATGGGGTCACTCCTGGTACCCCATGGAATCCACTTTTCTGGTACCTTACAGGCTCTACAAACATGACATGGCGTCCAGATACCAAACATCTGAATCTGTGCTCCAAAAGCCGCATAGCGCTCCTTCCCTTCTGCACCCTGCTGTACGTCCAAACTGCAGTTTATGACACATGTATGACACATGTATGACACTGGTGTACCCCCGGATAACGGACATAATGTCATATGTGGGTATAAACTGATACTAGGGCACAGCCGGACACAGAAGGGAAGAAGGGTCATTTGGTTTTTGGAGCACAGACGGTTTGGTTTTTGGATGCCATGACACTTTTGTAGAGCTGAAACGCCAGTAATTTGGAATCCCCTGATAAATTACCTTATTTTGGAAACTACACCCCTGAAGGATTTATCCAGGGGTACAGACAGCATTTTTAACCCCCAAGTGTTGCTATAACTTTATATATATAACTATAACTGTAGTGGATTGTGAGAGGTGAAAATGACCATTTTTCCAGGAATACGTCCTTTCAGTGCCTAATATATTGTGCCCGACTTGTATCAGAGATGAACGCTCTAAAAGCTGTTGTGCCTGGGATACCCGTTTAACAGTTTTTGGAGTGTCTCTGCTGACATAAGTCGGGCACAACATGTTGCACACTGAAATGGCAAATCTGTAAAATTTTCATTTTTAACTTCTCTATCAGTTGCGATTTCATTTCTGGAAACTAAATAAATGCAACACTCAAGGGTTAAAAATTCTCGCTACACCACTTGATAAATCCCATCAGTGGGGTAGTGTCCAAAATAGGGTGACATGTCTGCGGATTCCACTTTATTGGCAATTCAGGGGCTTTGCAAAAGTGGCAAAAAAAACCAAACTGTGCTCCAAAAACCAAAATAGCGCTCCTTCCCTTCTGTCCCCGGTTGTGCCCAAACAGCCGATTCTACCCACATATGGCATTAAGTACGTTATCCGGGGTACACCAGTGTCATACATGTGGGCATACACTGCTATTTGGGTACCCAGCAGGGTGCAGATGTGAAGGAGCAATATGTGCTTTTGGAGTGCAGATTTAGATTCTTCGTTTTTGGACACCACGTCACATTTGCAGAGACCCTAAAATTGCCCCTACAAAATGGGGTCACTTCTTGGTGAATTCCAGTTTACTGGAACCTCCAGGGCTCTGCAAAAACATCATGGCGCCCAGAGGGTCCCTCTAAATCTGTATCCCAAAAGCTAAAACGCACAGTGGTCCTTCCCTTCTGAGCCCTGCTGTGTGCCCAAGCAGCAGTTTACACCCACATATATAATTTTTTGACCCCCGGGATGGCCCACTTAATAGTTTTAGGAGTGCAGGTCTCTGACAACACAAAGTGGGTGCAACGTATTGGGCACCGAAATGGCATATTTTTAAAAATTTCAATTTTCATTTTGTACATTAATTTTTGGGAAGCATTTTAGGCTCAAAATGATAATACCCCTTGATACATTCCTTGACAGGTGTAGTTTCTAAAATGGGGTCACTTTTGAGGGGTTTCCATTGTATTGATACTTTAGGGGCTCTGCAAATGCGACATGGCACCTGAAAACTATTCCAGCAACATCTGCCCTCCAAAATCCAAATAGCGCTCTTTCCATTCTGAGCCCCAGCATGTACCCATACAGCAGATTTTGGCCACATATGGGGTATTGCCGTGTTCAGAAGAAATTGTGTAACAAACTGTGGGGGGCTTTTAATTCTTAAACTATTTGCAAAATTAAAACTATGGCGCTAAATGGACAATTTATTGGGAAAAAAAGTAATTTTTCATTTTCACGTCCCAATGTTAATAAAATCTGTGAAACACCTGTGAGGCCAAAATACTCACTCTACCCCTAGACAAATTCTATGAGGGGTGTAGTTTCCAAAATGGGGTCACTTATAGGGGGTTTCCACTGTATTGGTACTTTAGGGGCTCTGCAAATGCGACATGGGACCTGAAAAATATTCCAGCAAAATCTGCCCTCCAAAAGCCAAATAGCCCTCTTTCCATTCTGAGCCCCGCCATGTTCCCATACAGCAGATTATGACCACATATGGGGCATTTCTGTGTTCAGCAGAATTTGTGTAACGAACTTTATGGAGCTTTTTCTCCTTTATCCTCTTGTGAAAATTAAAAATTTGGGGCTAAATTGACAGTTTGTTGAAAAAAAAGTAATTTTTCATTTTCATGGCCCAATGTTAATAAAATCTGTGAAACAGCTGTAGGGTCAAAATGCTCACTCTACCCTTTAATATGTTCTGTGGGGGGTATAGTTTCCCAAATGGGGTCACTTTTAGGGGGTTTCCACTGTGTTGGTACTCTAGGGGCTCTGCTAATGCGACATGGCACCTAAAATTATTCCAGCAAAATCTGCCATCCAAAAGCCAAATAGCGCTCCTTCCATTCTGAGCCCCGCCATGTTCCCATACAGCAGATTATAGCCACATATGGGGTATTGCCGTGTTCAGGAGAAATTGTTTAACAAACTGTGGGGGGCTTTTACTCCTTTAACCCTTTGTGAAAATGAAAAAAATGAAAACTTTGGAGATAAAGTGACATTTTAGTAATTTTTCATTTACACATCCCAATGTTAGTAAAATCTGTGAAACAACTGTAGGGTCTAAATGCTGACTATACCCCTTGATGAATTCTGTGAGGGGTGTGGATTCTAAAATGGGGTCACTTTTTGGGGGTTTCCATTGTTTTGGTACTCTAGGGGCTCTGCAAATGAGGCATGGCGCTGAAAATTATTCCAGCAAAATCTGCTGTTCAAACACCCAGTGTCGCTCCTTCCCTTCCATGCACTGCCGTGTGCCCAAAAATCAGTTTACACCCACATGTGGGGTATTTCTGTGCACGGGAGAAATTGCACAATAAACTGTCAGATGCATTTTCTCCTTCAACCCTTTGTGAATGTGTTAATTTTGGGTCTAAATGAATGTATTAGTGAAAAAAAATGAAATGTCTAAATTTCACTGCCATATTATTTTTATTCTTATGAAATGCTTAAAGGGTTAACAAACATCCCAAATGCTGTTTTGAATAATTTGAGGGGTGCAGTTTTGAAAATGGGGTAATTTATGGGGGTTTCTATTATACAGGCCTTTATAATTACTTTCAGAACTGAAGTGGTCCCTAAAAAATTGGTTTGGAGAATTTTCTTGTAAATCTGGAAAATTGCTGTTACACTTGTAAGCCTTGTGACGTCCAAAATAAATTAAAATACAATCAAAAGATGATGCCAATATAAAGCAGAGATATGGGAGATAATATTTATTCATGTATTTGGATGGTATGACTATCCGCCTGAAAAGCAGAGAATTTCACATTTTGAAAATTGCAATTTTTTTCAAATTTCCATCAAATTTCCTAGTTTTTTTATAAATAAATGCAAAAATATTGATTAGTGTTTACCACTAACATGAAGTATAATGTGTTACGAGAAAACCATCTCAAATTCATTTGTGTAAGTTAAAGCGTCTCAAAGTTATTGCCATTTAAAGTGACACATGTCAGTTTTGAAAAAAGAGGCCTGGTCTTTAACATACTTTTGGGCCTGGTCCTTAACCGGTTAATCAGTGTTAGGAAACTCAACTTCTGTAGAAGCTACCACAAGGGTGGGCTGCACCAAAGTAACGCTCTATCATACCATTGGACACCTTATACACTCATGTGTACACCAATCACTTTGGAAGGAACTGCTTTGTGCCAAATTCTGCAACCCAGAGAACCATCACAGTTCCAGTCATTGTTTGGCTTTTTAAGGACTAGACAGGTGTGCAGTGTATAGATCCATATAAGCAGCATACAAGCACTCTGTAAATCCAGAACATGTGGCAGTTAACAAACAAAGATTCTTGAAAACAACGGTTCTGGACACTCAGGAGGAGGTAAAATATTTCAGGAAAAGGGGGCAACACGGTGGCTCAGTGGTTAGCGCTGCAGCCTTGCAGTACTGGTGTCCTGGGTTTGAATCCCGCCAGGAACAACATCTGCAAGCAGTTTGTATGTTCTCCCCGTGTTTGCATGGGTTTCCTCCCATTCTACAAAGACATACTGACAGGGGAAAAAAATGTACGTTGTGATCCCTATATGTGGCTCACAATCTACATTTAAGAAAATTATATATATATTTCACAGAATAATCTCTGTCTCACCAGTTTGAGCACCATCCATGCCTCCATATTAGGCTTATGTCATAGAAAAAATAGTGCCGGGCGCTAATAGTGCAACGTAAAGGCAGATGATGTAAGTAGGGATGTAGTAGCGCAACGTATAGGCAGATGATGTAAGTAGGGATCTAGTAGCACAACGTATAGGCAGATGATGTAAGTAGGGATCTAGTAGCACAACGTATAGGCAGATGATGCAAGCAGAGAATTAGGTGCTCACCTTTCTGGGTTGAAACAACAGCTCACAACCACTTTTTGCACATGTTAGGATAATTCCTAAAGAGGATATAAGATAAGATAATCCTTTAATAGTCTCACCATGGGGAAGTTCAGTGTGTTATAGCAGTGTGTTATAGTGTGTCTTAGGGTCTTTTTCAACTCTGTGGTTGCTTCAGCCATCTTTTTCGGAGTGGCCTGCTGGGGGAGCAGTATATCTACCAGGGACAGAAATTGAATTGACAGGCTGATTAGAAGGGCCAGCTCTGTCCTGGGGAACCCCCTTGACCCATTACAGGTAGTGGGTGACAGAAGGAGACTGTCTGTGGTGAGCTACATGCTGGAGAATAAATCCCACCCCATTAATGAGACCTTGATGGCACTTGGCAGCACTGTAAGTGAACGACTGCTTCACCCCAAGTGTGAGAAGGAGCACTATCGTTGATCCTTCCTTCCAACCGTGACCAGTCTGTATAATCTACATCAGACCAAGTGAAGAGAGAGAACTAAATGATCCTGAAGTCTTCTTTCTTTCTTCTTGTTTAGCTGCTATTTATTCCTAGTATAGTATTTTTTCTCAGCTTATGTGTGTCTCCTTCTGTAATATATTATTGTTCATTAACCTGTGTGCATTAGCATGCTGCTGTAACACACTGAAATTTCCCCATGGTGGGACTATTAAAGGATTATCTTATCTTATCTTAATACAGTAATATGGACCCCACTGCTAGCCCCAGGAACACAGTAAACTTGTTTACACGTCAGAATCATCAGATGTGTGGAAGAGAAGAGGTAGGGAGAGCACTGAGCCAAAATAAAATCTTTTTTTATTTGGATTAACACTCATTGCGTTTTGGGATGAAATCCCTTCCTCAAGTGTGAGGGATTTCATCCTGAAACGCGTCAAATTTTAATCCAAAGAAATAAAGGATTTTATTTTGGACCGGCGCTCTCCCTACCTGTTCTCTTCCACACATCTGTTGATCCATGTTAGGCTTTAGCTGGACCTACACTGAATCCAGGCTGCTCCTCCTCTTGACCACCAGCTAGGAACACTATACATTTTCAGTGGCAACCATGTTCATACTAAACACAAAATATAGCTAAATATGCACAATAATGGTTGTACAGACAGTGTTTTCTTCTCTCATTTTGCTTAAAAATCGCAAAACACTCATCTAGTATGAAACTAGACATGACAAAGCACAGCTCTTACATCACAACAGGAAACTCAATAAGCATGGAAGGAAAAAATGTATTATACATATATAGCTTCAGCCAAGAGGAAGAAAAGTTTGTAAATTATAGACAATACTTTGGTTGCATGACATCGGCGTCTAATGTATATCTACACAAGGAGTGATTGGGATTTTAATGATAGATACACTTAAAAATTTGTTCTCAGGATACAAAACTTTACTGCGGATATTTTCAGTAATTTATCTTTGAATTTTAGAACAGATTTTAAAATTATTCTTGCGACTGAAATAAATTATTGATGAAAAAATGAAGATAGAAAATCTGAACTTGCTATAAACCATTACTGCGCTTCTTCTATATTTATGTATTCATATAAATATTTACCTCTAATTTATTATTCACTCGGGGTGGAAGTACCTCTAAATCATTGATAGTTGTCACCATCACCAACTCCAATGAGGGATGACTGTGAGTTTTCTATTTAGGTTCTTTATTAAAAAATAAACTGGAATGATTTCAAAAAAAAAAAAGGAAGTAAAACTTTTTTTTTTTTGGTGTATGTAATTCTCTGTGTGATAGCCAATGCCAATTGAGTAGTGCCCGTCTTGAACTCATATATACAATGTATAGGTTGTCTCCAAACCTAAAAACGTACAAATTCACTGTTAGGGAATTGCTAGGACAGCAATTCCCCAGTGGCTGCTGGAAACCCTGGGAAGGGGCACAAGAGACAGTGACCTAAGCTGAAACCCCCCACTGTCCCTTCCTGCTTGCCAGGCCCTATCCTACGTAATAGGCGGCAACTTGGAGATGATCCTTTCCTATATACGTGACACACAAAAGGATTAAGAATACAAGTAACTAAACAGCAAGAGAAAAGCCAGCAAGCACGAGGCAATAGCAAGCACAAATGTGAATGTGAGCCAAGGATAAATAGGGAGGAAGACCCCACCCTGGAGTTGATAGGTGGATAGGCTGTCAATCACAGAGCAAGGCTAAACTTAACTATTAGAGGAGAAGAGGGAAATGAAGGTGAAGGCAGATGGGTGTGGTGGAAAATCAATTACCAAGGTGATGGAATAGGACAGTGTTAACACTGCTCAAGGAAAAACACTAAGCAGAGAATCAAACTGGATACGCCTCCTGCGCTGCAGCGTGTGAGTGGAGGGTGGCGCAGAGACCAGAACAGGCAGAGACGTTACATTCACATGTCTATATAATTTTTCACCAATAAAAGCATATGGCAGGCTCTATAATTCCCATTTATTTGAATATATTAGTATCACACATATGTACAGGGCACTCATGGTGACTAAGGGGGCGTTCACACTACCGTCGGTGTCCGACATGTAGTGTCCGCTCCTAGTGTCCGCTCAAAATCTGTCACGGACACTAGGAGCGGACACTAGATGTGTCCGTGACACCTGTCATTCACTTGAATGGGCATCGGGTGCGTTCTTTTGCACTCCGTGCCCGTCCTTCTCTGTCCGCAAGAGAAGATGTCCGACTTGCAGGGTTTTTCTGTCCGCTTGAGAAGTCAGACATCTTCTCTTGCGGACAGGGAAGGACGGGCACGGAGTGCAAAAGAACGCACCCGATGCCCATTCAAGTGAATGACAGGTGTCACGGACACATCTAGTGTCCGCTCCTAGTTTCCGTGACAGATTTTGAGCGGACACTAGGAGCGGACACTACATGTCGGACACCGACGGTAGTGTGAACGCTCCCTAAGAGCAGTCCATTCCCAACAGTTGGAATCCCACTGGTTGTTGTTTATGACTCATCAGGTCCCATAATGATAAACCATACAAACAATATTCACCACCATGCAATGCTTTGTACACAAGCAGCCAACTAATAGATGAGTAAGAGAAACAGCATTGGCAAATTATAGAAATCTACATGAATTCTGCAGACTCCAAATAATGTGCCATCACTGTGAAGGAGCACCATTAAAGGGAACCTGTCATGCTATTTTGAACCACTGAACAGCAATTTATTAAGCATCCTGGGTTTAAGTCCCAAATCTCTGTATCATCCTGCCATTTGCCACCAGTATTCTTAGCAATCCAAATTTGAAGATGTTTGTTGCAAAATGAAACTGCCCTTGACTTCATTGTGTGCAAAGAGCATGCACTATAGTCCCTTATTGGACTAGTCTCAGTGGACACCAGTGGACAACTTTCATTTGCTAAGAATACCGGTATAATATAGAAGTTTTGAACCCAATCCCAAGCTACTTAAAGGCATGCTGGCAGTTTTAGGGACCCCGAATAGCCTGACAATTTCCCTTTGAGGTTTAAGAAGCAGGAGACAGCCTTGGGATACACAGTACACTGCCTTGTCATTCAATGCAGGAGGTAGGCCAGGGGCAGTGGTGCAGGGCAATGACTGAGGAGAACAACTCTTGTGTAAGTTGTAAGTAACATAAGTTATGTCAACTGCTGGTAATTTCAACAAATACTTCTTAAGAACTGGAAAAATTGCTAATATATTGTACCTCTACCTGGTCTAGACAGCAGGGGTCTGGATAGCTGGTATCTGCGTTTCTCCACTTTAAGTATGCCTACTTATTTAATGCCGACACCTATAATGATAAACAATACAGCATTTAGCATAAGGCCCAGTTCACATCTGTGTTCAGTATTCCATTCGGGGAGTCCGCTTGGGGACCCTCAAATAGAAATGCAGGTACCTGGGAGAACACACGGACCCCATAGACTATAATGGGGTCCGTGTGGTTTACATTCAATTCCCGCAGGAATCATGCGAAGAGAGACATGCTGCTTACATTATAGTCTATGGGGTCTGTGTGTTTTCCTAGGTACCGAACGTAGATGTGAACTGGGCCTAAGGCAACATTCTCTGGGGATTGTGTAACATTCTAAGGGCTAGTTCACAGGGGTGGATTTTGGCACTGAATCCACGTCATAATCTGGCCCCTCACAATGGAGGTCTATGTAGACCGCTAGCTTACTTTTCTTCGTGAGCGGCAACATGCCGCTCACAGAAAAAAGAAGAGAGCTGCTCTTTCTTCAGGCAGACTCGCGGCAGCACCCTACGGACTAGCCCCATTCATTTGAGCCTACTCCAGAGGGAAAAGCCGTGACTGTCTGAAGCCACGACAGTCGTGGCAATCGCGGCAGGCTTCCCACGTCACAATCGGGACCAAAATGCGCCATACTGCCCCACGTGTGAAATAGCCCTAAACATACTTGAATGAACTAGGTTATGCACTCACATGAACATAATAGTTCATAAATAATATAGAAATAATAGAAATACTGAATGTATTTTATATTTTTGACTGTTCAGTTTTCAGTTATATATATTTAGTGATTTTTTTTTTTTGTCCAGTAATGATTTTTCTTGCTCAAGTTTATCCAAGTACAGAGTGTACTTACTATTCAGAGACTAGCACCTGGGAGTTTGGAGAAATCACATAACTGCCTCTGCAATTCCTCCTTGTGTGTCTGAATCTGGGAATACATTTTTTGTGCATCTGCATATTTTTGCTTACTAAATGTGTATAGACTCTGTTTTCCATTCTATAATGCACTCAGCATGATGTCTGCACACATTATAATAAATTCTCTTATTTATGCTTATTTGCACCTGAAGTGCATGGATTTCTGAATGCATTTCTGCTTGAATACTCAGTGCTCGCATTAATAAATCCATCCGTTAATGTTTATGTATAAGTTGTGTAAGGGCTTTTGCTCATCAGAATGCTTGCAAACATAGAACCACTCTTGCAAATATTAAAGGAATGTGTACTATATTTAGAAATAGGGTGGTAGATTTATCATTGTGTCACAGCTGCCAAGAAGAAGGGGGTCCAGGTGACTTTAGTTTATGTGTTTTTTGTGAAAAGATGATTCTGACAGCAAGATGCCTTGTACCAGGGGTACATTGTGACATTTTGCAGCACTACTGATTGATATAAATTACTTAAGGTCAGCTACAGCACTCAAAATTACACACATTTAGGGATAAGAAAACCAATTCCTTATGACTTTTACACCCACCGACCACTGTTATACACTGTGATCTCTGCAGACCCCAAAGTATAATAATCAACGGCCCAGGGAAAGTGAGTAGACATAACAAACACTCCTATTCAGCTCTCTAGGCCTTCATCGCAGAAGCTGGTGCAGGTTCCTATCCTCTTGTAATTTGGTGACTGCTCAGGAAATTGGAGATGATGCAGGCTTTTATTCGTCTAAAGAACAGCACCCCCTAGAACAGTTTCTGTGCCCACTTTGGATATCTGTAGTTCCATCTTAGACCATTAGAGCTAAGGCCCCATGGGCCGTATCCGCAGCACTAAAGCGCTGCGGGAAGAACCGCTGCGTGAACGCATTGCGGTTCTTTCCGCAGCGCTTTTAAGAGAAAGTTCACAGAGTTTTCCTCTGCGTATAGAGATGAGCGAACAGTGTTCTATCGAACTCATGTTCGATCGGATATTAGGCTGTTCGGCATGTTCGAATCGAATCGAACACCGCGTGGTAAAGTGCGCCATTACTCGATTCCCCTCCCACCTTCCCTGGCGCCTTTTTTGCTCCAATAACAGCGCAGGGTAGGTGGGACAGGAACTACGACACCGGTGACGTTGAGAAAAGTAGGCAAAACCCATTAGCTGCCGAAAACATGTGACCTCTAATTTAAAAGAACAGCGCCGCCCAGGTTCGCGTCATTCTGAGCTTGCAATTCACCGAGGACGGAGGTTTCCGTCCAGCTAGCTAGGGCTTAGATTCTGGGTAGGCAGGGACAGGCTAGGATAGGAAGGAGAAGACAACCACAACAGCTCTTGTAAGAGCTAAATTCCAGGGAGAAGCTTGTCAGTGTAACGTGGCACTGACGGGCTCAATCGCCGCAACCCAGCTTTCCCAGGATCCTGAATGGAATACACTGTCAGTGTATTCCCGTATACCCGATATATACCCCGATACCCGTTCCAACGGTGTGCCCCCCCACCTTCACCCCAGAAATACCCTGCAAGTCCCCTAGCAATAGAATTGGGGCTATATACACCCACAATTTTTACTACTGGTATACAGTGCCATTGTCTGACTGGGAATTCAAAGAATATATTGGGAATACAAATACCCTCATTTCTTGCTACTGCCATATAGTGCCAGTGTCTGACTGGGAATTCAAAGAATATATTGGGGTTACGTGCACCCACAATTTTTACTACTGGTATACAGTGCCATTGTCTGACTGGGAATTCAAAGAATATATTGGGGTTATAAATACCCTCATTTCTTGCTACTGCCATATAGTGCCAGTGTCTGACTGGGAATTCAAAGAATATATTGGGGTTACGTGCACCCACAATTTTTACTACTGGTATACAGTGCCATTGTCTGACTGGGAATTCAAAGAATATATTGGGAATACAAATACCCTCATTTCTTGCTACTGCCATATAGTGCCAGTGTCTGACTGGGAATTCAAAGAATATATTGGGGTTACGTGCACCCACAATTTTTACTACTGGTATACAGTGCCATTGTCTGACTGGGAATTCAAAGAATATATTGGGAATACAAATATCCTCATTTCTTGCTACTGCCATATAGTGCCAGTTTCTGACTGGTAATTCAAAGAATATATTGGGGTTACGTGCACCCACAATTTTTACTACTGGTATACAGTGCCATTGTCTGACTGGGAATTCAAAGAATATATTGGGAATACAAATACCCTCATTTCTTGCTACTGCCATATAGTGCCAGTGTCTGACTGGGAATTCAAAGAATATATTGGGGTTACGTGCACCCACAATTTTTACTACTGGTATACAGTGCCATTGTCTGACTGGGAATTCAAAGAATATATTGGGAATACAAATACCCTCATTTCTTGCTACTGCCATATAGTGCCAGTTTCTGACTGGTAATTCAAAGAATATATTGGGGTTACGTGCACCCACAATTTTTACTACTGGTATACAGTGCCAATTTCTAACTAGGAATTCAAAATGCGCAAGGCTCCCGGAAAGGGACGTGGACGAGGCCGTGGGCGAGGTCGGGGGAATGGTTCTGGGGAGCAAGGTAGCAGTGAAGCCACAGGGCGTCCCGTGCCTACTCCTGTGGGGCAGCAAGCATTGCGCCACTCCACAGTGCCAGGGTTGCTTGCCACATTAACTAAACTGCAGGGTACAAACCTTAGTAGGCCCGAGAACCAGGAACAGGTCTTGCAATGGCTGTCAGAGAACGCTTACAGCACATTGTCCAGCAGCCAGTCAGACTCTGCCTCCTCTCCTCCTATTACCCAACAGTCTTGTCTTCCTTCCTCCCAAAATTCCGAAGCTTTACAGAACAATAACCCAAACTGTCCCTGCTCCCCAGAGCTGTTCTCCGCTCCTTTCATTGTCCCTCAACCTGCCTCTCCACGTCACGATTCCACGAACCTAACAGAGGAGCATCTGTGTCCAGATGCTCAAACACTAGAGTCTCCTCCATCTCCGTTCGATTTGGTGGTGGATGACCAGCAACCCACCCTCATCGACGATGATGTGACGCAGTTGCCGTCAGGGCATCCAGTTGACCGGCGCATTGTGCGGGAGGAGGAGATGAGACAGGAGTTGGAAGAGGAAGTGGTGGATGATGAGGACACTGACCCGACCTGGACAGGGGGGATGTCAAGCGGGGAAAGTAGTGTGGATGTTGAGGCAGGTGCAGCACCAAAAAGGGTAGCTAGAGGCAGAGGCAGAGGTCAGCAGCTTAGGCGAAGCCAGGCCACACCCGGAATCTCCCAAGATGTTCCAGTTCGTACCCAGCCCCGAAAAACTCCCACCTCGAGGGCACGTTTCTCGAAGGTGTGGAGTTTTTTCAAGGAATGCGCCAAGGACAGATATAGTGTTGTCTGCACAATTTGCCTCTCGAAATTGATTAGGGGCTCTGAGAAGAGCAACCTGTCCACCACTTCAATGCGCCGTCATTTGGAATCCAAGCACTGGAATCAGTGGCAGGCAGCAACGGCAGGACAAAGGCCGCCTGCCGTTCACGCCACTGCCACTGCCTCTGCCACTGCCTCTGCCTCTGCCACTGCCACTGCTGACTGTGCTGGCGATGCACTCCAGAGGACGAGCCAGGACACCACTTCATCTGCCTCCGCCACTTTGTTGACTTCTACCTCATCCTCCCCTGGTCCTGTCTTATCTCCTTCTCCTGCACCATCAAAGGCACCATCAGGCGTTTCTTTACAACAACCCACCATCTCTCAGACATTGGAGCGGCGGCAGAAATACACTGCTAACCACCCACACGCGCAAGCCTTGAACGCCAACATCGCTAAACTGCTGGCCCAGGAGATGTTGGCGTTCCGGCTTGTTGAAACTCCCGCCTTCCTGGACCTGATGGCAACTGCGGCACCTCGCTATGCCGTCCCTAGCCGTCACTACTTCTCCCGGTGTGCCGTCCCCGCCTTGCACCAGCACGTGTCACTCAACATCAGGCGGGCCCTTAGTTCCGCGCTTTGCACAAAGGTCCACTTGACCACCGACGCGTGGACAAGTGCATGCGGACAGGGACGCTACATTTCACTGACGGCACACTGGGTGAATGTAGTTGAGGCTGGGACTGCTTCCCAAACTGGCCCGGTGTACCTCGTCTCCCCGCCTAACATTCCTGGCAGGGACACGAGAAGAACACCCCCCTCCTCCTCCTCCTCTACCGCCTCCTCCTCCGCCACCGCCTCCTCCTCCGCCACCGCCTCCTCCTCCGCTGTTAGATTGACCCCAGCTACGAGTTGGAAACGTTGCAGCACTGGCGTTGGTAGACGTCAGCAGGCTGTGCTGAAGCTGATCAGCTTGGGGGACAGACAGCACACTGCCTCCGAGGTGAGGGATGCCCTCCTCGATGAGACGGCAATATGGTTTGAGCCGCTGCACCTGGGCCCAGGCATGGTCGTTTGTGATAACGGCCGGAACCTGGTAGCAGCTCTGGAGCTTGCCGGACTCCAACATGTTCCATGCCTGGCCCACGTCTTCAACCTAGTGGTGCAACGTTTCCTAAAGAGCTACCCCAATGTTCCAGAGCTACTGGTGAAAGTGCGGCGCATGTGCGCCCACTTTCGCAAGTCGACAGTAGCCGCTGCTAGCTTAAAATCTCTCCAGCAACGCCTGCATGTGCCACAACACCGGCTTTTGTGCGACGTCCCCACACGCTGGAACTCAACGTTTCAGATGTTGAATAGAGTGGTTGAGCAGCAGAGACCTTTGATGGAATACCAGCTACAAAACCCTAGGGTGCCACAAAGTCAGCTGCCTCAGTTTCACATCCATGAGTGGCCATGGATGAGAGACCTTTGTGACATCCTACGGGTCTTTGAGGAGTCCACAAGGAGGGTGAGCTCTGAGGATGCGATGGTGAGCCTTACAATCCCGCTCTTGTGTGTTCTGAGAGAATCCCTGATTGACATCAGGGATAACTCAGATCACACAGAGGAGTTAGGGATAGCATCCGATCCGTCACAGCTGGAGAGTAGGTCCACACATCTGTCCGCTTCACTGCGTTTAATGGAGGAGGAGGAGGAGGAGGAAGAAGAGTTGTCCGATGATGTGATGGTGATACAGGAGGCTTCCGGGCAACTTCGAATCGTCCCATTGTTGCAGCGCGGATGGGTAGACATGGAGGATGAGGAGGAAATGGAGATTGAACTTTCCGGTGGGGCCAGAGGAGTCATGCCAACTAACACTGTGGCAGACATGGCTGAGTTCATGTTGGGGTGCTTTACAACCGACAAGCGTATTGTCAAAATCATGGAGGACAACCAGTACTGGATCTTTGCTATCCTTGACCCCCGGTATAAAAACAACATCTCGTCTTTTATTCCGGTAGAGGGGAGGGCCAATCGCATCAATGCTTGCCACAGGCAATTGGTGCAGAATATGATGGAGATGTTTCCAGCATGTGACGTTGGCGGCAGGGAGGGCAGTTCCTCCAGTAGGCAACCAAGTTCTCACCGGTCCACACAAACGAGGGGCACACTGTCTAAGGTCTGGGACACCTTGATGGCACCCCCTCGCCAAAGTGCCGCCACGGAGGGTCCTAGTGTCACCAGGCGTGAGAAGTATAGGCGCATGTTGCGGGAATACCTTTCCGACCACAGCCCTGTCCTCTCCGACCCCTCTGCGCCCTACACGTATTGGGTGTCGAAGTTGGACCTGTGGCTTGAACTTGCCCTATATGCCTTGGAGGTGCTGTCCTGTCCTGCCGCCAGCGTCCTATCTGAGAGGGTGTTCAGTGCAGCCGGTGGCATCATCACTGACAAGCGCACCCGTCTGTCAGCTGAGAGTGCCGACCGGCTCACTTTGATAAAAATGAACCACCACTGGATAGAGCCTTCATTTTTGTGCCCACCTGTGTAAAGCACCCCAACATGAAACTCCATGTCTGTACTCAACCTCTCCAATTCCTCCGCATCCTCATACTCATCCACCATAAGCGTTGCACAATTCTGCTAATACTAGGCTCCCTCCAACATGATTTCCCCCAACTCTGCTGGTTAGAGGCTCCCTCCACCCTGATTTCCACCAACTCTGCTGGTTAGAGGCTCCCTCCACCCTGCTTTCCCACAACTCTGCTGGTTAGAGGCTCCCTCCACCATGAATTTGCCCAAACTGGGCTGGTTAGAGGCTCCCTCCACCATGAATTGGTCCAAACTGGGGTTTTTAGAGGCTCCCTCCACCATGAATTTGCCAAAACTGGGCTGTTTAGAGGCTCCCTCCACCATGAATTGGTCCAAATTGGGGTTTTTAGAGGCTCCCTCCACCATGAATTTGCCCAAACTGGGCTGGTTAGAGGCTCCCTCCACCATGAATTGGTCCAAACTGGGCTGGTTAGAGGCTCCCTCCACCATGAATTGGTCCAAATTGGGGTTTTTAGAGGCTCCCTCCACCATGAATTGGTCCAAACTGGGCTGTTTAGAGGCTCCCTCCACCATGAATTGGTCCAAACTGGGGTTTTTAGAGGCTCCCTCCACCATGAATTGGTCCAAACTGGGCTGGTTAGAGGCTCCCTCCACCATGAATTGGTCCAAACTGGGTTTTTTAGAGGCTCCCTCCACCATGAATTGGTCCAAACTGGGGTTTTTAGAGGCTCCCTCCACCATGAATTGGTCCAAACTGGGGTTTTTAGAGGCTCCCTCCACCATGAATTGGTCCAAACTGGGGTTTTTAGAGGCTCCCTCCACCATGAATTGGTCCAAACTGGGGTTTTTAGAGGCTCCCTCCACCATGAATTTGCCCAAACTGGGCTGTTTAGAGGCTCCCTCCACCATGAATTGGTCCAAACTGGGTTTTTTAGAGGCTCCCTCCACCATGAATTGGTCCAAACTGGGGTTTTTAGAGGCTCCCTCCACCATGAATTGGTCCAAACTGGGGTTTTTAGAGGCTCCCTCCACCATGAATTTGCCCAAACTGGGCTGTTTAGAGGCTCCCTCCACCATGAATTTGCCCAAACTGGGCTGTTTAGAGGCTCCCTCCACCATGAATTTGCCCAAACTGGGCTGGTTAGAGGCTCCCTCCACCATGAATTGGTCCAAACTGGGGTTTTTAGAGGCTCCCTCCACCATGAATTGGTCCAAACTTGGCTGTTTAGAGGCTCCCTCCACCATTAATTGGTCCAAACTGGGCTGGTTAGAGGCTCCCTCCACCATGAATTGGTCCAAACTGGTTTTTTTAGAGGCTCCCTCCACCATGAATTGGTCCAAACTGGGGTTTTTAGAGGCTCCCTCCACCATGAATTGGTCCAAACTGGGCTGTTTAGCGGCTCCCTCCACCATTAATTGGTCCAAACTGGGCTGGTTAGAGGCTCCCTCCACCATGAATTTGCCCAAACTGGGCTGTTTAGAGGCTCCCTCCACCATGAATTTGCCCAAACTGGGCTGGTTAGAGGCTCCCTCCACCATGAATTGGTCCAAACTGGGGTTTTTAGAGGCTCCCTCCACCATGAATTGGTCCAAACTTGGCTGTTTAGAGGCTCCCTCCACCATGAATTGGTCCAAACTGGGGTGGTTAGAGGCTCCCTCCACCATTAATTGGTCCAAACTGGGCTGGTTAGAGGCTCCCTCCACCATTAATTGGTCCAAACTGGGCTGGTTAGAGGCTCCCTCCACCATTAATTGGTCCAAACTGGGCTGGTTAGAGGCTCCCTCCACCATGAATTTGCCCAAACTGGGCTGTTTAGAGGCTCCCTCCACCATGAATTTGCCCAAACTGGGCTGGTTAGAGGCTCCCTCCACCATGAATTTGCCCAAACTGGGCTGTTTAGAGGCTCCCTCCACCATGAATTTGCCCAAACTGGGCTGGTTAGAGGCTCCCTCCACCATGAATTGGTCCAAACTGGGGTTTTTAGAGGCTCCCTCCACCATGAATTGGTCCAAACTTGGCTGTTTAGAGGCTCCCTCCACCATGAATTGGTCCAAACTGGGGTGGTTAGAGGCTCCCTCCACCATTAATTGGTCCAAACTGGGCTGGTTAGAGGCTCCCTCCACCATTAATTGGTCCAAACTGGGCTGGTTAGAGGCTCCCTCCACCATTAATTGGTCCAAACTGGGCTGGTTAGAGGCTCCCTCCACCATGAATTTGCCCAAACTGGGCTGTTTAGAGGCTCCCTCCACCATGAATTTGCCCAAACTGGGCTGGTTAGAGGCTCCCTCCACCATGAATTGGTCCAAACTGGGTTTTTTAGAGGCTCCCTCCACCATGAATTTGCCCAAACTGGGCTGGTTAGAGGCTCCCTCCACCATGAATTGGTCCAAACTGGGTTTTTTAGAGGCTCCCTCCACCATGAATTTGCCCAAACTGGGCTGGTTAGAGGCTCCCTCCACCATGAATTGGTCCAAACTGGGTTTTTTAGAGGCTCCCTCCACCATGAATTTGCCCACACTGGGCTGGTTAGAGGCTCCCTCCACCATGAATTGGTCCAAACTGGGGTTTTTAGAGGCTCCCTCCACCATGAATTTGCCCAAACTGGGGTGTTTAGAGGCTCCCTCCACCATGAATTTGCCCAAACTCTGCTGGTTAGAGGCTCAATCCACCCTGATTTTCAAAACAAATGTTGGTGCCAACCTCAACTTACTACAAGGGCCAAATTCACTGCTGGTGACAAGCTCTCCTCACTGCAAGTGCCAAATACACATGTTTCAAGGTGTTTTCCTACTGTCAGAGATGTGGTATTGAGTGTGTAAAGTGTGTAGTTGTTAGGCTGTGATGTTGGGGTAATAGAGGGTCTTTGGTGTGTTAGATGCCCCCAGACATGCTTCCCCTGCTGTCCCAGTGTCATTCCAGAGGTGTTGGCATCATTTCCTGGGGTGTCATAGTGGACTTGGTGACCCTCCAGACACGGATTTGGGTTTCCCCCTTAACGAGTATCTGTTCCCCATAGACTATAATGGGGTTCGAAACCCATTCGAACACACGAACATTGAGCGGCTGTTCGAACCGAATTTCGAACCTCGAACATTTTAGTGTTCGCTCATCTCTATCTGCGTACTTTCTCTTAATATTATATCTACGGGAAAGCCGCCGGCTGGTAAAGGAGCTATTTGAGTGCTCTTTTTGGCAAGGCAAGTTGGAGTTTTAAATGGTACTATTTTTGATATGTCCAACTTTTTGATCACTATTTATTGTTGTTTTTGGGGAAGGCAAGGTGGTAACGAAAAAAAAATAACTTGTGCTTTGAAGTATTTTTTGGAAATACTTAATAGCTCAAATGCACATGGTAATACATGGGAATATGCATCTCAAGACCCGATCTGCACCTCTGCCACCAGATTGTGCGGAGGAAGTCATTAGTTATGTTGTAAATCTACGCCAGTTAGTAATTTACATTTTGGTGTAGGTACAGCAGACGTTTATGAACAGGCTGCAGCCATTTATTGAGACTTTTGTATTGCATCCCTTTGTCACTCACTCCCCTGGTTGATTTGACTCTGCTTAAAGTACTGCATCAGCTATAACAATGCCATACTTGAGTCCAAAGTTTAAAACTGCCAGCAAGAAATGCTGTAGGGGAGTCCAGACCTGCTGCTTACTGAAGAAACCAATGGAAGCCAAAATTTTGCTTATACAGGAGCTTAGCAGGTGAGAATTCAGTGTCTGACACCGCTGATTCATCCTGCTTCCCCTGCAGCGTCTCTTGTCTTTAGCTTTAAACTTCAGGCTAAACAGTCAGCATCCCTCATAGGGGAAGCCATGCTTAAGCACAGTTGAAAAAAAGCTAAGCAGATTGATTTGGACTCCTAAGAGAAGAACTAAACTACACAAAAAGTTTAGTTGAGCTGCTCGTAGATAACAAAGTCTGCTCAAGAAAAGTTTCTCTCAATGAGGTGCTTGAATCTGTCTACCTGCTTACAGATACATCCTCCTTCACTAGTTCTCTTGTCTCTTCATGTCCACTTTTGTATATTTCACATTAAACTGCTTTTCTAAACACAATCTGCTTGTGAGACAATTTGTCATAAAATGATATGCTTCATATCCTATTTTTGTCTGTGTGTGACCACTCAGAGGAGGGAGATGAATTGCAGCCTTTAATAGCTTTTGTTAGCTTGTTGGGTTTATTTGGTTTGATTGGTGTCAAGACAAATTCTTAACCACACTGAAGATGAGTTACACGTGGCCACATTGTATACTCACAAACCCCATCTATCAAGACCTCAGTTATGACCATAAGCACAGGTCACAATTAGATATGGGCAAATCTGTTCGTATCGAGCCAGGTTTGTGTTTTTACTAAATTGTTTCCAAGTTTTTTACCAAATTGTTCATGTTTTTATTAAACTGAACAAATGTAGATTTGTCTCGGGTGAGGTAAATTTCGATGATGTCATGACACTCTATGAGCCAATCTGACCACTGTTGGCCTAATCACAGGCCTCAGCTCTGACCCCAGGCCAATGACGTCACAGAAGAGAGCCAGGTGTCACCATGAGAGCGCTGGACATAGCAAGGAGGCCCAAAAGAGATGACTATGAATGTCTGTTTATTTTTTACACCTCTCCTGGGCCTCCACCTATTATACTCTCGGGTCTAAAGAGACCCTAGATTATAATTGTTATGGTCGGCAGGATATATTAAAAAAAATAAAATAAACAAATATCCTGCGGAACCCACTGGGCTCTGAACTGCTCAGTTAACTTCACCGCCAGCCAGGCTACACCACCAACTAAGTGCTTCTCTGATACTTCTCAGAAAAGCTGCCACTGCAGTACAAAGCAGCCGCCTAAAATGAATTATAAAGTCTTAGTGGTTACTTCACCACTAGACAACAACTAACAATGAGCGTGAGCTCCCAGCAGCTTACTGGGCCTCACCCACACCACAGCCACCTGCTGTGGAGTACTACAAGTAGCAGCCTGCCTAACTAAGGCAGCACACTGCCGACTAATGTCTGCACAGACTTGCACACAATTTGAGGTTTGAGGCTAGCTAGGTGGGAATTCCCTGGGCAATTACTATGGCAATATTCTAACTAAGCCCTACCTAGCTAAGGCAACTAACTGCCAGACTAAGTTTTGCACAGACATACACAATGTGGAAATTCAGAACCACACAGGAACCCATGCGCACGCATGCGCACACATACACACACACATACACACACAGATGTTTTGCAAATGAGAAATGATACTAGGGCACCGAGTGTCCAAACCAGCCTCCTTAAGTGGAGGTAAGGCGGGATCGATCAGCCCACCCAGGTGTTCAAGCCAGATGCCGATAGGCTGACACCAATGTCAGTCAGCAGACCGACCACGCCTATTGGCTGCAAGAGGATCAACCGCATGCATGCTGGACTGAACAGTCACAGCGGAAGAGGCTGCGACCCTGATATCGAGGCCGCACCTTCTGCACAGTCCTAACAATAATATTATACGCTTAGTAATGCTAAATATACCATGCACGCGTGAGTCACATATGCGCTACAACTTAGAGCACATTGTTGTGTAGCTTTAATATTTTGCGCGGACATATATGTTCTCCAACCTGAATCGCACCATCTGGCAACACTCCAAGGAATGTAGGGAGCCAAACGAGCTCCACTATATTTAAACCTAGGAGCACACGGCATACAATTTGTATACATCTTCCAGACTGACCGAGCTTTGTGTGAAGGTAAGACTCTCTATGCTCCCCCTTTTTTTGCTGTAGTTGTAAACTAGGGATTATTGGTAGCCACATTGATATAAATAACAACACAATGATGCATGCTAACGATCAGTGTTTGATATGCAATGGCTTTCTATCATGAGATTGAGATGATTTGGCACATTTACTTGTTATTATGTATATATAGATTTTTTTATATTTTAAATGATAAGGTTGGTATATGAGATTTGTTTTACTATTGTTTTATAAATCATGTATTATTATTTTTTGAATTCATTGTATATTTTAACTTAGGCCTAAGTGCTTCTCTGGCCAAAAAAACGTTGAAGTGAATACTTGTTTTATCTATTTTCTAATTAGTTACGCACTTGAGAAAGGGCAGGTGTGCCCGAAACGCGGCGTTTTTTTAGCGTTGTGCATCATTGTCTTTTTGAATAAAATCCTGTTGTGACCTGAGAGCGCCGTCTTTCCATTTCATTGAAAACTCTAACAATAATATTGTCACTTTCACTTTGACATAATTTCAGCTGTGTTTGCCTAAGCTAGATTTCTAGTTTTTAGTAGCTGTGGGAGTGTTCTATGTTTTAAGCCAATTTAAGGTGTGTTTGTACCGAACTTGACCCAATGACCCAAGCTGCTGAATCCGAAACAAATTTTGAGAAGTTCACCCATCTCTAGTCACAATAACGTAAATACTGTTAAAATTCAATATGTATCTTAACTTCTCAGCGCTGCCAATTTGGATGGTATAATAATATGAGAAAATATCATAGTGATACAGTAAATCTCTGCTGTTATAATTTATTTTTGCAAAGATCTCATTTCTGAATTCAATATGACTCCTGACTACTCGAAGCTAAATGCAGCTAACAGTGAGCAAAAGGTTGTGGACTAAATAATAAAAGCCAAACAATGTCATATGGGTTATGGATTGTCTTCCTGTGTAATACCTTATGAAGATAATCAGTTATATAATCCTTTTCTCCTAGTGTGTTACAGTGAAACTAGAGGAGATTATCCATTACCCATTAAGTCACGTTTTTGAAAACTAAATGCTGAAGATTAGACGGACTGGGGCAATTTTACTAATACTGTCTAAGGTCTTATTCACGTGTCAGTATATTGGTTAATGTTTTGCATCGGTTTTAAGCCAAAGCCAGGGGTGGAAACTGCACAGAGATAAGGTATAATAGAAAGGTTTATGCTTGTTTTGTGTTTCTAACCGGCTGCTGGTTTTGGCTTAGTGGATAGTGGATGACGCTGGGTGAAAAATCTATATTAGGATATCTAGTTTAACTGTATACCTTCTATTTGTTGGCTTAGATTGCACCAACAAAAATGCAACAAAATATTAGCACATACAAACAAATCTTAAGGGTCTTGTCAGACAAATGATAAAAAGTGCCTGAAATATTTGGGATATGTAGTGTTAGACATGTACACCAGTTTTTGGCACAGATTGCATCAGAATTTTGCCATATTTCCATTAAAGGTAAAAAACATGCAAATTTATTCTCCAGGATGTAATTAGGAGAACAGTGCACTCTGTACACCGCTCTCTAGAAGGCAGCATCCTTAACATCATGCATGACTCAGTTAAAAAGTCTAATATCATGATGCGGATTTAATTGCCAAATTAGTATTTCTATTCCAGAAGGAACAGATTCCCAGCTATGGACAGCGCTGTTTCGGCCTATTGGGCCTCCTCAGCATAGCGTAGGGATACTGATTTGGCAGAGTGAGAGATTATAGACCAGGATCTATAGGTGGCACTCATATTTCCATTAGTAAATCTTCCATACCGTATAGTCATCTGTGTGTACAGTATTCATTAGTTACTGGGGTGTGAATAAATATTAAGATTCTAAGATAATAATAAATAATAAGATACTTTGTGAACTCATAAACAAATTATATACACTATAAAAATTCAGTCATTTGTGAAGATTTTTATATGCAACAATAAACATTTCTTTCCAAACAAAATGCAATGTACTGTAAATCACTAATATTATAATAGTTGTATAGTATTCTAATACACTGCATTACTAGAACAATAAAACTAGACATTTTAATTTACATACATCTAGAAAATAGGTATGGGGTTTTCTCTTTGAAGCTGAGGCCCAATGATGTAACAATTGTGGTCGCAGGCAGTGTGACTGCAACCGGGCCCGGAGAGGTATGGGGCTCGCGGCCAGCTGCAAATGGCCGGGGCCCCGGACCTTGTTCCCAGTCCGCTATACATAATGTTATAATATATATGTTGTAATATCAGCCCAGGGAAGGTGTATAAAAATTAAAAAAAAAAAAAAATACTTATACTCACCTGTCCTGGGCTGAACATCCTCTACAGGTGTCTTTCTGTGGAAGATGCTAAATCCTAGTGGGCTAAAGGATCTTTGATGACCCGTGTACTAATACTAAGAAGAAGGCTTTCTCCTCTGGTTGGTTATTTTACAAGATATTTTTAGAGATATTCATAGCTCACAGATGTTTTAAAAATTACATCCAGCGTTCAACCCAATAACATTTCTTTTAATAAAAAAAATCCAAATATTGCCTACAAGAGTGTATTTCTATACTGCATTCCTCCACTGTTATTTCTGATTTCTATCTTCAAGGTTATGCATCTCCTTCTCCATTCCAGCAGTCTTAAATGCTCTTATTAGTTAATAATAGAACTTTAGATGTATTCCTAGATTCCCACACATGCATGACATGATAGATACTGCCGCACTAACTTTTCTCATTCAGCGATACTTCATTGTCACTTAGCTGTTCTATTTTCATAGGTGGGTTGTTTTAACCTGTGTTATGACAGCAATTGCATTATGGTGTTGTGGCAGATAACAATCGTATAAGAATATTGCAGTACATATTAACATCTGGATAACAAAGAAACTACATTTTAGCATTGTAATACCAAGGGCCCGCTGTGTGCAATGTTCACACTTTGGAGCCTGCATTAGCTGTTAAGGCATATTCGAAAGTAAGAATAACAGATAATGCAATATACAGTCAAAATAACAAATATTATAATGGCACCCTTACTGTTGCTATTGTACATTAGTGGGGTCCATTGTGTGCTGCTGGTATACACTTTGCGGTTGAATAAGCAGAGCCTTGTAGTTTTTGTTATAAACGGAAGCCATGATCAAGATGTAAACCAGCCCAAAAAGTTAATACTTTAATCTCCCTATCTGTGTATTTATATCCTATCTATCTATCTATCTATCTATCTATCTATCTATCTATCTATCTATCTATCTATCTAATCTATCTGTCTATCTATGCTGATAAAATATAGATGAATGTCACATTTTAGATAGATACTTGTTTTGCATTTATAATGTTTATGCTCAAGCAATTCTCTAGCACAGTGGTGGCAAACTTATGGCACGTGTGCCAGAGGCACTCAGAGCCCTCTCTGTGGGTACCCATCTGTGAAACAGATTATACTGTATTGGGGTCAATATGCAGCAGACTGTATTGTGTGGGGGCGACTGTGGAGCAGATAGTACTGTGCAGAGGCCACTGTGTTGCAGATTGTACTATATGTAGCCACAATGTTGGAGATTGTACTGTATTGGGACCACTGTGGAGCAAATTCTACTATGTGGAGGCCACTGTGGGGCAGATTGTACTGTATGTGGGCCACTGCAAGGCAGATTGTACTGTGTGGGGGCCCTTCACTATTTATGTCACACAGTATCTATTTTATAGCAGACGTGATATTACAGACCTTAATAACATTGCCTGGTCTCTATAAAACAGATCTGTGTGATGTAAATAGTGAACATTAATTGTTCAAAACTGCCAAATGCAAACTCCTGCCTTTCAGTACAAAGTTGTTTTGTATCATTGAAGTTCTGTAAAGCTCTATTCACACGACCGTATTTTGCGGGTCTGTAACTGTCCGCAATGTAGATCTGCACAGTATTAAGGTTAAATTGCCATATTATTATGATAAATTATTGGGTTTTAGGTTGCAGTTTGGGTATTCGGTCTCTAAAAGGTTCGCCATCACTATAGCAGTTTTATTGAGCTCAGTTACATTTATATATTTTAACCTGTTTATGATCAGTAGTTTTGATCCCAGTTTAAAAAACAGTCCAATGCTTGTGAAGAGAGGATGTCAGTCTCCCGTGTTCGAATGAACTTCCTGTGAAATACTAGATTAAATTGTCATCTATCAAATTTCTCCTGCTTCTCTGCATCTGTTATAGGCAGTGGATTGTGAAACCACTATGTTACCAAACCTGGGTGACTTTGCACCTCTTCGTAGGGCATTGTCTAAGCAGACTCTTTCACCTCCCGAGACAGACTGAAAATGCATCACATGGGAATACACTAAGACAGTGTGAGCCAGGTGTCAGAAGTTATATGTCACTGATCTATCTTTGGCTTATATAAGATTCAGAACAAAGCGAGAACACTACCCTTATGTGGCATGGGAAATGTAGACTGAGATAAGGGAAAGCGGGAATCCTGGTTATTTGGGGAATTCAATCCCTCCATGCATCCGATTTTCAGACTGAGTTTAATGGGACGTTTCACGTCCTCAGGGCGCTAGCGATGACGCTGAGCGGTGAGGAATGTCCCCCCAGTACTCATCTATGGATGAGTACCATCAGGAGGGGATGGAGGCATTCCTCACTGCTTAGCGTTATGGCTGGGTGGTAAGGAATGTCCCCTCTCACAGTACACTGCAACAGACGCTACTGTGAAGAAGGGCATTCCTGACTGACTGTCAGAAATGCCCTTCTGAGACTGAAGAACTACGGTAACGGCATCAATAGCTCTTCAGCAGGGGCACAGAATGGGAAAACCGATTTCAGCATTCTAACAGTGTATTACACCGCATATGCCCTGAGGTCTTCTTTAAAGGGATTCTATCATTAAAAGTCATTTTTTTTGTCCCTAACACGTAGGAATAGCCTTAAGAGAGGCTATTCTTCTCCTACCTTGAGATATCTTCTCCGGGCCGCTGTTCAGTATATAATCCTGTTTTCGTCGGTATGCAAATGAGTTCTCTTGCAGCACTGAGGGAGGTCCCCAGCTCTCAAACAGCACTGGGGGGATCCCCAATGTTGCGAGAGAGCTCTCCAGTGCCGCCTCCATCTTCTTCAGGAGCAGCCTCTCCCTGTGTCTTCTTCTGGCGGTGGCTTCAAACTTCTAGGTCTCAGGCCTAGGGCAAAGCCGACTGCTCAAGCCCACCGGCCACAAGAAAATTTATTATAGAAAAATACCACATGGTCCTTCCCTTATATTATTGAAATTGTCTCATAGGAAAGACGTGTTTATCCAAGGCAGGCTTATATTCACTTACTGTGAATTTTCCAACCACATCTCTTGGAAATGTATTTACTCTATCAGTGAAATAATAGTTCCTGATAGTCTTCTGATCTACCCAACTAATTTCAGATTGTGTCAGGGGAGAAGAAGGAACCAAGATGGCACAGATGGCATCCACTAAAACAGACATTCCCAAGGCCATATACAAGAGTCTCAAAATGATTCCTTAATAATGAGTGTTTCTTTAATAATCATTACTAATATACAGTATATGGTAATTGTACATAATCTTCAGCTCTCACAACGTTCTCTGTGTCAGTAAGGCTTACAATCTATTCGCCATCTATACCGCCTATTCAGTAGTAACTGATTTGATAGAAGGTTTGATCTCTTTTAATTATACTGGATAAATCTCGGAGGGACTGCCACACGAGAGACGTATGCTGATCTGTAGCGCTGTGTGACTGGTCTTCTCTTGTTATTCTTTCCACATTCACATTCATGCCTTTCAAGTCACATTTCCATAGACAGATGATAATTGCAGCCTGTAATGGTGGGGGACTGTCACATGTCACGTGCTGTCCTAGCTTTCATGTAGTAAGCGGTCAGTGCTCGTGATAATGTTTTATCTCATTTAATTTTTAATTGCAAGCAGTATAATTTGGAATAATTGCATGTTGGTCACTCGGTTTATTTCCAGCTTTTTGCTTCTTTGTATCTGTGTGAATGCAGTATCATTCCGAATGTTATTCCTGGCCTGTACATTGTATTCCTGCATTTTGACTTGTTATTTTGTTTATTCATTACTTTGTGTTTCTACCTATTTACTGTGCGCTGAACTCTAAAAGCAGATGATCTGTTTAATCCCTAAACTCCTAATGTCCTATTTAATTACATTGGCCAGTCCATTTATTCTGTTGGATAGAAATAAAGTGATTACCTCTTTTTGATATGTTAGCTTTTTGGGACAAAAGATTTTCATTATACAGTATCTATATAACGCTTTTACTTGTAAGATAGCCGGTGTGGTGTGAATGGTTGGCATTCCACTATAGAAAGAAAACTGTCTTGCTGTGAGTCTGCCATTGATCTATTCATTACTTTTTCTCTTTGGCTCCTTGCTGGAAGATTAAAACCAGCTTTATACATAAAGGAAAGTACGCTGCTTAAAAAGAGAATATATGCAATAAGGTTTATTTGCATGATTAAGAATTACGGTAATATCTATGCCCAAGTATGCAGTATAATTTTGGAGCTATGGTCATTATTAGAATGATATAGTTAGACAATAGAGTCTTTCGTGTCTTCTTTATGACTGGCAGTTGTTTTGTTGTTCACTTTATAAAGCCCGGGGATATCTCTGTATAATATAATGGCAATTCTAGATATAGTGACTGGATTTATTAAGGTGGGTGTCCACTCACAGGTGTATTGAATACATTTTGAGTATGAGGCATCAATGTGTTGGAAAGTTGGAAAGTTTTGAAGATTTAATGATGTTAAGTGTTCATTTTCAACACAATTACATCTGAAACTAAGGTGTATTTTTGTATTATTCGCACTGAATTTTATTTTTGCTCTAGAAAGTATGTATTGTGACGGATCTGCAGGTTACTCAGCAGCATGCTTAAGATTATTATTGTCTCTAAACATTTATTTCCAACCTCCTTTTGCTTAGCTCCTGCCAATACATTGATATATCTACAGTGTGTTTAAACCAACTGACCAAGTCATTGTACAGTCAAAATCAAAGTTTTTGATAAAAAAAAAGTTCTAAAATGGCCCCTGGGGACCCCGGAGAGAAGACAAAAGCAGTACTGCTTCTCTGTTGTCACCTACAAGTGCTGTAAATGGATTGGGGCAGCAGTGGCCATACTTTTCCTATTGGACTCATTTGTCACAACCAACCAAGCCCAACACAACACTTACAATAGTTACTGTGATAAGGCTAATTAAAGGGATTCTACCATTAAAACTCTTTTTTTTCTAGATAACACGTCGGAATAGCCTTTAGAAAAGCTATTCATCTCCTACCTTTAGAAGTGATCTCCGCTGCGCCGTTTGTTAGAAATACCGGTTTGTACCAGTATTCTAATTAGTTCTCTTGCAGCGATGGGGGCATCCCCCAGCACTGGAATTGCGATGGGGGCGTCCCCACTGCTGCTCGAAAACCGGCTCCAGCGACACCTGTATCTTCTGCTGGATCCTCCCCTTCCTTCTGCGTCTTTCTTCGGCTTCACGACGGATGCCTTGCGCAGTATGCTCTGTTCGGTGAATACTTCGAGGAATGTATTGCGCAATTGCGGCATCGGCACTATGGCCGCGGGCATGCGCAGTACGTTCCGCAAAATCTTCGCCGAACAGAGCATACTGTGCAGGCGTCCGAATAAAAAAATGAATGGTAGAATTGGTAAAATGGTAAAAGTCTACTATATTGTTACCAACAAGTAACAGAACTTAATAAAGTAATTTGTATTTCTTTTTGAAAAAATAAGTCTTTTTTTATTTTTTTAAATGTTTGTATAATAATGTTGAAAAATTACCGTAAATCCAACAAATAAAAAAGTTAAAGTTACTCAACTAACATGTACCATAAATGCAGCTGGCCCCAAAGGCTCAAAATACTCTGGTTATCAATTGGTTAAAGGAGCAGGGGAAAAATTAAACATGCTCAGAATGGATATATATATATATATATATATATATATATATATATATATATATATATATATAAAAGTTACATCTCCCTCCACTGTTACTAGTCCCAGTGCTTGCCAAGTCCTCATTGGTCTATACTTGCCGATCACATATTAGGACATAGGAACTGCCACCTGAGTCAAAAATGATCCACATTGAACAACCCCTTTAACTGGTATATATATATATATATATATATATATATATATATATATATATCCGCTGCTTTATACATGGGGGCCGTATTCTGTGTTTGTGCACCTATTTTTAATGAACCACCAATAAAGGTTAAGTTTTAATAGTTTTTTCTAGTGGGGGTGCCCCTTTTCGTTGTTTACAGTATATAATAGGTAACCCTTGATCCAAAGTGTGCTTAAGTAATGAATATATTAGAACTATGAGTGTCATAATAGAAATAATTCTAGTTCTATTAACTCTTTTTTTGTTTAAAGTATAACATAATAGAGAATTGCTCAAAACGTGCCAGTTGGTTATTTTTGTGAGCTATATGTGTGAGATATCGTTTTGTTCCTCCAGTTCCCTACAGTATATGGATCCCTGTTAGAAGGTACCTGTTGAAATTGCACTTTTTATGTCAAAGAATTATGGAAATAATTTAGTAAATATTGGCTACACCTCATAATGCTCCATATAGTTATAATGGTAGTCTATCTCCAATGACCAGTGGAAAGGTCAGTCCTCCTTTTCAGGACCCATGTCAGTAAAGTCACTTGACTGTATGGGGTTGAATTGCAACCACTTGAGGCCTGGTTCTCATCTGCGTTTGATATTCCGTTCGGGAAGTTCGCTTGGGGACCCCCTCCTCGAATGTAAAGCAATACGCATTGAAAAGCCCACCGACTATAATGGGGTCCGTGTGTTTTCCGTGTGGTGTCCTCATGAACCATGCGGAGAGAAAAGTGCTGCTTGCACTTGTATAGGACTTGTATAGGACTCCCCTAACGAAATACCAAGTGCAGATGTGAACCAGGCCTTAATTTCTATATGTGTTGTTTAGACATTGAATATATTGAATTAATTGATCTTATATATTTACTATATTGTATGAAATATTTTTAGAGATTTTGCTTTTTCTAGTGTACAGTGAATGTTGTGGAATGGCAAAAATTAGAGGACGTATATACAATATGTTTGTACTATTTAAAGCTTCATTGGTCATACTTTTGACTATACCTGTGTAATTCTAAAATGGCTATATCGTCTACGGTATAAACATTGTTTTCCTTTTTACCTTTCATGTTCCATAATGAATAAAGGGAATGTATGCAGTTGATGCTCTAAATTATTTATTTGTCACCAACAGCTTACACATGCGTACATATTAAAATTATAAACACTGTCTCATATTGGCCGTGTTCCAGTTTTCCTCCATGCAATTTCATTAAAAGGGATGTTCAGTACTTAGTTGATTGTGATTCTCAAGTTTAATTCCAGTTGTTAAATACTATGTTGGCTCATTATTATAGCTAAAGGGAGATAAGAGCACAGACAAGAACCTCTGATAATGTCGACTGTTTCATAATATCAACACATACGCATATAAACAAGTATTGTATTAAGCTGAAAAGATAAGGTTAGATTATAAAAATAACCTTGCATAGAATACGAAGGTCACATTTTAATGTGTGATACATATTTAACTGTTTCTGGCCAGTCGGTTAGAAGGGCCAGACATAATACTGTATATAATACTGCATTCTCTACATAATATACATTGTATAGCATACACAGCGCTTCAGGTACAGACAAAACTACAAGTATATACCACAAGTGTTACTCAGACTAAATGAAACTAAGGTCAGAAAAAACTAAAAAAAAAATATATATATATATCAGCTGATCTAAAATGATTGACTAATCTAAGCTTCTATTTCACATATACAGTTAAAGGGGTTGTCTAGGCAAAAATCGACAACCCTTTTAATGTCTTCCCGGTTCTTCTGCTCCAATGGGTTTCTTCCAGAGTTGTGCTGAATCTGCTGATTGGCTTCAGCAGGTCTCATGAAGAGGATCCTTGATGTCACAGGTACTGACATTCAGACCCCTCACTGAGTGGCCTCACTTGACCACTTCAACACAACTCCACTAGACATTGCCGAAGCAGAAGAACTGGGACACACAGGAAGACAATGGAGCTACGTGGACAGGTGAGTAATTAGAGATGAGCGAGCACGCACCCATAGGAATGAATGGACGCAGCCAACACGCAGGGGGTTAAGTGGCCGGCTGCCGACAAGGTCTGCATGGCGGCTGCTTCCATTCATTCCTATGGGTGCGTGCTATTCAAAACGGCCGTTTCGAATAGTACTCGCTCATCTATAATGAGTATGCATTTTTTTTTAATTATGTTTCACTGCCCCAGCTGATTTAAATGTTAACAGGCTTGGCCATTTTTGCATGGAAAATGTAAAATTAACTTTATCAGTTCATATGAATTTCATTCAGACTTGTCAGATGAAATATCAAAAAGTAGAGAGGATAGTCACAAATATTCAGCAAAACCTAAAGAAAGACATTTTGTAAGATTGGCAAACATTATGTATCAGGTAGATCTCTCTCTTAATAATTGTGGAATATTAAGGACTAGGGGTGAGTAAAACAATTCAGATAGAATCAGATTTGACTAGATTTTTCCAAAAGCATCAGGTTTGATCCAAACCTGAAAATTTTGTGATTCATCAGCCACAAAACACTTTTATATTCTGGGGTCTCATCAGACCCTAGAGCAGGGGTCCTCAAACTGCGGCCCGCGGGCCACATGCGGCCCGCAAAGCACTTCTGTCTGGCCCCGCCAACAACGCCGGCAGGCGTGCATTTATAATGAAGCTCCTGGGGAGCTCGGGCTAGGCCATGGAGCGCACCTCACTTTACCTATTGGAGGGCACCGCTCCCGATGTCTGTGCGACCTGCTCTGCCTCCGGCCCACTATTTAAAAAGTTTGAGGACCCCTGCCCTAGAGTATAGTAAGTTGAGGAGACTATAATTAACAAACAGCTGACCCAGTATGGCCAAAATAGCCCAAACACAGGCCACAGAGGTGACCTTGGACACAGAAGGAAACCTACACAATGGAGGCATAACTAGCCTCTGGCCTCATAGCACACTTTTGACTTGGGTCCCCCCCTCAATGGCATAGCGCCCCCTTTCCTGGTCCAAACAGTATAACACAACCCATTTACACAAACTATAATGTCTTAAAGTGGCTCCATCACATAGTATGATGTCCCATAGTGACCCTTCCATACATAGTGGCCCCTTCACACAGTATAATATCCCTTAGAGGCTCCACCACAGCATTATTTCCCATAGTGGCCTCTGCATACAGAATAATGTTCCATAGCAGCCTCCATACTGTACAGTGTTTCACAGTGGCCCCTCCACACGGTATTGTGTCCCATAGTGGCCCCTCCACACAGTAATATGTCCTGTAGTGGCCTCTCCAGAACTTGAAACTTTGGGGGTACACCACTTACTAACTATTGTTATATTCTGGGGGTTTTCAGAGACTCAGGGGAAGGGACAAACATAAAAACGAGTGTTACGCACCTCTCCTGGGCTCTGCTATTGGTTACACCAGGGTCATTATGTATTGCGACACCAACCTGACTCACGGGACATATGTAACATCACTACAGAGGCCAAAGACTGTGTGGAGTCACACCAGAGTGCAGGACAGGTGAGTAACACTGTTTTTTATGTTTGTCACCTCCCCTTGGCTTTGATCATTATCCTATGGGGTCTAAAGAGACCCCAATGTATAATGATAGCAGTATTTGTTGGGGGTTAACACAACAAATACTTTTGCCGCTGCCTTGTAGCCTTAGTTACCAATCCCCACTCCTGACTCCACTTTCCCTTCTTGATATGGGAAGGAAGTGGCAGCAGAGGAGCCCGTGAACAGGATCGGTAAGTAAATAGGGCCTGTTACCTGCTGGGGTTACTGCAGCAGGTAATGGCCTATTTAAAAAAAACAGCAGGGCCTTCCTCTCTCCAATCACTGCTGACCTCAACTGTACACAATGAAGTCCACTGAAACCAGGAAGTGGAGAGGAGACTGGGGGAAAAGTTTAAGAAATAAATAATTTTCTTTAATAAATTTCTTTTGAAGGCAACATAAAAAAACACAATTAAAGGCTTTATGCTATGAACAATATTTATTCTCTATCCAAAGGATAGGAGATACCTTACTGGCCGATGGAGGTGTTTCACCACTGTTGTAAATGCAGCCAAGATAATAGTGGTCAAATCCCTGGTGGAAACAGATGCACTGACATTCCCCTTCACTTCAATGGGGGTACTGGAGTTAGGCAAGTTTTCTATTTCTGCTGTCTCCAGAGCTCCCTTGGATGTGAATAAGAGTGGTGGCTTGTCTGCATCATTCAGAGTTTCATGTGCTTTTTAAGTGACTGCTTTCCCAATGGGGGTAAAACACAACCATCCTCAGGATCTGTGAGGGTCTTGACTGTCAAACCCCAACTATGATACGAAGAAGGCAATAGACCGCGCTCAAGGTCACAGTAGAATTTATTGGTTAAAAAGGTGCACAACCCCAACTAGTCAGCAATCCTATGGATCAAGAACAAACATTATTCATGGAATTACCCCTTTAAATAAACAACTGACAAAATAAAATTAATTGTTGATCAAAACTAAATAAATACATATTTTGAAATGTCACATTTATTATAATTGCCAAATTAGAAATAATATATTAATACCTTTACTAGTAGTGGTGGCAGATGTATCTGTAGTATCTGTAGTATAAACAATACAGTAATTATTATGATTATTCTATAACAAACTTTACTAAAAAAAAAAAATAGTTCAAATTCTAAATTAAGCTTCAAGACTAATGAGTAGAAGACAATAGATTGTTTCTTTTTTTGCTTCCTTTTCAAGACATTTACATAGAATTGACATGACGTGTATGTGCTCACTGGCGAATGTAGATAGCGGGAGCCATGGCTTCCTTCACCATTCAATGTGAAAGAAAATTTTAAGGGTACAGTTGAGTGGTAATACTATTCCGAGAGCTGTTTTTGTGTGATATCACAGTATGAATAGACAAATGAAATAATGGTACTCCATTAGGGGGAGTCTTAAATTTTAGAAAAATTTGTAATGAATCTTGTTCATTACAAACCTGTTTCCCCATTCAATGACACTACCAATCAGCTTTATAATTCAATGTTTTGATCCATCAGGGCAGTGCCGCTTTAACCATAGAGCCAATGGTGCACTTGCACCAGACTCTATGGTAGCGTGGGCCCCCTTTGGACAGTGTGACAGTTCTGCATTTTCTGTCCCACTGTCCAGAGCAGTGGGTATGGTCTGCACCAGCTCATCAGCGTCCAGAGGACACAGATGAGTTGTAGACAGTAATGAAATAGGGAGCCGTCTGCTCCCTGCTTCATCACTCCACTGCTGTCTTTGCTCTCTGTGTCCTTGGAGCAGGGGGCACGTTGCACCTGTTGCTCCTTGAAGACTCTTGGACCAGAGATAAGAGTGAACGGGGAAATGGGAAAAAGTGAGTAATAAGGTTTTTTGTTTTTTTTCTTTTATTATATACAGTGGGGAGCATGAACCTGTGGAAGCAATCTTGGAGTGGGGGGCATGACAATGTAAGGAACATATTGTGAGGGCAATCTGATGGGTGGAGAGACATGATACTGTGGAGGCAGGGGGATGACAGTGTGGGGGGGAGGACATACTGTGAGGGCAACCTGGGAGGACATGATAATGTGGGGGAAACCTGAGGGGATATGACACTGTAGGAGACATACTGTGGGGGCAACCTGGAAGGTGGGGGAACATGATACTGTGGGGGCAACCTGGGGGACACATGACACTGTGGGGGCAACCCAAGACAGATAGGACAGTGTGAGGGAAACTTGGGGTGGTACATGACACGGGGGGGGGGGGAGAGCAACCAGGGGAGTGGAGGATATGAATATGTGGGGAAAAACAGGAGAGAGACATGAAAACATGGGAGCAGCCTAGAACGGGACATTATGAGGGGCATTATAGGGCCACTATGGGGGCATAGGGGTGTTAGACTATCTTCTAGGGGGCATTAGAATTTATGCAGGTCACGTATTTTTAGGTGGTGGTGATGGGAGTTGGGCTTAGTTATGAAACCCTTGAATAGGGCCCACCAATGTTTTAAAACAGCCCTGCATCGGGATCACAGCAACGGAGTGTAAAAATGGCAGAATGACTGATACAGACAGAAACCTTTCCTTTTGTTATCAATCATGAATGACTGCAGTGTTATTAAAAGAGATGTAAGGTTCCTTCATTCTATCAGTGTTACAGTTCTTAGTTTTGATCCAAACTAAAGTGTGAAGCTAGCCTAAACTAAACTAAACTAAACTACAATGCCTGTATCCAAAGATTAGATTATATGACTAAAGAGTTGCATTTATACTTAACCTGTGTCTGTTCCACCATTTTATGGTCCCTTACAAAACAGCATCACAAAAAGAATAACCCATAATTAACAGGAAACTTCATGTATCTAATAATAAATGATGACAGTGACAAAATGAGTATTTATTTTCTCAAAGAAGAAATAAAGAACACAAGCATTTTAGGTTTCTCACGCATTAATAATCTGATGTCATCAGATTCAAAACAGCCAACAGATAGCCTAACCATACCAACCCATGGGTGAAAGGGGAGGAAGGCCAATGAGGAAACTAAAAGGATGATGGAGGAAGTTGTCAAAGGGTTTACAGTGTTTATAATGTTTTAGAGGCAAGGCTTCCCACCACTGCTTCTCATACATAGTCAGGACTGGCACAGTGATGATGAGGGCTGCAGTGCTGAAGATGGTGGCTGTAGTTTTCCTCTGAGTGATGTCTTCTAATAGTCGATGTGGTGTCTTTGTTGGTGTATTGCAAGAATGAACAGGAAAGCAATAGGAGACACTTGTAACAAAATTGCTAAAAGGACTGGTTAGTAAATCTTCCAAAGGTTTGAAAACACTTTCAACAGTGGAAGTTCATTCTATTAAGGTAGTTTGGGCAGGAGCAGATGTTGAGAGATTTTCCTCCTAAAGGTCAGCAGGACTTGATCCTTGTCCTGTTTGATTCTTTTCTCTTGAACAAACTTGCGTTGCCTCTCTAATTGACTCACAATGCCCAAACAGTACAGGTCCAACTAATTGTCTTCTTAATTGTGAGAAGCTAGGACTTATCATTAAAGGGAACATCCATTTTTATATGCCCCAAAATAGGATGATTCCTAAATGTCACACTGCTGAGACCCGCAACAATTAAAATGGCTATACACATTATAGATAAAAGTAGGTTGATGCTTGAGTAACCATTGAATGAATGAATGAACATCTAGTGAATGATTGTTACAGCCATTCATATTCTAGTCAGTATTGTCTATTACAGTAGTTGAAACTCTCCATACATAGTCCAAGGCATTGGGTGAAGGTCCATTACAATGTAACATGAAAATTTTAAACATGGCCATTGGCCAACTATCTATCCAGACTATGATGGTGCGTCAGTCAGCTAAAACCATTGTACATTGTTAAATATCATCCAAAAATCATTTTGATTCCAATTATTCAATTTGATCAACTTTAAGCTAATGTGTACAGTATGGTCACCTTTATAAACTTTAATCTGCAGAAGATCCTAACAGCAAGTGTTCAATTTCCCCGGCAGAGACACCTCAGGGTATATGAAGAGTTACATGAACTCATTAAAATTAATGGGCTAAAATTGATGGAGGTGCCAGATCCTCCAGAGAGAACAATATTAAGGTCTAACATTTTTTATTAGCACTGGAGTTGGTTTGAGATTATAGAAGATATATTCAGTGTATGTTTCCATTGATAGATATAACGTAATGCAATAATTTAGGAAGCATAAAACTAGTACGTAGAGTATATTTCTGGCTTCCACACATACGCCTCGCCGGGACGGCACTTTTAATCAAATGATGCTCAATAGGAAAGTATTCTTAATCATCACTTAATCTTTCTATACATAATCTTCCTCAATAATACACCAATTCTTCCATGTTACGTTTCAGATTTTATCTTCTCTGAAAGAAAACTGAAAAGTTAAACTAATCTCATTTGCCATTGTTCAATTCTTCATGGCCCCGCCATGTATTAATTCTTACTCTTAAGCTTGTTTAAATGCTTTTGTATTATAAGACAGACCATCACTATCGCAGCTGAATGGAAAACTCAAATGACTGAATTTCTATTGCAAATGGACTAGTGTTAGCTCACTTGACTTACTTTATTAATCTTATTTTACTGCCCCTTCTCCATAGACAGAATGTTGACTGTAATAAATAGAATATTTCATTCTGTTATTGGAATCATCATATACCAGAGACAGTTTCAGTATCTTCAATCCGATATTTATGAACAAATTTAACTTATGTTATGAGTAAGGGGAGTGAACTAAGCCTTTGCCCCGGGGGAAAGTTAGATACAGCTCTACCGAGGGAACGCTAGCAGCAGACGCCCCTACCTCTGTCTAATAGATTATATTCATCTCCAGGTAGGTTTTCTGAAACAGTGTTTCTCATCTACAAGCCTCAAGTATCTTCTAACAGCTCATTTTTAGAACTTACTAAAGGGGTTTGCCCTGGAAAAATAGTCAATAAAGCTTAAGAAGTATCTGTTATAACATAAGAAATGGTTACTCACCCTATACAATCCCTTGCTGCATTGGTCCACAGGCTGCCTGGGTTCCCATTTCTTATGTCTTGACACCCATCGAGCCAATCACCGGCTGAGATGGGTCACTACTTTGGCCAGTGATTGACTGGATGGGCATCTCAAAGCTCTTCAGGTAGAGTCAGTAAATGTTAGGAAATGGGGCTCAGCCTTTTTGCAAGACTGAAAGATGCTACAAATTTTTTTTGTTGTTGTGGGACTTGTCTGCTATCACGTGACATGTGGTGCTATGTAGTCCTAGCTTAAACCTTACTGAAAATATTCAAACTAGTATACTAATGCAAAAGCAGAAACAACCCTTCTTACAGTAAAATGTTCGAGGTTCGATATTCGTTTCGAGTAGCCCCTCAATATTCTACTACTCGAATCGAATATTGAACCCTATTATAGTCTATGGGGGAAAATGCTCGTTTCAGGGGTAGGCAACATTCAATCAAATTATACTTACCAAGTCCACGAGTGAGGGTTGGGCTGGATCCTCCGAGCAGTCTTTTCTGTGCAGTGTCCCCGTGGCATCTTCCAGCTCTGAATTCACTCTGCCAGGCATCAGGTCTAGGCAGAGCCGACTGCGTATGCCCGCACTACAAGCGGACATGCGCAGTCGGCTCCGCCCAAGCCCGATGCCTGGCAGAGTGAATGAAGAGCCAGAAGATGCCGCGGGGAAGCTGCACAGAGAAGACTTCTAAAGGTAGGAGAAGAACCAGCGTTGATTGGCCGACTGTATAGCATTCGGCCAATCAAGGCTGGTTCTGCATTGAACTTTTACATTCGAACAGCGAGTGGTACTCGATCGAATACGAGTATTTCGAATACCATAGTTGCGATCGAATACCTACTCGATCGAGTACTACTCGCTCATCTCTACTTCTTACATGTTCAGACTCATTCAGGAGAGGATGAGTGCAGTGGTGTAACTAAAGTCTTGTGGGCCCTGGTGTAGTCTTTAGTCCAGGCCCCCTACCTAATCCCTACAGCGAATTCTTGATAGTGATGGTTACATGTGCTAAGGATTAATCAGCCTTAGTGTGGTTTGGGTAATCTGTAGGACTCCTTGGTTTATGGGCCAGATGGAAGCTGCAATCTCAATACTGATACCCATGGTCAATACCCATGATCAAAGCTTCAAGCATATTCATTAACATTATACAATATATAATATCTTTTATCTGGCAAAATTATACACAATGAGAGTGAAACCTCGTTGATGGCTGCAGTTATTAAAACATTAATAAATTATCATATTAGATATTGGTTGGTTGGTGAACAAATTGATGCATTGCATAGTCAAATGAACAGTATATAGACACATAAAAGTCATATATTCCTTACAAAGGAGTTCAAAAGAATTACATTTTGTTCTTTATTAAAACCATGTAGTGAAATATATCACTTTTTTTCTAATTTGCAATGACATCATTTATTGTCAGTAGAGGACGCAATGAAGGGGTCAATTATGTCATTTATAGAGGTGTTATTATTAGAGATGAGCGAACTGTATTCGAAACAGCCGTTTCGAATAGCACGCTCCCATAGAAATGAATGGAAGCGGCCAGCACGCAGACTTTGCTGGCAGCCGGCTGCTTAACCCCCCGCATGCCGGCTACGTCCATTCATTTCTATGGGAGCGTGTTATTATAAATGGCTGTTTCGAATAGTGTTCGCTCATCTCTAGTTATTACCTATTTTAGTCCTGTCTTGTTTGTGTAATGTAATCGCCGTGACTGCTACAGAGAAAGCCCTTACAGAATTGGGAAGTGTCAGTGCATTATTATACTTAGTGGCAAAAGTGAAAATTGCTAACTGAAAATCTAAAAATGTAGATAGATAAATAAAAAAATAAATAAATAAAGATAGTAAAATGGAAAATCAGTGTGCAATTTATTTGGTGAAGGTAAAAGAACAGTTTCATTCCAACATCTGACATGCCTAAGAACTTAAATACTGTATTCGTTAGGTGTCCTCATATTTGGTTTCGTAAAATGCTCATATAGCTTTAAATATACAGTTATTACTCCCAAGATTCTGCAAACCTTGAAAGCCAAGGAGATTGGGAGTGGTAGTAGCTGTGGTCATGGTGGCAAGGATCACTACCAGACCCTCTGGTACTCCGCAGGCCTGATGCAGACCATATGATGGTGGTTGTAATTTTCTCCCAAGGCACATCCTTGTAGTAAGCCTTCTTTAGCCTGATGATGGTTGGAGTGCCCTTCATGGCAAGTTCAAATTAATTTTTAGGAGACTCTTACTTTCCTCTTCATACTCTGTCACCACCCATCAGAAGGCTTGGTAATATTCAATAATGTTATTGAAACTATACACTGTACAGTCTTGTGCAACCCATGATTGTTGCAATTTATTAAATCTCATGTCATGTAACCATGTGGTCAGAACTTATCTTGGGGAGATGTGGAAGGGGCAATTGCTTTCCAACACAAAATCTTAAATAATAAAAGTAATTCAATAGAAAGGTAGTTTCATAAAATGAAAGTTAAGTCTACCAATAAGACTAAATGTGAAGGTTTGCTGGGGCTATGGTATTTTACTTCCGACTGTGCAGCTTCACCTACAGTCTGCTTGATTTGTAAAAATTCTGGAGCCTATTTTTAAACTGACAGTTTTAGGCTAATTAGAAGGAAGAATGGTTTATATTACGGGAGAGAACTGTAAATGGGAATATCTGAAGCTCTTAATGAATGTCTGATTCATGACCAAACAGCCTTTTCAAAGGTTATCATAGGATTTTCATTTGGGAATAAATACATTTTAAACTTTTAAAGTAAGTTCATATATGTCTCTCTATATAAGAGCAATCATTTGTCATCCATGTTATTACTGGATTAAATGTCTAAACTGTATATTAAAATATCCCTTATTAGTATTAACAGATAACTCCAGGATTATGCACTGTAGGACTCTGAAATTTGCTAGACCTAAATGAGTATTGCATACTGTATATACTAAATCCCATTCATAGGCCATTGACAGCTGTAAACCAAAAACACACAGTAGTAATATATAGAGATGAGCGAACACTAAAATGTTCGAGGTTCGAAATTCGATTCGAACAGCCGCTCAATGTTCGTGTGTTCGAACGGGTTTCGAACCCCATTATAGTCTATGGGGAACAGATACTCGTTAAGGGGGAAACCCAAATCCGTGTCTGGAGGGTCACCAAGTCCACTATGACACCCCAGGAAATGATGCCAACACCTCTGGAATGACACTGGGACAGCAGGGGAAGCATGTCTGGGGGCATCTAACACACCAAAGACCCTCTATTACCCCAACATCACAGCCTAACAACTACACACTTTACACACTCAATACCACCTCTCTGACAGTAGGAAAACACCTTGAAACATGTGTATTTGGCACTTGCAGTGAGGAGAGCTTGTCACCAGCAGTGAATTTGGCCCTTGTAGTAAGTTGAGGTTGGCACCAACATTTGTTTTGAAAATCAGGGTGGATTGAGCCTCTAACCAGCAGAGTTTGGGCAAATTCATGGTGGAGGGAGCCTCTAAACACCCCAGTTTGGGCAAATTCATGGTGGAGGGAGCCTCTAAAAACCCCAGTTTGGACCAATTCATGGTGGAGGGAGCCTCTAACCAGCCCAGTTTGGGCAAATTCATGGTGGAGGGAGCCTCTAACCAGCCCAGTTTGGACCAATTCATGGTGGAGGGAGCCTCTAACCAGCCCAGTTTGGACCAATTAATGGTGGAGGGAGCCTCTAACCAGCCCAGTTTGGACCAATTAATGGTGGAGGGAGCCTCTAACCAGCCCAGTTTGGACCAATTAATGGTGGAGGGATCCTCTAACCACCCCAGTTTGGACCAATTCATGGTGGAGGGAGCCTCTAAACAGCCAAGTTTGGACCAATTCATGGTGGAGGGAGCCTCTAAAAACCCCAGTTTGGACCAATTCATGGTGGAGGGAGCCTCTAACCAGCCCAGTTTGGGCAAATTCATGGTGGAGGGAGCCTCTAAACAGCCCAGTTTGGGCAAATTCATGGTGGAGGGAGCCTCTAACCAGCCCAGTTTGGACCAATTAATGGTGGAGGGAGCCGCTAAACAGCCCAGTTTGGGCAAATTCATGGTGGAGGGAGCCTCTAAACAGCCCAGTTTGGACCAATTCATGGTGGAGGGAGCCTCTAAAAAACCCAGTTTGGACCAATTCATGGTGGAGGGAGCCTCTAAACAGCCCAGTTTGGGCAAATTCATGGTGGAGGGAGCCTCTAAACAGCCCAGTTTGGGCAAATTCATGGTGGAGGGAGCCTCTAACCAGCCCAGTTTGGACCAATTAATGGTGGAGGGAGCCTCTAAACAGCCAAGTTTTGGGAAATTCATGGTGGAGGGAGCCTCTAACCAGCCCAGTTTGGACCAATTCATGGTGGAGGGAGCCTCTAAAAAACCCAGTTTGGACCAATTCATGGTGGAGGGAGCCTCTAACCAGCCCAGTTTGGACCAATTAATGGTGGAGGGAGCCTCTAAACAGCCAAGTTTGGACCAATTCATGGTGGAGGGAGCCTCTAAAAACCCCAGTTTGGACCAATTCATGGTGGAGGGAGCCTCTAACCAGCCCAGTTTGGGCAAATTCATGGTGGAGGGAGCCTCTAAACAGCCCAGTTTGGGCAAATTCATGGTGGAGGGAGCCTCTAACCAGCCCAGTTTGGACCAATTAATGGTGGAGGGAGCCGCTAAACAGCCCAGTTTGGACCAATTCATGATGGAGGGAGCCTCTAAAAACCCCAGTTTGGACCAATTCATGGTGGAGGGAGCCTCTAAAAAACCCAGTTTGGACCAATTCATGGTGGAGGGAGCCTCTAACCAGCCCAGTTTGGACCAATTCATGGTGGAGGGAGCCTCTAAACAGCCAAGTTTGGACCAATTCATGGTGGAGGGAGCCTCTAAAAACCCCAGTTTGGACCAATTCATGGTGGAGGGAGCCTCTAACCAGCCCAGTTTGGACCAATTAATGGTGGAGGGAGCCTCTAACCAGCCCAGTTTGGACCAATTAATGGTGGAGGGAGCCGCTAAACAGCCCAGTTTGGACCAATTCATGGTGGAGGGAGCCTCTAAAAACCCCAGTTTGGACCAATTCATGGTGGAGGGAGCCTCTAAAAAACCCAGTTTGGACCAATTCATGGTGGAGGGAGCCTCTAACCAGCCCAGTTTGGACCAATTAATGGTGGAGGGAGCCTCTAAACAGCCAAGTTTGGACCAATTCATGGTGGAGGGAGCCTCTAAAAAACCCAGTTTGGACCAATTCATGGTGGAGGGAGCCTCTAACCAGCCCAGTTTGGACCAATTCATGGTGGAGGGAGCCTCTAAAAACCCCAGTTTGGACCAATTCATGGTGGAGGGAGCCTCTAACCAGCCCAGTTTGGGCAAATTCATGGTGGAGGGAGCCTCTAAACAGCCCAGTTTGGGCAAATTCATGGTGGAGGGAGCCTCTAACCAGCCCAGTTTGGACCAATTAATGGTGGAGGGAGCCGCTAAACAGCCCAGTTTGGGCAAATTCATGGTGGAGGGAGCCTCTAAACAGCCCAGTTTGGACCAATTCATGGTGGAGGGAGCCTCTAAAAAACCCAGTTTGGACCAATTCATGGTGGAGGGAGCCTCTAAACAGCCCAGTTTGGGCAAATTCATGGTGGAGGGAGCCTCTAACCAGCCCAGTTTGGACCAATTAATGGTGGAGGGAGCCTCTAAACAGCCAAGTTTTGGGAAATTCATGGTGGAGGGAGCCTCTAACCAGCCCAGTTTGGACCAATTCATGGTGGAGGGAGCCTCTAAACAGCCCAGTTTGGACCAATTCATGGTGGAGGGAGCCTCTAAACAGCCCAGTTTGGGCAAATTCATGGTGGAGGGAGCCTCTAACCAGCCCAGTTTGGACCAATTAATGGTGGAGGGAGCCTCTAAACAGCCAAGTTTTGGGAAATTCATGGTGGAGGGAGCCTCTAACCAGCCCAGTTTGGACCAATTCATGGTGGAGGGAGCCTCTAAACAGCCCAGTTTGGACCAATTCATGGTGGAGGGAGCCTCTAACCAGCCCAGTTTGGGCAAATTCATGGTGGAGGGAGCCTCTAAACAGCCCAGTTTGGGCAAATTCATGGTGGAGGGAGCCTCTAACCAGCCCAGTTTGGACCAATTAATGGTGGAGGGAGCCGCTAAACAGCCCAGTTTGGGCAAATTCATGGTGGAGGGAGCCTCTAAACAGCCCAGTTTGGACCAATTCATGGTGGAGGGAGCCTCTAAAAAACCCAGTTTGGACCAATTCATGGTGGAGGGAGCCTCTAAACAGCCCAGTTTGGGCAAATTCATGGTGGAGGGAGCCTCTAAACAGCCCAGTTTGGGCAAATTCATGGTGGAGGGAGCCTCTAACCAGCCCAGTTTGGACCAATTAATGGTGGAGGGAGCCTCTAAACAGCCAAGTTTTGGGAAATTCATGGTGGAGGGAGCCTCTAACCAGCCCAGTTTGGACCAATTCATGGTGGAGGGAGCCTCTAAAAAACCCAGTTTGGACCAATTCATGGTGGAGGGAGCCTCTAACCAGCCCAGTTTGGACCAATTAATGGTGGAGGGAGCCTCTAAACAGCCAAGTTTGGACCAATTCATGGTGGAGGGAGCCTCTAAAAACCCCAGTTTGGACCAATTCATGGTGGAGGGAGCCTCTAACCAGCCCAGTTTGGGCAAATTCATGGTGGAGGGAGCCTCTAAACAGCCCAGTTTGGGCAAATTCATGGTGGAGGGAGCCTCTAACCAGCCCAGTTTGGACCAATTAATGGTGGAGGGAGCCGCTAAACAGCCCAGTTTGGACCAATTCATGATGGAGGGAGCCTCTAAAAACCCCAGTTTGGACCAATTCATGGTGGAGGGAGCCTCTAAAAAACCCAGTTTGGACCAATTCATGGTGGAGGGAGCCTCTAACCAGCCCAGTTTGGACCAATTCATGGTGGAGGGAGCCTCTAAACAGCCAAGTTTGGACCAATTCATGGTGGAGGGAGCCTCTAAAAACCCCAGTTTGGACCAATTCATGGTGGAGGGAGCCTCTAACCAGCCCAGTTTGGACCAATTAATGGTGGAGGGAGCCTCTAACCAGCCCAGTTTGGACCAATTAATGGTGGAGGGAGCCGCTAAACAGCCCAGTTTGGACCAATTCATGGTGGAGGGAGCCTCTAAAAACCCCAGTTTGGACCAATTCATGGTGGAGGGAGCCTCTAAAAAACCCAGTTTGGACCAATTCATGGTGGAGGGAGCCTCTAACCAGCCCAGTTTGGACCAATTAATGGTGGAGGGAGCCTCTAAACAGCCAAGTTTGGACCAATTCATGGTGGAGGGAGCCTCTAAAAAACCCAGTTTGGACCAATTCATGGTGGAGGGAGCCTCTAACCAGCCCAGTTTGGACCAATTCATGGTGGAGGGAGCCTCTAAAAACCCCAGTTTGGACCAATTCATGGTGGAGGGAGCCTCTAACCAGCCCAGTTTGGGCAAATTCATGGTGGAGGGAGCCTCTAAACAGCCCAGTTTGGGCAAATTCATGGTGGAGGGAGCCTCTAACCAGCCCAGTTTGGACCAATTAATGGTGGAGGGAGCCGCTAAACAGCCCAGTTTGGGCAAATTCATGGTGGAGGGAGCCTCTAAACAGCCCAGTTTGGACCAATTCATGGTGGAGGGAGCCTCTAAAAAACCCAGTTTGGACCAATTCATGGTGGAGGGAGCCTCTAAACAGCCCAGTTTGGGCAAATTCATGGTGGAGGGAGCCTCTAACCAGCCCAGTTTGGACCAATTAATGGTGGAGGGAGCCTCTAAACAGCCAAGTTTTGGGAAATTCATGGTGGAGGGAGCCTCTAACCAGCCCAGTTTGGACCAATTCATGGTGGAGGGAGCCTCTAAACAGCCCAGTTTGGACCAATTCATGGTGGAGGGAGCCTCTAAACAGCCCAGTTTGGGCAAATTCATGGTGGAGGGAGCCTCTAAAAAACCCAGTTTGGACCAATTCATGGTGGAGGGAGCCTCTAACCAGCCCAGTTTGGGCAAATTCATGGTGGAGGGAGCCTCTAAACAGCCCAGTTTGGGCAAATTCATGGTGGAGGGAGCCTCTAACCAGCCCAGTTTGGACCAATTAATGGTGGAGGGAGCCGCTAAACAGCCCAGTTTGGGCAAATTCATGGTGGAGGGAGCCTCTAAACAGCCCAGTTTGGACCAATTCATGGTGGAGGGAGCCTCTAAAAAACCCAGTTTGGACCAATTCATGGTGGAGGGAGCCTCTAAACAGCCCAGTTTGGGCAAATTCATGGTGGAGGGAGCCTCTAACCAGCAGAGTTGTGGGAAAGCAGGGTGGAGGGAGCCTCTAACCAGCAGAGTTGGTGGAAATCAGGGTGGAGGGAGCCTCTAACCAGCAGAGTTGGGGGAAATCATGTTGGAGGGAGCCTAGTATTAGCAGAATTGTGCAACGCTTATGGTGGATGAGTATGAGGATGCGGAGGAATTGGAGAGGTTGAGTACAGACATGGAGTTTCATGTTGGGGTGCTTTACACAGGTGGGCACAAAAATGAAGGCTCTATCCAGTGGTGGTTCATTTTTATCAAAGTGAGCCGGTCGGCACTCTCAGCTGACAGACGGGTGCGCTTGTCAGTGATGATGCCACCGGCTGCACTGAACACCCTCTCAGATAGGACGCTGGTGGCAGGACAGGACAGCACCTCCAAGGCATATAGGGCAAGTTCAAGCCACAGGTCCAACTTCGACACCCAATACGTGTAGGGCGCAGAGGGGTCGGAGAGGACAGGGCTGTGGTCGGAAAGGTATTCCCGCAACATGCGCCTATACTTCTCACGCCTGGTGACACTAGGACCCTCCGTGGCGGCACTTTGGCGAGGGGGTGCCATCAAGGTGTCCCAGACCTTAGACAGTGTGCCCCTCGTTTGTGTGGACCGGTGAGAACTTGGTTGCCTACTGGAGGAACTGCCCTCCCTGCCGCCAACGTCACATGCTGGAAACATCTCCATCATATTCTGCACCAATTGCCTGTGGCAAGCATTGATGCGATTGGCCCTCCCCTCTACCGGAATAAAAGACGAGATGTTGTTTTTATACCGGGGGTCAAGGATAGCAAAGATCCAGTACTGGTTGTCCTCCATGATTTTGACAATATGCTTGTCGGTTGTAAAGCACCCCAACATGAACTCAGCCATGTCTGCCACAGTGTTAGTTGGCATGACTCCTCTGGCCCCACCGGAAAGTTCAATCTCCATTTCCTCCTCATCCTCCATGTCTACCCATCCGCGCTGCAACAATGGGACGATTCGAAGTTGCCCGGAAGCCTCCTGTATCACCCTCACATCATCGGACAACTCTTCTTCCTCCTCCTCCTCCATTAAACGCAGTGAAGCGGACAGATGTGTGGACCTACTCTCCAGCTGTGACGGATCGGATGCTATCCCTAACTCCTCTGTGTGATCTGAGTTATCCCTGATGTCAATCAGGGATTCTCTCAGAACACACAAGAGCGGGATTGTAAGGCTCACCATCGCATCCTCAGAGCTCACCCTCCTTGTGGACTCCTCAAAGACCCGTAGGATGTCACAAAGGTCTCTCATCCATGGCCACTCATGGATGTGAAACTGAGGCAGCTGACTTTGTGGCACCCTAGGGTTTTGTAGCTGGTATTCCATCAAAGGTCTCTGCTGCTCAACCACTCTATTCAACATCTGAAACGTTGAGTTCCAGCGTGTGGGGACGTCGCACAAAAGCCGGTGTTGTGGCACATGCAGGCGTTGCTGGAGAGATTTTAAGCTAGCAGCGGCTACTGTCGACTTGCGAAAGTGGGCGCACATGCGCCGCACTTTCACCAGTAGCTCTGGAACATTGGGGTAGCTCTTTAGGAAACGTTGCACCACTAGGTTGAAGACGTGGGCCAGGCATGGAACATGTTGGAGTCCGGCAAGCTCCAGAGCTGCTACCAGGTTCCGGCCGTTATCAAAAACGACCATGCCTGGGCCCAGGTGCAGCGGCTCAAACCATATTGCCGTCTCATCGAGGAGGGCATCCCTCACCTCGGAGGCAGTGTGCTGTCTGTCCCCCAAGCTGATCAGCTTCAGCACAGCCTGCTGACGTCTACCAACGCCAGTGCTGCAACGTTTCCAACTCGTAGCTGGGGTCAATCTAACAGCGGAGGAGGAGGCGGTGGCGGAGGAGGAGGCGGTGGCGGAGGAGGAGGCGGTAGAGGAGGAGGAGGAGGGGGGTGTTCTTCTCGTGTCCCTGCCAGGAATGTTAGGCGGGGAGACGAGGTACACCGGGCCAGTTTGGGAAGCAGTCCCAGCCTCAACTACATTCACCCAGTGTGCCGTCAGTGAAATGTAGCGTCCCTGTCCGCATGCACTTGTCCACGCGTCGGTGGTCAAGTGGACCTTTGTGCAAAGCGCGGAACTAAGGGCCCGCCTGATGTTGAGTGACACGTGCTGGTGCAAGGCGGGGACGGCACACCGGGAGAAGTAGTGACGGCTAGGGACGGCATAGCGAGGTGCCGCAGTTGCCATCAGGTCCAGGAAGGCGGGAGTTTCAACAAGCCGGAACGCCAACATCTCCTGGGCCAGCAGTTTAGCGATGTTGGCGTTCAAGGCTTGCGCGTGTGGGTGGTTAGCAGTGTATTTCTGCCGCCGCTCCAATGTCTGAGAGATGGTGGGTTGTTGTAAAGAAACGCCTGATGGTGCCTTTGATGGTGCAGGAGAAGGAGATAAGACAGGACCAGGGGAGGATGAGGTAGAAGTCAACAAAGTGGCGGAGGCAGATGAAGTGGTGTCCTGGCTCGTCCTCTGGAGTGCATCGCCAGCACAGTCAGCAGTTGCAGTGGCAGAGGCAGAGGCAGTGGCAGAGGCAGTGGCAGTGGCGTGAACGGCAGGCGGCCTTTGTCCTGCCGTTGCTGCCTGCCACTGATTCCAGTGCTTGGATTCCAAATGACGGCGCATTGAAGTGGTGGACAGGTTGCTATTCTCAGAGCCCCTAATCAATTTCGAGAGGCAAATTGTGCAGACAACACTATATCTGTCCTCGGCGCATTCCTTGAAAAAACTCCACACCTTCGAGAAACGTGCCCTCGAGGTGGGAGTTTTTCGGGGCTGGGTACGAACTGGAACATCTTGGGAGATTCCGGGTGTGGCCTGGCTTCGCCTAAGCTGCTGACCTCTGCCTCTGCCTCTAGCTACCCTTTTTGGTGCTGCACCTGCCTCAACATCCACACTACTTTCCCCGCTTGACATCCCCCCTGTCCAGGTCGGGTCAGTGTCCTCATCATCCACCACTTCCTCTTCCAACTCCTGTCTCATCTCCTCCTCCCGCACAATGCGCCGGTCAACTGGATGCCCTGACGGCAACTGCGTCACATCATCGTCGATGAGGGTGGGTTGCTGGTCATCCACCACCAAATCGAACGGAGATGGAGGAGACTCTAGTGTTTGAGCATCTGGACACAGATGCTCCTCTGTTAGGTTCGTGGAATCGTGACGTGGAGAGGCAGGTTGAGGGACAATGAAAGGAGCGGAGAACAGCTCTGGGGAGCAGGGACAGTTTGGGTTATTGTTCTGTAAAGCTTCGGAATTTTGGGAGGAAGGAAGACAAGACTGTTGGGTAATAGGAGGAGAGGAGGCAGAGTCTGACTGGCTGCTGGACAATGTGCTGTAAGCGTTCTCTGACAGCCATTGCAAGACCTGTTCCTGGTTCTCGGGCCTACTAAGGTTTGTACCCTGCAGTTTAGTTAATGTGGCAAGCAACCCTGGCACTGTGGAGTGGCGCAATGCTTGCTGCCCCACAGGAGTAGGCACGGGACGCCCTGTGGCTTCACTGCTACCTTGCTCCCCAGAACCATTCCCCCGACCTCGCCCACGGCCTCGTCCACGTCCCTTTCCGGGAGCCTTGCGCATTTTGAATTCCTAGTTAGAAATTGGCACTGTATACCAGTAGTAAAAATTGTGGGTGCACGTAACCCCAATATATTCTTTGAATTCCCAGTCAGACACTGGCACTATATGGCAGTAGCAAGAAATGAGGGTATTTGTATTCCCAATATATTCTTTGAATTCCCAGTCAGACAATGGCACTGTATACCAGTAGTAAAAATTGTGGGTGCACGTAACCCCAATATATTCTTTGAATTACCAGTCAGAAACTGGCACTATATGGCAGTAGCAAGAAATGAGGGTATTTATAACCCCAATATATTCTTTGAATTCCCAGTCAGACAATGGCACTGTATACCAGTAGTAAAAATTGTGGGTGCACGTAACCCCAATATATTCTTTGAATTCCCAGTCAGACACTGGCACTATATGGCAGTAGCAAGAAATGAGGGTATTTGTATTCCCAATATACTCTTTGAATTCCCAGTCAGACAATGGCACTGTATACCAGTAGTAAAAATTGTGGGTGCACGTAACCCCAATATATTCTTTGAATTCCCAGTCAGACACTGGCACTATATGGCAGTAGCAAGAAATGAGGGTATTTGTATTCCCAATATATTCTTTGAATTCCCAGTCAGACAATGGCACTGTATACCAGTAGTAAAAATTGTGGGTGCACGTAACCCCAATATATTCTTTGAATTACCAGTCAGACACTGGCACTATATGGCAGTAGCAAGAAATGAGGGTATTTGTATTCCCAATATATTCTTTGAATTCCCAGTCAGACAATGGCACTGTATACCAGTAGTAAAAATTGTGGGTGCACGTAACCCCAATATATTCTTTGAATTCCCAGTCAGACACTGGCACTATATGGCAGTAGCAAGAAATGAGGGTATTTGTATTCCCAATATATTCTTTGAATTCCCAGTCAGACAATGGCACTGTATACCAGTAGTAAAAATTGTGGGTGCACGTAACCCCAATATATTCTTTGAATTACCAGTCAGACACTGGCACTATATGGCAGTAGCAAGAAATGAGGGTATTTGTATTCCCAATATATTCTTTGAATTCCCAGTCAGACAATGGCACTGTATACCAGTAGTAAAAATTGTGAGTGCACGTAACCCCAATATATTCTTTGAATTACCAGTCAGAAACTGGCACTATATGGCAGTAGCAAGAAATGAGGGTATTTGTATTCCCAATATATTCTTTGAATTCCCAGTCAGACAATGGCACTGTATACCAGTAGTAAAAATTGTGGGTGCACGTAACCCCAATATATTCTTTGAATTACCAGTCAGACACTGGCACTATATGGCAGTAGCAAGAAATGAGGGTATTTGTATTCCCAATATATTCTTTGAATTCCCAGTCAGACAATGGCACTGTATACCAGTAGTAAAAATTGTGGGTGCACGTAACCCCAATATATTCTTTGAATTCCCAGTCAGACACTGGCACTATATGGCAGTAGCAAGAAATGAGGGTATTTGTATTCCCAATATATTCTTTGAATTCCCAGTCAGACAATGGCACTGTATACCAGTAGTAAAAATTGTGGGTGCACGTAACCCCAATATATTCTTTGAATTACCAGTCAGACACTGGCACTATATGGCAGTAGCAAGAAATGAGGGTATTTGTATTCCCAATATATTCTTTGAATTCCCAGTCAGACAATGGCACTGTATACCAGTAGTAAAAATTGTGGGTGTATATAGCCCCAATTCTATTGCTAGGGGACTTGCAGGGTATTTCTGGGGTGAAGGTGGGGGGGCACACCGTTGGAACGGGTATCGGGGTATATATCGGGTATACGGGAATACACTGACAGTGTATTCCATTCAGGATCCTGGGAAAGCTGGGTTGCGGCGATTGAGCCCGTCAGTGCCACGTTACACTGACAAGCTTCTCCCTGGAATTTAGCTCTTACAAGAGCTGTTGGTTGTCTTCTCCTTCCTATCCTAGCCTGTCCCTGCCTATCCAGAATCTAAGCCCTAGCTAGCTGGACGGAAACCTCCGTCCTCGGTGAATTGCAAGCTCAGAATGACGCGAACCTGGGCGGCGCTGTTCTTTTAAATTAGAGGTCACATGTTTTCGGCAGCCAATGGGTTTTGCCTACTTTTCTCAACGTCACCGGTGTCGTAGTTCCTGTCCCACCTACCCTGCGCTGTTATTGGAGCAAAAAAGGCGCCAGGGAAGGTGGGAGGGGAATCGAGTAATGGCGCACTTTACCACGCGGTGTTCGATTCGATTCGAACATGCCGAACAGCCTAATATCCGATCGAACATGAGTTCGATAGAACACTGTTCGCTCATCTCTAGTAATATACCATATATACTCGAGTATAAGCCGACCCGAATATAAGCCGAGTCCCCTAATTTTACCACAATAAAATGGGAAAAATTATTGACTCGAGTATAAGCCTGGGGGAGGGGGGGGATGCAGCAGCTACTGGAAAATTTCAAAAATTTAAATGGTCGGAGTTTTTGGGTGCAGTAGATGCTGGGGAAGGGGAGGGGGTGTTTTGGTTGTCTGTCTGCCCCTTCCCTGGGCTTGAGGACTGTTTTTTTTTTCCCCCAATTGTAACTCAGCCTGGCTGAATATAAGGTATCTGCAGTGCTCCTATTAACCCCTTCCCGACGGAATAGGAGCACTGCAGATACTCTATGTTCAGTAGACCGGGCACTTTCAGACACAGGGATACCTAATGTGTATGTGTTTCTACTTTGAGGGCAGGTTCACACCAGTGCCCGATCTCTCTTATGCAGGTTTCCATTTCCTGCCAGAGTAACTGGGCAGGAGACGGAAATCGGCAGGCAGTTTTCAAAAGTGTCCGCCGGTGAGCGTCTTCTACTCTCTGCAGCAAAACCGTTTTGTTTTTTTAACCAGACACAAAGTCAGACATGCAGGACTTTGTGTCTGGTAAAAAAAAAAAAAAAAAAAAAACACATTTTGCCGTGGAGAGCAGAAGATGTTCACGGGCGCTCACCGGCGGACACTGAATGTTGGTTTCCGTCTTCTGCTGACAGAAAACGGAAACCTGCATAACGGAGATCAAGTGCTTGTGTGAACCCGCCCTTATATGTATTCTAGGGAAAGGAATGATTTACAACTTTTATTTATTTAATTTTTTAACTTTTTTTGTCACTATTTTATTAGCCCCCCATAGAAGACTTGAACCTGCAATCATTTGATTGCAAGTCCCATAGATGGCAATACTGTATTGCCGGCTATGGGAGATTCTATACATTACTATTGCGTAGGGTCATAGACCAGGCGCAATAGTAATATAGCGATGATAGGCCTGAGAGCCTTCATCCAGACCCCAGGGTGGGTGCTGGGGCCCGTAGTATCCCCACACTCCTACCAGGAGTGTAGCAATGCTGTGCATTTCAAACTGCAGAAGTACTTACGGTACTTCTGCTAGCACACTGGGAAGCAGACACACACCGTTGCGGGCCTGAGTGTACGTGGCCATGTCACCTGGCATGTGATGGAGCAGTGGGGGGGCAGGGTCTGTGTTTCCGTAATGACTCTAGTATAAGCCGAGGGGCACTTTTTCAGCACAAAAACTGTGCTGAAAAGCTCGGCTTATACTTGAGTATATACACGGTAGTTGTAAGGGAATTGCTATTTGAGCAATTCACCAGTCGCTGCTGCTGAATTAGGGAGGAAGGGAAAGACAGGGACAGTGAGTCCTAAACTTGACCCAGCCCCTGTTCCTACCTATTTTCTACTAATGACAGGGACAACTGGGTGACAGTCCCTTCTCTGAATAAATGTTACACAGAACAGGACAAGACAACACACACAGAAGCAGATTTCAGGACCAGAACGAAAAACTTTCCTAAGGGTAAGTTCACAAGGGTTTTTTTTGTCAGGATTTTGAGGTCATATCTGCCTCAAAATCCTGACCAAAAACACAGCTCCCATTGAAATCAATAGGAACCGGTCTGTTCTTTTTTCCAGCTCCTGGAAAAAAGAAGCGACATACTTATTCTTTCAGGTGGATTTGCCTCGTGACATCCGCCTGAAGACACTCCCTCCCGACTAGGCCCATTCATTTAGGCCTAATCCAGAGCGGAGTACATGACTGAATGTCGATGCACTACACTGGCATCCAGTTGCAGCTACCCAACTGAGGCCGCCTTAGGTTCCGGTCCAAAAACCCTGTGTGAACTTACCCTTACACGCATTGTAGATTACCCAATTAGAATAAGGAACCATGCTTACGCCGTTTCACAGCAAAATATTCTTTATTAACATTTCGCGGCAAACATATTACATCATGGTGTGATATGCTTGCAATGTCATGTTAATAAAGAATCTTTTGCTGTGAAACAGGAGTAAGAGCGGTTCCTTATCCTTAATGGGTGATCCGTCTTAGGAAAGTTTTCCTTTGTGATCCTGATGTCTGTAACAACACATCCTCCTCCAGGAGGAAGTGGAAAGTCCTGCTGCTATAAAACACACCCACCTGAGATTTCTGTTTATACGAGCTGACATGTTCCAATATTCTTTTAACACAGAAGCAAAGTCAGCAAGCAAGGGTCAAAGCCAGAAAAAAAACAGTTTCAAATCAGAATCCAACAGAGTAGTAACAAGGGAAACCAAAGGTCAGAAGTCAGTAAATACAATACAATACAATACAATAGCAAGAGAAGTGCTTAGCAAGGACAGAGGCACAATAGCCAGCAAACATGGATGGGCAAATGGCCTGTTTATAGGAAGTCAAGAACCTGACCCAGACTTGATTGGCAGATTGGCTGTCAATCACAAAGGTAAGGCTAAGTTTAACTATTTGAGGAGCTGAGGGAAACCAAGGTGAAGGAGATGGGTGTGGTAGAAAATCAATTACAGAGATGAGAGAATAGAGCAGTGTTCAGACAGAGCAAAAAGAAGCAAAAGAAAGGAATCATAACTGAACATGCTTCCTACCCCCCAGCATGCGAGCAGAGGGGGCGCAGAGACCTGGACAGGCAGAGATGTTACAATAGTTTGCAAGACTAAAAAAATAAATATGTCCATCTAGATCAGTCTATTATCCTGAAGTGTTGATTCAGAGGAAGGCAAAAACCCAATGAGTTAGCAGTCAATTGTGCTCATCTTGGTTATAACTAGAGATGAGCGAACAATATTAGGATGCTCCCATAGAAATGAATAGAAGTGGCCGGCACGCAGACTTTGTGTTTTGAAATGTTCGCTCATCTCTAGTCCTAACAATTCCTTCCCATGTTGAGAAATCACAAGTAATATTAGTATATTAGTTATGTCTAGGGTTGAGCCGATCTTGAGATTTCAGGATCGTTTTTAAAATCTGATTTCCGATCATTTTCTGAACCCAATCGCGATCCCAATTCCGATCCTAATGCAAGTCAATAGGATTTTGTAATGATGAAAATCGAATTTTAAAAACGATCCTATTCACTGCACAGCGTGGAATCCAAAAATTGAAGGTTTCACGCTGTGTAGTGATTAAAAAATCCGATGGCTACTTAGTCCCCCCCCCCCGGGACTCACATCTTCCCTCCTAGTACCCGCCTACACTCTCCAAAGCCACAACAAGCCCCGCCTTCTCCCAGCATCTGTAACTCTAGCCTAGGGAGGCAGGGGCGCGTACGGCGCTCTGCCAGTGTGTGAATGAACAATAGCTCCAGGGAGCAGCAGCGGTTCTGTGCAGGTAAGGTTGAGCGTTCGGGATCGGAATTCCGTTCCCGATCTTTTTAGGCGGGATCGGAACCCGATCAAGATCGTGAAATTTACTCGATCGCCGATCGGGATCCGATCTTTTCCAATCCCGATCGCTCAACCCTACTAATGTCCTACTCAGTTAATCCTGGAGCCCTTCATAGACAGACATCATAGATGGGATAAGATTGTTCCAAATCTATTATTGAAAAGGGCCTTTCTAGGAATAAAATATAATGTTGTATCCTTAGGATAGATCATCAATATAGGAAGGGCTGGTGCATGACATCTGAAACCCCTAACAATCATCTGATCGACTGGGGAAAGGCACTATGCTTCATAGGTCATGTGATGTCATATTAAAGTGAACGGAGCTGAGCTACATGCTGCAATGCCAAACACAGTCATTATAAAATTTGGGGCAGTGTGCTTATAAATGATAAAGTAATACATGCAACTAGATAGTAATAGTGAATATGTAGCAGGTATTACCATTACCACTGGATCGATGTGTTCATAGTGTAATGCACCATGGCATCATACACTGTTTACATAGTCCATTTGTATTAATGGCAAGTGAATAACATTACCAGCGCAATACACAATATCAATAATGTTCAGTGCCTGTTACTACTGTAGATAATAAATAAGTTTAAGTCTTAGTAAATCCCTCCTAATGTTCCCTAGCTAACATCTTCTTGATCATCTCGCTATTACTTAGGAGAGTCTTTCACTGTAATGATCTGCCAGACTGTACTTTGTAGTGTTCTACAAGCCTTTGAGACATGAGAATTTTCATATTTAAATATATACATTAGGTCACTAAGGAATATAATTTAAGACCTGCATATGTAATATTGTCATAAATATAACATCTAAGATATCCAACTTTTTGGATTAATGCCATATATTTTGGTAGGACTAATTACAAGTTAGAGCTTTCCTGCATTAATCTATATATCTTTTGGCGGCATTTACTCATTCAGGTTTTTGCATGTAATGACATAGTACAATAATATAATCTAATATAATATATACAGTATGAGAAACAATGTAAAAATAATATCAATAAATGTGTAACGCCTCTGCCTGTTCGGTTCACTGCGCCACGCTCTGCTCGCATGCTGCGGTGCAGGAGGCGTGTGCAGTTTGATTCCTTGCTTACAGTTTTTGGTTGCACTGTGTAAACATGGCTCTAGTTCTGTAATTGAATTTCCACCACACCTATCTCCTGCACCTTGTCTGCCCTTGTTCATGAAGTGGTTAATTCTAGTTTTGCCGTATGACTGACAGCCTGTCCTCCAATCAAGCCTAGGGCTGGTCTTGGGCTTTCTATATACAGGCCATCAGCCCACATAGACGTGCTGGCTATTGACTTTGTCCCTGCTAAGCTTCTCTTCTGCTACTATTATATTACTGACTTCCGACCTCTGGCTTTCTCTATTGACTATTCTTTTGGACTTTGATTTGGCACTGCATAGCTCGACTGTTACCGAACCCTTGGCTTGCTGGCCTCTCTTTTGTGTTGTTTGTCTTGTCTGCATTTTGTGTTTCATGTATATAGGAAGGGCCCGTCGCCCAGTTGCCGCCTATTACATAGGCTAGGACCAGGCAAGCAGGAAGGGACAGTGGGGGGATTCAGCTTAGGGCTCACTGTCTCCTGTGTCCCTTCTCAGAGTTTACACCGGTTTGCTGTCCTGGCAATTCCCTAACAGAATGCTGGTAGATTAGTTAATTTTTGGAATAAAAACTGCAAATACTGTAAGCACAGTCTAGATGGATTATGTGGTGTTTTTTTTATCCATCAGTCTTCTATATTTCAATGTCATTCTTGCCTATACAGTAACATTATCTTGTGTCAATACTTATTATAAAGGTTATTCACATCTTAGCCAGTTATGAATGAGATCTGAAAGTGGGGCTCAAATGACTACACTATGGCTGTACTAAGTTCTGTAAAGGTACACAGCTTAAGAGTAGAGATGAGCGAACACTAAAATGTTCGAGGTTCGAAATTCGATTCGAACAGCCGCTCACTGTTCGAGTGTTCGAATGGGTTTCGAACCCCATTATAGTCTATGGGGAACATAAACTCGTTAAGGGGGAAACCCAAATTCGTGTCTGGAGGGTCACCAAGTCCACTATGACACCCCAGGAAATGATGCCAACACCTCTGGAATGACACTGGGACAGCAGGAGAAGCATGTCTGGGGGCATAAAAGTCACTTTATTTCATGGAAATCCCTGTCAGTTTGCGATTTTCGCAAGCTAACTTTTCCCCATAGAAATGCATTGGCCAGTGCTGATTGGCCAGAGTACGGAACTCGACCAATCAGCGCTGGCTCTGCTGGAGGAGGCGGAGTCTAAGATCGCTCCACACCAGTCTCCATTCAGGTCCGACCTTAGACTCCGCCTCCTCCGGCAGAGCCAGCGCTGATTGGCCGAAGGCTGGCCAATGCATTCCTATGCGAATGCAGAGACTTAGCAGTGCTGAGTCAGTTTTGCTCAACTACACATCTGATGCACACTCGGCACTGCTACATCAGATGTAGCAATCTGATGTAGCAGAGCCGAGGGTGCACTAGAACCCCTGTGCAAACTCAGTTCACGCTAATAGAATGCATTGGCCAGCGCTGATTGGCCAATGCATTCTATTAGCCCGATGAAGTAGAGCTGAATGTGTGTGTTAAGCACACACATTCAGCACTGCTTCATCACGCCAATACAATGCATTAGCCAGTGCTGATTGGCCAGAGTACGGAATTCGGCCAATCAGCGCTGGCTCTGCTGGAGGAGGCGGAGTCTAAGGTCGGACCTGAATGGAGACTGGTGTGGAGCGATCTTAGACTCCGCCTCCTCCAGCAGAGCCAGCGCTGATTGGCCGAATTCCGTACTCTGGCCAATCAGCGCTGGCCAATGCATTCTATTAGCCCGATGAAGTAGAGCTGAATGTGTGTGCTAAGCACACACATTCAGCACTGCTTCATCACGCCAATACAATGCATTAGCCAGTGCTGATTGGCCAGAGTACGGAATTCGGCCAATCAGCGCTGGCTCTGCTGGAGGAGGCGGAGTCTAAGGTCGGACCTGAATGGAGACTGGTGTGGAGCGATCTTAGACTCCGCCTCCTCCAGCAGAGCCAGCGCTGATTGGCCGAATTCCGTACTCTGGCCAATCAGCGCTGGCCAATGCATTCTATTAGCCCGATGAAGTAGAGCTGAATGTGTGTGCTTAGCACACACATTCAGCTCTACTTCATCGGGCTAATAGAATGCATTGGCCAATCAGCGCTGGCCAATGCATTCTATTAGCTTGATGAAGCAGAGTGTGCACAAGGGTTCAAGCGCACCCTCGGCTCTGATGTAGCAGAGCCGAGGGTGCACAAGGGTTCAAGTGCACCCTCGGCTCTCCTACATCAGAGCCGAGGGTGCGCTTGAACCCTTGTGCAGCCTCAGCTCTGCTACATCAGAGCCGAGGGTGCGCTTGAACCCTTGTGCACACTCTGCTTCATCAAGCTAATAGAATGCATTGGCCAGCACTGATTGGCCAGAGTACGGAATTCGGCCAATCAGCGCTGGCCAATGCATCCCTATGGGAAAAAGTTTATCTCACAAAAATCACAATTACACACCCGATAGAGCCCCAAAAAGTTATTTTTAATAACATTCCCCCCTAAATAAAGGTTATCCCTAGCTATCCCTGCCTGTACAGCTATCCCTGTCTCATAGTCACAAAGTTCACATTCTCATATGACCCGGATTTGAAATCCACTATTCGTCTAAAATGGAGGTCACCTGATTTCGGCAGCCAATGACTTTTTCCAATTTTTTTCAATGCCCCCAGTGTCGTAGTTCCTGTCCCACCTCCCCTGCGCTGTTATTGGTGCAAAAAAGGCGCCAGGGAAGGTGGGAAGGGAATCGAATTTTGGCGCACTTTACCACGCGGTGTTCAATTCGATTCGAACATGGCGAACACCCTGATATCCGATCGAACATGTGTTCGATAGAACACTGTTCGCTCATCTCTACTTAAGATGTTTACTTAGGCGGTGTTCACACTGCCGCTGCTGTCTGTTTTCAGCCTCATCACCTGGAAACCGTTTTTTTTCAGCGGACACAAGTCCTACATACAGAACTTTGTGTCCACTGAAAAAAAGGGTTTCCAGGCGAGGAGACTGAAAAAAGTCACAGGCGGTCTCCTTTTAAAACCCTTTCAGATGAATGGGTTTTAAAGCCGACCACTCACAAGCCGTCTGCTGTCCAGTTTCCCCGGGATTTACAGCAGACACCCCGGGGTGGATAGCAGCAGCAGCAGTGTGAGTGCTACCTTACCTTGGAAGTTACTACAACAGTATGACTCAATGTGCTATGCTATTTCCATAACTTATTTACCTGCATGAGACTTCCCAAAACAATGTAGTTGTGGCTATTTCTGTAAGTCCTGACCACCTCAGGTACCTGACAGAGAACAAGTGTTATCATCACATCCATGAAAAGCTGAGATGAGATTATCACTTTAAAGAGGACCTTTCATGTTCATTGTGTGGTTTTATATACCGCTACCGCTATACCTATTGTGCTGAAGTCGGCTTTCCTGGTATGTGCCCCAATATTGGAAATATCAGTGCTGTTAATTTTGCCACCAATATCTCCCCTCTTTCAGAAATGGGACCTTACAGCTTAGCATCATCACCGTCCACCAACTGACACAGCTACATTGAGCCTGACTGTGGTCATATGCAATCTTCCATTCTCAGTCTTGGTCTGACTGGTCAGCCACCACCAAACACCCCATCAGCTATTGGACCCTGTCATTTCTATGTATGTTGAATAAGAAAATATTTGGTGTACTTAATATGCAGCGGTCTAAGTCACAAATAAAAATAAAAAACTAGGTTTTGATATATGACACAATATTTGCTAATAGCACGTAGTATGTAACATTTGCTGTCAAAACAATATAAAGTATATGCCAGCTAAGAGACAGGGACTATTTTAAGAATGTACAATACCTTCTGAAGTCTGACAAGAGTAAGATGTTCCAAGTATTGTTTTGAAATTTGCTGCCAAGGATTTACATCATGATAAGTGACTTTTTGCCTGGCAGGAAAAATATGCTAGTGTTAATATTAGGAAGATTGTTGTTATTGTTATTTAGCTCACAGCAAAACCTTTCTGTGTTTATAATTGGCCAAAAAAGTTCGTAGCAACTGGGAGGCATTTATTAGTTCTGATGGACACGTTTGCAGTAAGTCTATTTTCACATAAATGGGGGGGATAACGGAACTATTAAAAGGGCCCAGACAGCTCTATTGACATGTTGGCTTTATTTAATGCCAAATTTTCCCATAAACAATACTGTATATATATTCGGAAATATACAATATATTCCTAGAATTCTACATTGTACAATTCCTCTATTATTCTACCTAATAAATGTATTATAAAACTGATAACTGGGTGCAACTATTCAAGGGACATTTCACTATACCCTGAAACTAGAGAAAGGCCAATGCCAGCTGCCAGTAAAGCTATGTATCCGGGAAGAAAATCAGAAGTACCTCTCGATGCACCAGTCATCCAGAATTGTTATTTCATGATGAATGAAAGTATTTTCTAAAACAGATTTGTCCAATTTTTTTTTATTTTTATTTTTTAGCAATTTCATTTTATACCCCCTACCGTTTATAAGCCATAGGTTTTTATTTTTCTGTTATACACTTACCTGTATGCTCGCTCCCGATCCATTCTGTTCAAATGAAACAGCGCAGGATAGGACCTAGTCTATTTTATCATAACGGAAAGGACCCTCGAACCATCCCCCCCCCCCCTTATACTCATACATGTGCATGAAGCCTTAATCAGAACCCGCACTCATCAGGTCCTTTTGCCCTTTACCCCTAACCCCGTTAAAATAGAGCAGTGGTCACACAGGTACACTAATGCTCAATCCATTGCTCAGAGAGTGGTGGGAGTGCTCTGGGCTACTTGATTTCTCTTCAACAGTCCTATAGAGTTGAATAGAGTTGTTATGCAACCATACACCTGCCCAACCACTACTCCATTCAAATGTGGGTAAAAGAGACTCTAGTTATTGGAAATGATCAGAGTCTTACTGCTGAGACAGTTGTCATTTATCCTGTAGATGGGTAATACATTGTGATATTGACACAATCCTTCCCGGGGTATATTTCTACATTCAGGTTTTCAGATGCAGTTTTTGAAGCCAAAACCAATTCTACTTCTCGTCTACATTTTGGTTCACAATAATTTTTTGTTTTAGGGTTTTGATTTTTACTCCTCATCTTCCAAAATCCATACGTTTTTATATTTTTCTGTTTACATAACCATATGACAACTCAATTTTTGCTGGAAAAAAATGTACTTTTTAATGGTACCAATTAATATTTCATAGAATGCCCTGGGAGGCTGGTAAAAAATTCTGAATGGAGTGGAATTAGAGAAAAACTTAGTTTGTGCCACTTTCTTATGGGTGTTGTTTTTACATCTATCACTGTGCAGCCAAAATGACATGTTACTTATATTCTGTAGGTCGGCATAATATCGACAATCTAATTTATATAGTTTTGACTTTAAAAACTGCATCTGAAAACCTGAATACATAAACACAACTTGAAACTACCTGTTTATAATACTACACAATTAGGTTCTACATTAGGTTTTGATGCAGTTTTGAGGGTAAAACCTAATGTGGATACCAAAAAACATGACTATCACCTGTCCTATAGGGTGCAGTACATGATGTAGCACATGGTACTGGACTCCAGGACAGGGTCTCAAGTAAGTAAGTACTTAAATAACTGCTAATTGATTCTGCTCTTTCATTTATTGCCAACCACATAGTAACTAGAGATGAGCGAGTAGTATTCGATCGAGTAAGTATTCGATCGAATACTACGGTATTCGAAATACTCGTACTCGCTCGAGTACCACTCGCTATTCAAATGTAAAAGTTCAATGCAGAACCAGCATTGATTGGCCGAATGCTATACAGTCGGCCAATCAACGCTGGTTCTTCTCCTACCTTTAGAAGTCTTCTCCGTGCAGCTTCCCCGCGGCCTCTTCCAGCTCTGAATTCACTCTGCCAGGCATCGGGCCTGGGCAGAGCCGACTGCGCATGTCCGCTTGTAGTGTGGGCATGCGCAGTTGGCTCTGCCCAAGCCCAATGCCTGGCAGAGTGAATTCAGAGCCGGAAGACACCGCGGGAACGCTGTAAGAAGACGACTTCTCAGAGGATCCAGCCCGACCCTCACTCGTGGACTTGGTAAGTATAATTTGATCGAATGTTGCCTACCCCTGAAACAAGCATTTTCTCCCCATAGACTATAATAGGGTTCAATATTCGATTCGAGTAGTCGAATATTGAGGGGCTACTCGAAAGGAATATCGAACCTCGAACATTTTACTGTTCGCTCATCTCTAATAGTAACATTAAGTACTTTCGCTCAAGTGAAAGTACATGGAGGGCGACTTCATATCATTGTGTTTGGGTACCCCATATTTGATTCACTATATGATCAATATGCAGTAAGATGTATCAGTAACATAGAAAATTGTCATTCATAAATGCTGCAAAATAATATGCCGTCACTAATAAACATACTAGAACAGCAGCTCATTTTCTTGGTCGGCAAGTTCTGCTTTTTCCAAAAAGTGATATCTTTTACACATGAATCTAATATAAAGCACTTTAGATGCTATTACTGTTGCAGAGAGTCATAAAACACCAGTTATGAATTATATTAAGAAATGAATTAAATTAAGATAATTCTAATTTGCTTTTAACCAGGAAGCCATGTTTCCCGTTGATATAAATATCTCTTACTTTATGTGTAACTAAGAGAAAGCAAATGGGAAAAATAAACACTTTCCTCCCGATGATCCAATCAAAATGATCACTCACATGGATTTAATGTAATGTAATTTAATGGCGTATGTGCTATTTTAGTGGACTTTATGGACCAGAAAGGATTGTCCAATTATACCTTGGGTGAAATAAAAATATCTATAGACTACAAACTAATGTGCTGTCTACAATGGTCTTCTCATTAAGAAATTAGAGAACAGCAACACAATTGTAACTGAAAAAAACCCAGATGAATTACAGCAGGTTATACAAGGCACCGTAAATTACAACTTCTCTTCTACAATACTTGTATAATATTTTTTCATACTAAATACTGATCTAATGGTTATCTCTTTGCAGCCATGTTAACTATGTGATGTGACTGCTGCTGAAAAAGCCTTTCTGCGCAGTATACAAGTATACTGTACAATGTATAGATAAAAAAATGGGCGTTTTCGGTCACTTTTTTTTGCAAAAAAAACGCTAGGCGTTTTTCGCCTCCCATTCACTTCTATTGCTTTCCTCAGGCGGAATCCGCCTGAAGAAAGTCATGTTGCTTCTTTTTTCTGCTAGAAGCCAAAAACTGCTAGCAGAAAAAAAAGCTAGCAGTCGCCATAGACCACCATTGTATGGGGCAGATTTTGAGGCAAAATCTGCTGTCAAAATCTGCCTCATTGCCCCCGTGTGAACTAGCCCTAACCAGACAAGTTGGGTAGAGTTTAGGTCATGAATATGGTAGGACTCATGAGCTCTATCAGTCTCTAGATAGACTTATAAAATACAAAGATAGGATTATAAAATATAAAGTTCCAAGATGGCCTGGATGCCTTTCTTGAACATAAAATAGTATGGGTTATGGGTTCTAGATTTTGTTAAGGACAAGTTGATCCAGGATTTTATACTGATTGCCAGATTGGGGTTAGAAATTGTTTCCTTTTGGGTTACTCATTGATTTGTTTAGAATTGAACACGTTTGGTAAGAACCAAAAGTGAAATTATTATACTTCTAAAGCTTAGGGAAGGTGTAAAAAAATCTAAAAAAAAATAAAAAATTATTAACCTTCCCTCACCGCTTTTGTGCCTCCTTGTGATGTCCTAATATAACCGGGGTCGACACTGATGTCTGCGATTGTGCCTCAGTGGTGACATCGACACACTGAGTGTCATGACATCATGGGATGTTTGGGTGAAACCCGGCCCCTGCCGAAGCTGTAAAAAATAAAACATTTCCTCTGTAATTCAGCCATGACAGCTGTGGTCCTTTAAAAAGAGGCAACAAGGCAAGAACTGTGAACCTGTGGCATGGTCCACCTCAGGAGTTGGTACAGCAATGGCTGACAACTTCAAAAGAATGCTTAGATAGCTTTTTTTTTAAAGAAAAATAACCTTAATTCTTATGTTACTGCTACTGCATGGTATTGGTACAAAAATTATGCTAGTCCACAGACTAGTGCATAGAAATCCATCACATGGACTAGACATGTGACCTACCATACATCATAAGACCTCTTGTTATTTAGTTATGGATCACATGGCCGATACCATGTTTAGTCCTATTCGGTTAGTTCATGGATATCTTGCACAGGACTAAGTTGTGTATAAAAGTATTATTCTACAGGATAAAGACTGAAATAAGACATTTATGTCTATTAGATTATAAAAACAAATAAATTAAATGCAAAAAATGAATATAAAGGGGACAACCCATTTTAAGTGTTTTGTGCTTTTTACTTTTAAAGCTTGCCATACACATTACATTTTAATTGGTTAAAAAGGCCAATTTTAGTAATTTTAACTGCAGATGGCAGATTTTTTTTATATACCAAAACTAAATTTCTCTTACTTGTATAGTGCCAACATATTTTCTAGTTCTATACAGACACTGACCCATATAAGGTTCACAATATACGTATCCAAACATAATGGGGTGAGGAATGATACAAAGCACTTGTAGATATTGCCCTTAGATTTGAACCTAGGACCAGTACTGCAACAAGGCTAATGTAATGAATCAGAAGGACCCAGATGAACAAACCAAACTTAACCTCTTAATTAGAGATGAGCGAGTAGTACTCGATCGAGTAGGTATTCGATCGAATACTACGGTATTCGAAATACTCATACTCGATCAAGTACCATTCGCTGTTTGAATGTAAAAGTTCGATGCAGAACCAGCATTGATTGGCTGAATGCTATACAGTCGGCCAATCAATGCTGGTTCTTCTCCTACCTTTAGAAGTCTTCTCCGTGCAGCTTCCCTGCGACATCTTCCGGCTCTTCATTGACTCTGCCAGGCATCGGGCCTGGGCAGAGCCGACTGCGCATGTCCGCTTGTAGTGTGGGCATGCGCAGTTGGCTCTGCCCAGGCCCAATGCCTGGCAGAGTGAATGACGAGTCGGAAGACTCCGCGGGGACGCTGCAAGGAGAAGACTGCACGGAGGATCCAGCCCGACCCTCACTCGTGGACTTGGTAAGTGTAATTTGATCGAATGTTGCCCACCCCTGAAACGAGCATTTTTCCCCATAGACTATAATAGGGTTCGATATTCGATTCGAGTAGTCGAATATTGGTGGGCTACTCGAAACGAATATCGAACCTCGGACATTTTACTGTTCGCTCATTTCTACTCTTAATGTCTCTGGAAACAGTTCTTCCTAAATGTGTATTGCTCTGGTAGTCCCAGCCCAGATTTCAGGATCGATTTTAAAATCCGATTTTCCAGCCAATCCTGATCGTGAAATTTGCTTGATCGCCAATCGGGATCCAATCTTTCCCGATCCCAATCGCTCAACCCTAATCAATGCTTCTCTATGGGAAAAGTCACTTTTAGGGTTGAGCCGATCTTGAGATTTTAAAATCTGATTTCCAATCATTTTCCAGCTGACCCTGATCGCGATCATGAAATTTGCTCGATCGCTGATTGGGATCCAATCCTTCCTGATCACTCAACCCTAATGTCCAGCTTGAAAGTCTGACACTAGGTGAAGAGTCATAGGCTCAGTTCACATCTGTGTTTGGGCCATTGCGTTCCCCTATCCGCATAAAATATGTGGAAAGAAAAGTCCTGCAAGCAACGCTTTTCTCTCCACATTTTTCATGCGGAAACCACACGGACCCCATTATAGTCTATAGGGTCTGCAGGTTTCCTTAGGTAACTGCTTTTTAATGCGGATAGGTTTCCATTTGGGGGGTTCCCAAGCAAACTCCACAAATGAAAATGCAAACACAAATGTGAACTGGGCCTTATAGACAGATGACCAAATGATTTTTAAAAGTTTCAAATGGAACAACCTCTCCAACATGATGTATGAGAATACTGTAGTTAGGGTTAATTTTTAAATAACTTCTATTATTTGAAGATATGAAACATTAATAATTTTACTTAAGGTAATTGTTATCACAACAAGAACAACAGGGTACCGAAAAGTAAAGTCATGTAATTGCTATCAGCGCTTGCTGAATTAATAGAGAGCCAACCATGAATATTTGTTCCTCTTAGCATAGACTCCACTTTCACAGTGTTTCCCAAATGCTTTCCCACTAAAAGTTAAAATATCACTCATTGCAAATTATCACTCTCTGGCATTCAGTAGCGTGGCCTGATTATTTTGTAAGACCTTTAGTATTCCCACAAGATTTATTAATGGCTTAGCTATTTCATCAGCAACTGGCCTACTATGTCTAAATATTGCCATCCATTAAAAAGAGTTTACAGAGATTAAAAAATATGCAAATATTCATTTTTACTTTCAGGTTTCCATTATTCATGTTTGGCACTGCACTTTCAAAAATATAAGAAAAAAATACCAAAAATGCATTTGTTTGAAAATTGTAAAAACATTAATGTTATGTTTTTTATTTTAATATTCTTACATATTCTAACATGAATTTCTACCTCCTTTTTTAACCCAAGAATACTTATAGAAAGTAAACAACACGTAAACAATTTCAAGATATTGCTTGAAGTGGAAATTTCACCAACTCCAACTTGTCCTTCAATAGGTGCCACTCCACTAATTCCTGAGAATGGAATGGTAATAGAAAGGAGTTCTTAATAAAATGTAGAGATTGCTAACTATAATTCCGACTATTCATTTCCGAACAGCCATATCTGCAATCTCAAAGTGTATTAGAATTATCTTCTTATTTTAGGACCTAGAAATTAGGTATTTAGTTATACTGTACTTTGAGGGTTCATCATTAACATATGTTATATTTGCTTGCACTTTTGTTGTAATTGGGCTCAGTTTGCAGCTTTTTTTTTATATGTGGCAATAGTTACTAATGTTGCCCCAATAATTCATGGAATTGCAATATGGAACAATACATACACTGACAAGCAAAAGGTTAACAATGTTTTGAACTTTTGACTTTCAGGCTCTACATCTCACCATGTACTACAGCTTTAATCGTGAGACTACCATCATTTTATAGACAATCATCTTGGCAATTGCATGCATAAATTTGACTTACAACTATTTAGCATATGATTAGTTATGCAGATTATTGTCGTAACTGCATTGTTACTGTTTTGCTCCAGGTGGTGGAAAAAATGTTTTTCTTCTTGTATACTACAAATTACATTTTGTACTCACATTCCCTAATAGCTCAGTGTGCTATTAGGTTGATTCTCAAGCAGAAGGTCACTAGTTCAAATTGAGACTCAGCCATGAAGAAGATTTACTCAGAAAAAAGAAATAGCATTACTAAGCTCATTGATAGCGGTTAGAGATGAGCGAACAGTCAAATATTCAATATTTGTTATTCATTTCAAATAGCCACTCAATATTTGACTATTCGATCGAATAACGAACCCTATTATAGTCTATGGGGAAAAATGCTTGGTTTCAGGGGAACCCACCATTTGACTCTGGAGGGTCATCAAGTCCACTATGACACCCCAGGAAATGATGCCAACACCTCTGCAATGCAACTGGGACAGCAGGGGAAGCATGTCTGGGGGCATCTAACAAGCCCGAGTCACAGTTTTACCCCACCATCACAGCCTATTAACTACACACTTTCTACACTCAACAAAACCTCTATCAAAGTGGGAAAATACCTGGAAACCTTCTTTCTTCTCCAATGGGATGGACAGAAACCCAAATTCAAGCTAGAGAAACATTAACAAGCACCCCTTTAAATCACGTTTCCCATGACAACCACAGGTGGAATAGGCAATGGGAAATCCCACAATACTCACCCTGAATTGTCATTGTGGATGTGTGTGTGTGTGTGTGTGTGTGTGTGTGTGTGTGTGTGTGTGTGTGTGTGTGTGTGTGTGTGTGTGATGTGGTAAGACCTTCCAAAATTCACTTTTCTGGCCCTTAACGTGAGACCTTCCAAATTAAGTTAGAGGCCTTTAAGCTGAGCTACCAGCAGAGTTTGAGGCCCTTGAGGTGACTTCAGCCTCTTACCAGCAGAGTTTTAGGCCCTTAGAGTGAGTAGAGCCTTGCACTATCAGAGTTTTGGGCCCTTGGAGTGAGTAGAGCCTTTAAAAAGCAGTGTTTTTGGCACTTGCAGTGAGTAGAGCCTTGCACCGGCAGTGTTTTTGGCCCTTGGAGTGAGTTGAACCTCTAACCAGCAGAGTTTGGAGAAATGAGGGTGGATTGAGACTCTAACCAGCAGAGTTTGTGAGAATGAGGTTGGATTGAGACTCTAACCAGCAGAGTTGGGGGGGAATGAGGGTGGATTGAGACTCTAACCAGCAGAGTTGGGGGGGAATGAGTGTGGATTGAGACTATAACCAGCAGAGTTGGGGAGAATGAGGGTGGATTGAGACTCTAACCAGCAGAGTTGGGGGGAATCAGGGTGGATTGAGACTCTAACTAGCAGAGTTGGAGGGGAATGAGGGTGGATTGAGACTCTAACCAGCAGAGTTGGGGGGGAATGAGGGTGGATTGAGACTCTAACCAGCAGAGTTGGGGGGGAATGAGGGTGGATTGAGACTCTAACCAGCAGAGTTGGGGGGAATGAGGGTGGATTGAGACTCTAACCAGCAGAGTTGGGGGGAATGAGGGTGGATTGAGACTATAACCAGCAGAGTTGGGGGGAATCAGGATGGATTGAGCCTAGTAGGAGCAGAATTGTGCAACGCTGATGGTGCAGGAGGAGAAGGAGGAGGAGGAGGAATTGAAGAGGTTGAGCACACACATGAAACTTCATGTCGGGATGCTTGGCACAGGTGGACATGAAAATGATGGGTCTATCCAGTGGCTGTTCATTTTGATCAGCGTCAGCCGGTCAGCACTGTCAGCTGACAGCCGGCTGCACTTATCCGTAATTATGCCACTGGCTGCGCTAAAGACCCTTTCCGAAAGCACACTGATGGCAGGGCAGGAAAGGACCTCCAATACATACAGCGCAAGTTCCAGCCACAAATCCAACTTGGAGACCCAATAAGTATAGGGCGCAGAGGGATCGGAGAGGACAGGGCTGGGGTTGGACAGGTACTCCCGCAACATATGCCTATATTTGTCCCTCCTGGTGACACTAGGCCCCTCAGTGGTGGTAGTTTGGCAAGTGGGTGCCATTAACGTGTCCCAGACCTTGGAGAGTGTGCCCCTGCCAGGTGTGGACCGGATGGCAGTTGTTCGCCTGTTGGAGGAACTCTCCTGTGTGCCGCCAATGAGAGTTGATGGAAACATCTCCATCATATTCTGCAGCAGTTGCTTGTGGCAATGACTCATGCGATTGGCCCTTCCCTCTACCGGAATAAAATTAGAAACGTTATTTTTATACCGGGGGTCGAGGATTACAAAATCCAGTAGTCGTTGCTCTCCAGGATTTTGGCACTGCGTTTGTCAGTTGAAAAACACTCCAACATGTATTCAACCATGTGTGCCAGAGTGTTACTTGGCATGACTTGGCTGCCCCCACCAGAATGGTCACTCTCTATTTCCTCCTCTTCCTCCTCCTCCTCCATTTTGCCCCATCTGCGCCGCAGCAATGGGACGCACTGAACTTCCCCACTAGCCTCCAGTGTGACAATGAGATCTGCCACTTTGTCATCCTCCTCCTCCTCTTCCTCCCTCATTATATGCTGCGAAGCGGACTGGAGTGTGCCATGACTATCCTGCTGGGATGGTTCTGCTCCTATGCCCGACTCCTCAGCGTACAATGCGTTATCCCTGATGGCGATGAGGGATTCTCGTATCACATACAGGAGCGGGATTGTGACACTCACGAGTGCATCATTACAGCTGACTCTTGTGGTTGACTCCTCAAAGACACGCAAGATCTCGCACAAGTCTGCCATCCTTGGCCATCCATGGTGCAGAAACTGCGGGAGCTGACTCTGAGGAACCCTTGGGTTTTGGAGATGGTACTCCATCAAGGGTCTCTGCTGCTCACACACTCTACTCAACATGTGGTATGTCGAGTTCCAGCGTGTGGGGACGTCGCACATCAGCCGGTGTTCTGGCAGATGGAGGCATTGCTGGAGGCTTCGGAGACTAGCAGCGGCTACTATAGACTTGCGAAAGTGGGCGCGCAAGTGCCGCACTTTCACCAGTAACTCGGGTAAATTTAAAAACCGTTGCACCACTAAATTGAACATGTGGGCCAGGCATGGAACGTGTTGGAAGTTGGCAAGCTCAAGAGCCGCTACCAGGTTCCGGCCATTATCACACACGACCATGCCTGGGCCCAGGTGCAGCGGCGAAAACCATGTTGCCGTCTCATCGAGGAGGGCATCCCTCACCTCGGAGGCAGTGTGCTGTCTGTCCCCCAAGTTTATGAGCTTCAGCACGGCCTGCTGATGTCTCCCCACGCCAGTGCTGCAGCATTTCCAGCAGGTAGCTGGGGTCGATTTGATGGCGGAGGAGGAGGAGGGTGGTGGTTTATAACCCTTGCCAGGAATGTTTGGTGGTGAAATGAGATAGACCGCCCCAGTTTGTGACCTGGTCCCAGCCTCAACTACATTCACCCAGTGTGCCGTCAGTGAAATGTAGTGTCCCTGTCCGCTTGCAATTGTCCACGCGTCGGTGGTCAAGTGTGTTATGTCAGTCCAGGTAGCTGCAACGGGGCTAAGGAATAGCAGTAGGAAATCTTGCCCTGAACTACTCCCACTAGCTAACCTGGTCCCTGCCTCACGGGTGTGGGTCGGCTGTTCTCAGGCTAAGCCTGACCCCGACAGCTCCTCTCTCACTGATACCGTAGGCCTAGAGGGAAGTGGGAGAAGGAATGCCCTATAAGATCTCTAGGGACTGGAGACTAAAGGGGGTCACCCCTAACGAACAAGTGAAGCTGCTACTGACAGGGACTGACAAGGGTGTGCGCTGACTAACAACACAAGCAGCACACAGGAAACATGTGGGAAAGGTTCCCCAAACCAATATGGGAAGGAACTTTACACTAGGAAACAAACACAGGGAAACTGAGTAGAAATCAAAGGATAAGGCAATTCACTCACACAGTCAATTACACACAGAGGGAGGATTGGTGAACACAGAAGGGAAAACACACAAACCAACTCGTTCACCCAAACCTCCCAAAAAACAACCACGGAACTTCCTCTATCCCAGATAACCACCTACTCCTCCTGCTAAGGCCTAGCTCTGTAAAAGCGACACTCAGCACAGAACCATGGGAGGCATGGGTTTAAATACAGAATAGAGACCACTCCTCCCAGGTGCAAATGGGAGGACAGACTAATCAACCAGGAAATAAAGCTGCCTACCAGCAGTGCGCACGTGCAAGTCAGAAGGTGTGCACCAATACCCACGACAGGACAACCCCGCAGCGCCAGGATGCCACCCCAGACACCGCGCAGCCAAAAACTCCCCAGGTAAGAAAAATAGAAAGCAATGAACCTAAATACTCCTAACAAAGTGGACCTTTGTGCAAATCGTGGAACTTAGAGCCCGCCTGATGTTGCGTGATACGTGCTGGTGCAAGGCGGGGACGGCACAGCGGGAGAAGTAGTGACAGCTAGGGACGGCATAGCGAGGTTCCGCACTTGCCATCAGGTCATGGAAGGCCTGAGTTTACACAAGCCGGAATGGCAACATCTCCTGGGCAAGGAGTTTGGAAATGTGCGCTCAAAAGTCTGGGAGATGGTGGGTTGCTGTGAAGAGACGCATGATAGTACAGGAGAAGGAGATAAGGCAGGAGAAGGAGCTAAGGCAGGAGAAGGAGCTGAGGCAAAAAAAGGGAAGGATGAGGGAGAACTCTCCAAAGTGGCGGAGGCAGATGTGGAGGTTTCCTGGATGCTGGTCTGCACTGCAGCGCCAGCACTGGCAACAGTGGGAGAGGCCGTGGCGGCAGCACCGGACGACGATTGTCCTACGTTTTCTCTCTGCCACTGAGCCCAGTGCTTGCCTTCCAAATGACGGCGCATGGCAGTGGTCGTAAGGTTGCTCTTTTCAGAGCCCCTACTCAGTTTGGAGTTGCAAAGTGTGCAAACCGCAGTATATTTGTCTGCCGCACATACATTAAAAAAATTTCACACCACTGAAGACCGTGGCCTCGATGTGGGAATTTTTCTAGGCTGGCTACAAGAGGGAACATTTTCAGCCCTGCTGGCTGTGGCCTGGCTTCGGTGAAGCAGCTGTCTTCTGCCTCTGGACATGCCTCTGCCTCTAGCCACCCTCTTTGGTGCTGCACTTCTCTCCACATCTACACTGCTCTCCCCGCTTGGCATCCGCCCTGTCCAGGTTGGGTCAGTGTCCTTGTCGTCCACCACCTCCTCTTCCAATTTCTCTGATGGCTCCTCCTCCTCTTGCACACCGACAATGGCAACAGGTGGCCCTGATGGCAACTGTGTCTCGTCATCATCATCACTGAGAGCCACTGACCGATTGCTGGTCAACAACAACAAGAGATAAAGGATGCTCCAATGTTTGTGCATCAGGACACAGCAACTCATCTGTTACCTCTGGTGATTCAGGATGTGGTGGGACAGAGAGAGGGACAGTGAATGGACCCGAACACAGCTCCTGGGAGGTGGGAAAGGTGGGATTAGTTTGCTGGGAAGATTGGGCATGTTGTGAGGAAGGAGGACCAGATTGTTGAGTAGGAGGAGGAGGAGTTGAGGTAGAAGCTGACTAGCTGGTGGAGAATGTGCTGGAAGCATTGTCCGCCAGCCATTGTAACACCTCTTCTTGGTGCTCAGGTCTGGTTAGGGTTGTACCCTGCACCCTACTTAATGTGGCCATCAAGCCGGGGACTGTGGGGAAGCACAATGCTTGCTGCCGCAGAGCAGTAGGCACAGTAGATGCTGTTGGTTGAGCGCAACCTTGCTCCACATCTGCAATCTAAAATCCATTCATCCATTCGAAAGACAAGAGGTGGACATCTAGGCAAAATATCAGAGTCAACAAGTGACAGAAAGCACTGTATGATGGTCATTATACAAGTCTGGAATGGTCTCCTAAAACAAATTGAAGAAACCTCAACTTCTATATCACCATATGAAGTGGACAATAGAAGATTGGAAAGTGATGATTTGGAGCGATGAGACATGAGTCAATAGGCTGGGTTACGATGGGTGAAAATGGGCTTAGAAGAAAAGGAAGGGGAAAGGGGGCTAAAAGATCAAGACATTGAAAAAACTGTCAAGTTTGGTAGAGGAGGAAGTCTGATGACATGGTTTTGTTTCACAGCTAAAGGTGTTGGGTATCTGACCAGGATCAATGTTGAGATAAATGTAAGTATCCTTCAAGATGAGGTACTTTGCACACTCGAGTACTAAAGTTATGAAATGGACAACAGTAACATTGGCATTAGTGATCAAATGGCTCAATGACTATGAATTAGAGGTTTTGGATTAGTCCCAAGATCTCAACCTAATAGAACACTTGTGGGTAGAGTTGAAGAAAAATCTGTTTTCATACCCAAGTAAGTTGATCAGTATGCACCAACATTGGGAAAATGTGAACAAGACCTGGGATCAGATTTTGGTTGAGACATACTTGAATCTGATCAAGAGCATGCCCAGAAGGATTCAGGCAGAGTTCGAAGCCAAACATGGATTTACAAAATAACAAAAATTTTAATTTAGATTTTTAGGAGTAAAACAGTAACAATGCAGTTTCCATGACAAGAATCTGTAGAACTAATCATATGCTAAATAGTTGCAAGTCAAATTTATGTATGAGATAGCCGAGATCATTGTCTATAAAATGATGGTAGTCTCACGTTCAGAGCTGTAGTGGATGGTGAGATATAAAGACTGAACGTTATATACTCACAGGCCACTTTATTAGGTACACCTGTCCAACTGCTCGTTAACACTTAATTTCTAATCAGCCAATCACATGGCGGCAACTCAGTGCATTTAGGCATGTAGACATGGTCAAGACAATCTCCTGCAGTTCAAACCGAGCATCAGTATGGGGAAGAAAGGTGATTTGAGTGCCTTTGAACGTGGCATGGTTGTTGGTGCCAGAAGGGCTGGTCTGAGTATTTCAGAAACTGCTGATCTACTGGGATTTTCACGCACAACCATCTCTAGGGTTTACAGAGAATGGTCTGAAAAAGAAAAAACATCCAGTGAGTGGCAGTTCTGTGGGCGGAAATGCGTTGTTGATGCCAGAGGTCAGAGGAGAATGGCCAGACTGGTTCGAGCTGATAGAAAGGCAACAGTGACTCAAATAGCCACCCGTTACAACCAAGGTAGCCAGAAGAGCATCTCTGAACGCACAGTACGTCGAACTTTGAGGCAGATGGGCTACAGCAGCAGAAGACCACACCGGGTGCCACTCCTTTCAGCTAAGAACAGGAAACTGAGGCTACAATTTGCACAAGCTCATCGAAATTGGACAATTGAAGATTGGAAAAACGTTGCCTGGTCTGATGAGTTTCGATTTCTGCTGCGACATTCGGATGGTAGGGTTAGAATTTGGTGTCAACAACATGAAAGCATGGATCCATCCTGCCTTGTATCAACAGTTCAGGCTGGTGGTGGTGGTGTCATGGTGTGGGGAATATTTTCTTGGCACTCTTTGGGCCCCTTGGTACCAATTGAGCATTGTTGCAACGCCAAAGCCTACCTGAGTATTGTTGCTGACCATGTCCATCCCTTTATGACCACAATGTACCCAACATCTGATGGCTACTTTCAGCAGGATAATGCGCCATGTCATAAAGCTGGAATCATCTCAGACTGGTTTCTTGAACATGACAATGAGTTCACTGTACTCCAATGGCCTCCACAGTCACCATATCTCAATCCAATAGAGCATCTTTGGGATGTAGTGGAACGGGAGATTCGCATCATGGATGTGCAGCCAACAAATCTGCGGCAACTGTGTGATGCCATCATGTCAATATGGACCAAAATCTCTGAGGAATGCTTCCAGCACCTTGTTGAATCTATACCACGAAGAATTGAGGCAGTTCTGAAGGCAAAAGGGGGTCCAACCCGTTACTAGCATGGTGTACCTAATAAAGTGGCCGGTGAGTGTAAGTCCAAGTTACCCTTTTGCTTGTTAGTGTAAATCCAAACTTGTTGGATCTCTACCTCTAATAAAAGTCACATTTGTATTCATACTTATATAACCCTCCACATATTTCCAACTTTAAACTATATTAGTTTTCTAACTTGCAATACAGTGCTATGAACAATACAGTAAATCAAGTAAAATATAACCTTCAGAATCCCTGCAAGCAATATCAGTGGACTGCTTTGAAAAACATAAATGCACAATATTATCTTCCTTTCAATATGTAACAATGGAATAGCTTCAGCAGTGAGGTCGGAGCTGTTAATAAAATATGAGATCATGTTGGTTATGTTGGTTATGTTTAAAAGGCCAAAAGTGTCTTAAAGCCCATGAATATGTTATAAAACTTTAATGAGGACACAAAAGAAGAATTTATTGTAATTTGTAAAGTGCATTCACTTTCAATACTATGTTGTATAACTGCTAAAATGAAAAATCAGCTGGATGTGGCATTAAAGCCTATACTGAATAATAAGATAATATCTATATGCCCATGGTATGAGACATACATGAATATTGTGCTGCCTTTAATGAAAATCAAAGCCAAAGTACTTATAGTATACCGAATTTACTCAGCTGTTTAACCCTACAATATAGTTACATAATGAGGTTGGATAAAGACATCAGTCTATCAAGTCCAACCTATTACCCTACAATCCCTACAGTGTTGATCCAGGGGAAGGCAAAAAAAAAACCGAGGCTCATGCTAATTGCCCCATTTAAGGGAAAAAATTCCTTCCCGACTCCAATCTGGCAGTCAGTATAAAAACCCTGGATTAATGTGTCCTTAAAATTTAGAGTCCATAACCTGTTATATTTGTCTCTTCAAGAAAGGCATCCAGGCCCTCTTTGAACTTGTTTAGTGAATCCACCATCACCACTTCAAGGCCTTTTAGGGGATTGTTGCATCATTCCTGTGTGTAGAAAGACCTTTCATGGCTATGTGATCTTAGGAGGGAGACTAACTCCTCTGTCCCAACATCACATAGCCATGACATCATCGCAGGTCTTTCTAAACACAGTAATGAGCATCAGGAGGACACCATACACCATAGCGAACCTTTTAGAAACAGAGTGCCCAAACTGCAACCCAAAAGCCACTAAATTATCACAAAGTGCCAACATGGCAATTTAACCTTAAATTAAACGGGATATGTTTTATATATTTACCATGCAATGTTATTACAGCCTGTAATAATATCACATGTCTGCTATAATGCAAATACTGTGTGATATAAATAGTGAAAGGCCTACACACAGTACAGTGTGCTCAACAATGGCCCCTAGACAGCACAATTTGCTCTGAAGTTGCCCCCAGGCAGTACAGTATTATATACTGTAGAGTGTCCCCACACAGTATTATATGTTCCAAAGTGGACCCTCTCAGTATTATATGCTACAGAATGGCCCCCACACAGTATTATATGGTCCACAGTGGTCCCCGCACAGCATTATATGCTCCCCTTTGGTCCCCACACAGTAGTATATGCTCCACAGTAAGCTCCACACAGTAGTTTATGTTACTTACCAAGTATGGTTGCAGTCCCACGAACAGTGTACTCCTTCTTCTGATCGCAGGCGCAGATGACTTACGTCAGAGCAGAGGTTACAATATGCAGTCAGTGTAAGATCCCAAACAAAAGTATAGGGCAATTTGGGTAGTATCACTAATACAACTACATTGGCCAACAGGCCAACTACCACTTAGAAAGAAATATTTTTTCTTAAAATTGTATAAATTTATTGAAAAATATTTTTTATGTAAATAAATACATGAATACAGAGATAAATGGTGCAACCACAATAAGTGCAGCGATATACACACTAATAGTCTTCCATAGTAAAATATCCACCATAATGAGTCAATGCAAGTTTTAGTAACAGAGTGTTCTCCATGAACTTAAGAGAATAGTAATCAACAGATGTATATGAAACTATAGTCTTTCTCCCCCTGACGAAGCCACTTGCGTGGCGAAATGCGCGTCGGGGCACGTATTGGTGCGTGACATACACACAAGGTAATGATCTAATACGTCATATGCCATCCTATGTGTCTGTAATGATGTAAAACAATCTTTCTTTGGCTACAATTTTTAGTCATTTACAGTCCTTCCATGTATTGTTTCATATACTCTGTTACTAAAACTTGCATTGACTCATTATGGTGGATATTTTACTATGGAAGCCTATTAGTGTGTATATCGCTGCACTTATTGTGGTTGCACCATTTATCTCTGTATTCATGTATTTATTTACATAAAAAATATTTTTCAATAAATTTATACAATTAGTCAGTGTAAGATGCGGTCCTGTAGACCACTGCCTATGAGCATTTGCACATACAGCTGAAAAAAGTGATCACTCATTAACGGGGAATCCTGTACCAGATTGTACCTGTATCTATGGCATGCCATAGGTTCGCCAACACGGGCATATACTGTGTGTCGATTGCTGAAGAACCTATGATGATACCACATGATGTTGGGAGGTAGGAGTCAGCCTCTTTCTCAGCCACTCTCTTTCTAGAAGAACCTGGAAAACTGTATACCTTGTAAGCCACAAAAATCCAGAGTATTGTACGTCACCTAGAAGATAGTCTACAAGGTGAGAGCAGCAAAAGGTGAGAGAAGGAGGGGGGAGGGGCAGACACATACAGTCAACAATGGAAGGGGGGAGGGGCAGACACACACTAGGAAAGAGTGGACACCCCTGATTGTAATGTAATTGTTTTTTCCTCTTACTATACTGACATCTAAGCCAACAATGGCACATTTTTCAACCAAGGGTTTGACTGACCCATTACATAATATTCAGAGAAAAGCTCAAGGAGCTGTAAGAAGTCACCAATGCTTGTCCACTAAATAGGTTTTCTGTCCTTTTTTTTCTAATGTAATTACTTTTTTTGGTGTTTTCAGCAAAAAATTATAATTGAAATTTTGTGTATTTTTATTATCTTACTTGGCACTTTTGAAATAAACTTGTAAAAATTATTTGAGTTCCTCAATATAATTTGTGCACAACCTAAAAGGCCTGGGTTATGTCAAAGTGTAGATTTCTAACCTCATGCATACTAGGGTTACTCTACTTCTAGGCACTTCTTTTGTAACTTTGTTCACCTGCTGACAAAGTGAGAAAATAGTAAATATTAAAAAAGTGAATGGTTGAGCCTTGGTATAAATATACATATATTCTTTCCTAACCAGTGGTTCTGAGTAGGGTTGAGCGATCTTTTTACGTGGGATCGAGATCGGTACTATTTCCCACAATGCTTTGCTTAGCCTTCACACTGAGTATACGCTCCGCTCATTCTGAGTGGAGTGTATACTCAGTGTGTAGGCTCCGCTGCGGTTCCATAGGAATGAATGGAAGCAGTCGGCACACAGCCTTAACCCCCTACATGCCCGCTGCCTCCATTCATTCTAATGGGAGACTAAACTAACATCTCTAGTAGCTACTTACCTGCAGAAATGGCTGCTCCGATGCCCGGTGTTCTCCTTCTTCTTCACCTCGCTGCTGCTCCACGCTGCTCTTCTTCGCCTCGCTGCCTCCCAGGTTAGTGTTTAAAGCGTTAGGAAGGCGGCGCTTGTGGCTTAGGAGAGTGAGGGCGAGTACAGGGCGGGGAGACGTAACATCTCCCCTCCCAGTACCCGCCCACCCTCTCCTAATCTGGGAGGCGGGGGCAGCGAGGCAAGAAGAGCAGCGTGGAGCGGCAGCGAGGCGAATAAGAACACCGGAGCAGCCATCTCTGCAGGTAAATGGACACCAGGGGTGACTAAGTAGCCAAAGGATTTTAAAAAATCCTCTGGCTACTTAATGATTCACTACACAGCGTGGATTCTAACAATTAAAGCATGCAAAAGTTAGATTTCATGCTGTATAGTGAATAGGATTGCTTTTAAAATCCGATCTCCGATTAATAAAAAAATCCAATTAACTTGCATTGGGATCGGAATTGGGATCGAGATCGGGTTCGAATGAAAAATGATTGGAAATCGGATTTTAAAATCGATTCTGAAAAGTCAAGATTGGCTCAACCCTAGTTCTGATGACTTGTATAATGGGTTATACAGTATATTTGGTAAGAATGAATCTGTTATGTATCATTGCGCTAGACAGAAAGTTGATTTTGATAGACGTAGGTTTTTTTTATAACCCACTAGCCTCTGCCCGGACTTCGTCTGCAGGTTGTTGGCGTCGATGATCTGCCTATATTTAGCAAATTGCTGCCATCGATGGTTTGCCTTCTGCAGCATTTCAGCAGCTGTTAAGCTTTCCTGCTGCTGAACTTGTTCCTCACACCATGCCTGTGATTGTTCTGGCATCTCAACAGCTCGCTGGGACACCATATTAATGAGCGTATTCTTGGCGTTGATGATCCGCATACTCCGGCGTTTTGACAGCTCTCAAGCTGGACTGCCGCTCAAATTGTTTCTTGCTTAGGATTGTTACGCCATCTCAGCACCTCGCTGGAACATCATATAATGAGCGTGTTGTTGGTGTTGATGATCCACCTGCTCCGGTGTTTCGGCAGCTGTCAAGCTAGCCTGCAGCTGAACTTGTTCCTGGTGCTGTGCCCGTGATTGTTCTGGCATCTCAGCAGCTCACTGGGACGCCATATAATGAGCGTGTTGTTGGTGTTGATGATCCGCATGCTCCAGCGTTTCGGCAGCTCTAAAGCTGGCCTGCCACTGAACTTGGTTCTTGCACTGTGCCAGGGATTGTTCCGGCATCTCAGCACCTCGCTGTGAAGCCATATAATGAGCATGTTGTTGACATCAATGATCCCCCTCAGCTGCGCATGAGAAGAACTCTGTTGACTTCTGGCTTCCTTCTTAGCTGTCGTTGTTTGCAACAAATTAGATTGTCTTTTTCCAGGCATGTTAAAAATTGGCAAACTGCCAATTTGGATTAAAGGTGTTTCACATGTTTGTCAGCACTGCCTAGAGCAGATCAGATAATATGCAAAGTTGTCTGCACACTGAGGGTTAAGCGTGTTTACACATAGCGATAACAGCCCTGGGTGAGATAAGGCTGCTGCTACGATCTGTTTAATATAGTGTGTGAAACTAAATTCATAACTTTCAGGAAACTATGTCATTTACCGGGATAAAAAGTAGCCTATATTTTAATCTAGGTTACAATCTATCTGTGTGCCGAATTTCATTCAAATCCGTTCAGCCATTTTTGCGTGATTGAGGAACACACACACAAATACACAAACTTTCACATTTTTAATATTAGTAGGATAGGATTAGCTATGTAACTAAGTGGATGATGCAGGGTAGATGTACAGATAAAATGAGACATTACATATTGTGATTAATAAATAATGTAAACCAGAGGCATGAGGACTCCTTTCCTGCTATATGTATTTTTTATTTTTATATATGCCCTATGTGTACGGACAAAGCTAACCCCTTGTCTAGTCTGAATTTATTTGGATAGAACTAAAAGTTAAATTATTATACTGTGGGGTCTCTTCAGAACCCAGATTCCGAGCTGGAGGTTCCGTGGAGGTGAAAAAAACAAACATTTATTCGATCTATTGGGATCTCATGCACCCGGGGTTACAGCTGAGACCCAATCAAAGGCCTGACATGGGCATGCCAAGCAATATGACTAAAGACTGTAGAGACTCTAGAGTATAACAACTTACCTGCAATGGCCAGTTTAGTTTGTCCGAGTGAGTTCCAATATATTTGGTTCTTTTAAAAACCAAACAATTTGGAATATTTGGGTTGAATCTGGTTTGTTGTGAACCAATTCGCCCATCTCTAGTTGTACTTTAATGAGGCTTCCATACCCTGTGATGGACTGCTCTATTATTCACGATTGTCATATTACTGGAAATAAGCTTGTATTCTGATTTTGGCTCTGATGTTACCTCTCGGACTGACTTTTGGCTTGGGCACATTCTTCATCTGATTCATAATAAAATTAATAAAATAATAAATTTATTCCCATGGTTTTGATCTGCCTTCTGAGATTATTGTGGGTTCTGGTTAGACTTGAAATTGAAAGTATATTAGTGCTGTGTAAGATTTAAACAGCTTGCTCTACTGTTGTCATTGAAATCATGCAATTTTTAAAATTTGTTCCAGAGATACTATCATAGCATTTCCTCTGTGTTGCAGTTGAGATTTTCTGCATAAAATGTAACATTCACTAAAATTCATTTTAATAAGCATAAATCCACTATGACCTGTTTAACCCTAGCCAGACCTCTTGATGTAGCGTTGACATTGCTGAGGCTTTGCTTGCATTACAGAGCAAGAAACATGACAGATTAACAAAACTCACACTTCCATTTTTGTAACAAACTGTTTTAGACTGTACACAAACTTTTAGTCTCAACCAATGAAGCGTAACACGAGTCAAGCCTTGAAAGATTTGCTAAATATTAGAGACTTCTTTTGCTCTTGGGTCAAATGCTGAGAATGAACAAGCGGAAATTAGAGAAAGGAGTTCAAAGCTAAAAGTGTGCAAGATGTTTTCATGTCACTTTAATTTTGAAATAAGAAGCCATGTTTGAGCACAGAGCTCTATGGTCGACATCTGCACTATAAGACTGGGGCGCCATGTTTCAGGTTTTTTTGTTGCATATTTTCTTGTGGTTTTTTGAGCCAAAGCCAAGAATGGACACAAAAAGAATTGAAAATAAATAAATATGATTTACTAATACTTTTCCCTTCTGCTCACTCCACTCCTGGTTTTGGCTCAAAAAAAGCAGCACAATCTGCAACAAAAAAAGCTGTGCTTTCACAATGTGGGGCTTCGCCCTAAAACTAAGGAGGAAATGATAGTATTGTGGTATCATTCTGAGTAGAGATGAGCGAACAGTAAAATGTTCGATATTCGATATTCGTTTCGAGTAGCCCCTTAATATTCGACTACTCGAATCGAATATCGAATCCTATTATACTCTATGGGGAAAAATGCTCGTTTCCGGGGTAGGCAACATTCGATGAAATAGAACTTACCAAGTCCACGAGTGAGGGTCGGGCTGGATTCTTCGAGAAGTCTTCTCCATGCAGCGTCTCTGTGGCATCTTCTGGCTCTGAATTCACTCTGCCAGGCACTGGGCCTGGGCAGAGCCGACTGCGCATGTCCGCACTACAAGAAAATGGCCGCTTACAGTCAAAGCGGCCATTTTCTTGTAGCGCGGGCATGTGCAGTCGGCTTTGCCCAGGCCCGATGCCTGGCAGAGTGAATACAGAGCCGGAAGACGCCGCAGGGACGCTGTGCGGAGAAGACTTCTAAAGGTAGGAGAAGAACCAGCCTTGATTGGCTGACTCTATAAGCAATCGGCCAATCAACGCTGGTTCTGCATCGAATTTTTCCATTCGAATAGCGAGTAGTATTCGATCGAGTACGAGTATTTCGAATACCATAGTATTCGATCGAATACCTACCTACATGTAGTGGAGAAATCTGCTATGGTATATGTGATTTCCTTCATATTTGTTTCTCCACTTATATCACATTCTTCTCATTGTGATGTCACAATGAGTTGACTCGCATTACAAGAAATACAGATTGTCAAATTTAAAACTTGGCTTTATTTTCAACATAAGGATCAGAAACCTTCAATAATGCCCTTGGAAAGATACACAACTAAATCCCAGTAGTCTGTTGACTCATTGGCTCGTGCCACTTTAGTCAAAGCAAATTGCAGATATAAAAAAAACCCTCAACAACTAAAGTAGTTTCTTCATTTTAATTTTTTAAATATCTTTATTTTTACCAATCACATGTATTTTTATTAGATTACACAATTCCTTTAATACTTTAATCTGCAAGTTGGTGAATTACAGGAATATTTAGCTCTTGCAATGTCGTACATTATTTTATTGTTTTCTATATAATAAATGCTTTAACTTTTATACACTTTGCCTTTAAGTAGAACATTCTCCAATTGAGGTTGAAAGAGGCAAAGAGTCCCCCTGGCTGTAAAGTGCCACATTGAATTCAGCCAATGCAGATCACTGCAGCGCAGTAGCGGTAATCTCACTATCAGTTTAATTATGTGGAAAAACTGTTGCCAAGTTATCATGCCTACCCTGGTAACAAAATGACTGTACATGTCAAAATATTGTCCTATCCTTAGTATTCTTGCAAGTTTATATTCTAATAGTACACATTATATATCATCCAGTTGCAAATTCTACCAATATTGTTCACAAAATATCCTGTATATGAACTAATAGCTAGAACATTGACATTTATACTGGATATGTGTACTGTATATGGTTTTATTCAGTTCTCTTATGGAAACAGGAACAAATTTAGATTTAGGTATCTGAAAAAAATAATATAGTATTATATTAGAGAGAAAAAAAATCATGCAATGTTATAAACTTTTGTGTCAAAAAGCAAAAATATTGTAGGTAGGATAACTTTATCGGGTAACCAGAAAAATTATATTGCAAGGTTTAAAAGCATAGGGGCTCCTTGTCCTCCTCAGGCATTTACAAATGCATGGCTGAAAACAGGATACAATAATTAGAAGATGCTACACAAGGGTGTTGTTAGGCTGGGTTCACAGGGGGATTTTTGGACCAGATTTTGACACGGAGGCCGCCTCAGAATCCGTTAAAAAAAAAACGGCTAGCCACGACTGGATGCCAGTGCAGTGCATCTGGATTAGGCCCAAATGAGTGGGCCTAGTCAGAAGGGAGGTGTCACGCCGTGGACGCTGTGGTGGATTCTGCTGTGGAATCTGCAGCAAGAAAGGACAGGTTGTGTTTTTTCCAATAGCAGCCCAAAACCACTAGTGGAAAAAAGAAGCGAACAGCTCCCATTAAATTCAATGGAAATAATTTTTTTTGGACTGCATTCTGAGGCAGATTCCACATCAAAGTCCGATCCAAAAATCTCAGTGTGAACCCAGCCTTAGGCTAAGCCCCCACAGGCCGCAAACGCAGCGCTTAAGTGCTGTGGGAACAACTGTTGCGTGAACATATTGTGGTTCTTCCCGCAGTGATTTGTTACACTTATATCTACAGGGAAGCCATCGACGTTCCCATAAATATAATTGACATGCTGCGATTTTCAAAACCGCGACTGTTTTGGAAATCGCAGTACGCAAATCACGGCATTTCTGGCCCGTGGGGCCTCGGCCTTAGACTGTTTAGTGTCTGTTCTCCAGATTTCTCTACTGTTACCCATTAAAAAGGAGCAAAATGATCTATTATTGGTATAAAATAAGCCAGGGGTTATAGGGGTGATAATTTAGGAGTTAAGAGATGTTATGGGGTGTAAAGTGTATCCATGTAAGGGCTCATAAATCCAGGTGTTAAATTGAGTTCTTTTGACAATGACAAGAATCTTATCATAAAATTGAACTCCCAAATTTTCTTTATCCATCTTGAAATGACCTATCAGGACTCTAAAGTATGCCAAACTGTGGTCTGGCCCAGAGAAGTCTTTTCCCATTGGTGTATCTAGCTGCCATTTTATTGTGCATGTTGTAAATTCATCCTGGATTGTAGTTTTTGTTTGTTCTGTATTCCAAGAGATTGCTCCTATGAATTCTTATGTGGAAAACAAAGGACCAATGGGGAAACCCCGGAGGAATTGAAAGGTAAAGGAATAAGGAAAGAGGAGAAGAGGGGGGAGGAGGAAGGAGAAGAAGAAAGAGAGAAAGGAAGTAAAGAAGAAAAAAAGAGAAAAAAAGGGGGGGAGGGGGTGTGCGAGCAGAGAGAAATAAGCTAATTGGCCACTTCTGCCTAACCATTCGGCCCACAACCAGAGGGGGGAACTTGAGACAAACTAGTGTCTGTGACAAACATAAAGAGTGTCAGTCAGATCTGAGAGGGTGGATCAGAACCCAGAAGCATCCGGTACTCTCTAGACTGCTGAAACTCAAACCAGTAGAACCAGGTTCTAGTGTACGCCTCAATTGTACCATGCAGGAAAGAAGTAAGATTCTCTATGTGCATAATCTCATCAAAATCCAGAGGGAGAGAGGGGGAGGTTCAACTCACATCTAAAAGAGCAGGATACATGTCCGGGCAGTGAGGACCAGAAATCTGAGCAGAGAGCGCTTAAACACTTTCACAAAAGACTCGCAATGATTGAGGAGAAACAAGGCCGGGCCTAAGTGGTGAGAGGTCTCAGTGAGCTGAAGGGTGATACGCTAAACCCCATCCCAGAACAGCAACAGGGCAGGACAGGACCAGAAAACATGGAGCATGTCACCCTCCTCCTGGCCACAGAGCTCTGTGGATCTGCTCATCTATATCCTGTGGATGGTATCCATGTTGTAGGAATACAATAGGAAGTGTGGCTTCCTATGTTCATTGTCCAAACAGATCTAAATGGCTTGGGCTTGGCTGTGGATGATGGGTTTCTGTATGTGTTTAGGATAAAAGCTCTTCTATCTTAGATATGCTAGCCAGCTTGTAGGTTTTTGGAATATTGTAGCTTATATAATATTGTTTTTGACAGTCAGGAAATGCCCAGGAAGTGTCCATGAAATGTGTTTGAGATTTAGGGTAGTTGAGAGTGAATCTGATGGTAAGATAGAACTTGTTAAAATTTTCATGAAAAGATAGCAGTTCATTTTCTGTCTAGAGTCTGACTAGAGTACCAGCGGGTTATCAATGTACAAGGCGTACGCTAGATGTTCAGAAATAGTCATAGTCGTAGTAATACACACTTCACATCCCCCATCATACTGACTCCAGATCCCTTAATTCCTAAGTAATAACTCCTATAACCTCCGTTTTATTGTCCCGCCTTATCTTATTGATTTATCACCTCATTTACGTAGCACGTTCTAAATGTTGTGCTGTATTTTAGTTGTAAATTGTCATAGAAGGAGACGCTGTGCTTTAAAATTTGCAAATACATTTTTTTCTTTTTAACCAACCTTGCACTCCTGGATTCTGATGTATAAAATTTCAAAGTATAAATTTGGGATGTATTAAGCTCATAGACACAAACATTTTCACATGGCTCTATTTTAGTTGGAAATGTGAGTGTTGTTAGCTTGTCTAGTGTCTGTTCTCCAGATTTCTCTACTGTTACCCATTAAAAAGGAGCAAAATTAACTCACTGTCACTTAACTGAGTGGGAACATAGAAACTGGACTAACATCTCAGCACAGTTTGAGATTTACAATTGCACCGAATTTATCAAACCACGTGTGGCGTTTGATAAATTTAATGCAAATTAAACCAATGCAGATTTCGGAAAAATTGACTTTAAACGTTTCCCTTATAATATATACCCCCATTTAGTTAAAATTTCTTTAATTATACTTGTATTTTCTGGATACTCACTAAATGATGAGGGCAATAATAATTTTTATTTTCTTGCCTAGTTCTGTGCAACACACTTGTTTTTATGCTGCCAAGGCTTGGGTGGGATTACTAATATAAAAGACTACAGTTCCCATTATTGTTCTCCCCTCTTACAAACACTGCCTTTAATTAGATTTGCTTCAATGCACCTATATTACTAGGTGTAAGTGGACAGTGTTGCTGTTCTGCTACAGTACACTGCTCAACTACTAGACTAAATTTCCAAATATGCAAAACTTGTGCATTCTAGAAATAGAAGAAAAGGTGACATATAAACCAGGATGTGGTCATGTTGATGAAACGTGCGCCTGGCTTTCAAAGATATCTCAGCTACAAACAGAACATTAGTTAGTGACTAATCCAATTGTACTTATTGTTCAATCTATTTATAATTGAAAATGCATATAAAACAAGTCAAGTAATCATCAGCCGTCTAGCACTTCGGATAGCACATTGAAGTACACAGAGATTTTATATCTGGGACATACGACAATTAAAAACAACTGTTCCAACATCCAAAGCACCCAAGCTGCATGTATATTTGGGAATTTGGAACACTACAATTCTACAGCAAGCCATTTTTCTTTTTAAACAATTTGGTCTATCTTGGGGGCACATTTGGTTCATGATACTGTAGATTCAGAACAAATTTATTTACATAAAAATGAATCTTGAGAGTGATCCAACTGTGTCCAAAGGAACCTTGATAGATTGCTCAACACTAGTGAGTAAATGAATGGCCTGCTTCCAATGAGGGAAAGCTCTGCCATTTTGAGCTACTCATCCAAAACATATCCCAAAAGTTTTAGTTTGGAAATTTGGACTGAATTTGATTCATGATGCATTGATTCATTTATCACTAGTCAACTAGAATAGTATTCACAATATGTCTTCTTTAGTATTGCTTAGGTGATTAAACCAATCTCACTACTCCATCTTCACAGTTGTTCCTTTTATGGAAAAGTCTTTTAAACATGACCTCACGGGTTCCTGTATAACTGAAGTAGATCATTGGTTATATAGGATTATACAGTAAAAATTATATGAAATTCTAAAATTACTCATCTACCATGTCATGCTGAAAACAGTGCAAAAACATGAACGTGGCAACATGAAATCTTGGGAGCAACTTCTACTATCATTATCCATCTATTGATACAATTGTTTTATCAGTTTTCGAAATTTCAATTTCTTATCAGTGAGTAGAAACCTTGTTGTGACATCCATATACTGGAAACCATTTGTGACCCAGGTTCATGGTATATTAGGGTGCATTCACACGGAGTAAAATGGAGTGTAATTTGGAGCATTTACGGAGCGTATACGGAGCGTTTACGGAGCGTTTACGTATACGCTCCGTATACGCTCCGTAAACGCTCCGTAAACGCTCCAAATTACACTCCATTTTACTCCGTGTGAATGCACCCTAAGATTGTAAAGTAAACAGTGTCAGCATGGTTTCGTTTTAGACGCTAATAACTATTATAATTGAATGTGTAATGTGCAATTATTTCATAATATATATGTCAGATTTTTTTTTAATACAGAGCTCCAAATTCCCTGTACAGACATAGAGTTAAAGGGTTTTTATCTATACCTATATCATTTTAATGCTCACCAAATGATGTGGACAAAAGCTCAGACTTAATTATTTTTTTTTATCTTGCCAGCACACTTGATTTTATGCTGCCAAGGCTTACTGCAGACAGAATTACCTATATTAAAGAGTTACTATGAATTATCTCCCATCTCACCGTAAATGGAACTAATACACAAAGCTTAATAGAAAGTGACTGACATCTAATTGTAACGCATGTCTATGCTGGGAAGGAAATTCCAGGTCAAATCTTCACCTTATGGAAGACCCCAGTCAGTGGAACTTTGCTAAAAGTAGTTTAGTAACCCAGAGCTAAATAAACCAATAAGAAAAAATAAAAAAACATATAGGTGGCACTAAAGAGGTAACTTTGCTCATCTGGATGAGAGCTAACTTGCAAATGTATAATATAGTCTACATTGAAATTCCTTATCTGTCTGTGTAGATTAAATAAGAACTCTTTTTATGAATATTATTGCGGGTACATGTGTATATATAGTATTGGTCTATAACATGCTACAGCTGCTATACTGCAACATATATCCATGATATGCTAGCAAATAAATATCCTAGTCCCAAATACGCACCTCCTCCCTAATTTGGCACCCCTATAACTATGAGTCTACAATAAGTAGTGTGCATGACATCTTATATTACTGTACCAACAAATAAAGTATCCGTATGATAATCTTGTATCTTGCATTTCTTATATCTGCTATGTATGCACTAAACATATTTCTTTATTTGCATTTGCTTTTCAGATAGCAACTTTATTCTTGCAAATGCTCAGGTGGCCAAAGGATTCCCTATAGTTTACTGTTCAGATGGCTTTTGTGAACTTGCTGGATTTGCACGAACTGAGGTCATGCAGAAGAGTTGCAGCTGTAAATTTTTATATGGTGCTGAAACAAATGAACAGACAACACTTGAAATTGAAATGTCACTAGAGGAAAAGAGTGAATTCAAGGGGGAAATCATGTTTTACAAGAAGAATGGTAAGTGATTTTTTCTTCTTTGTTTGTATTTACGGATAAGTGTTTTGGATCTTTGTGAGGGTGATAAGTCAATTCACCGAAGAACCGAACACTTCCCCTTCTGCCTAGACTCTTTTTTGTTTCCTACCATAATTTACCTTTAGTAACCTAAATAACACAACTATTGTAAAGGTCAGCCCTGATTTATGAGCATTAACAGGCAACCTAGCCATAAAGATGCCTTCATTTAAAATCAAGCTCATAACATTTATAGGGCAATGCTTTTATAATCATCGGATCCATAAAGATATGCACAGATCCATAAATGCTTATACTGTGACATTTCCCTGACTGCTTTATGCCGGTTAGTTATATTCCATGATTGGTGAGCCATTGACTTCTCTTCTTGTGACTAACAATGGTGGGATGTGAAGGACAGTAAAAATTATATGCAAATCTTTCATAAATTTTTGTAGTAATGAGCATGCTCTTATAAGGCTGAAATAATAATACTGTCAGGAGTTTTATTTAGGTTATCTAAGAAGGTTAGCAATAATTTGAGGGGTGGGGTTCCTGTACCCCAGGACACCCACAATCTCCTGCTGTTTTACAGGCCAATGATGTCATGTTCGTTCATCTAATGGCCAAGGTCAGTCCCATCCAAACAAACAATTTCAAAAATAAAAATTAGTCAACATTGTGGTGGTCTTAGTGCGGTATTACAAGATCAGCTCCTTGCATTTGATTGGGGGCAGAGCTGCAATAGTGCAGCATGGCCAATACACAGTGATTGGAACAATCTGCTACTGTGCAGGTATCAGCTGATCTTGGTGGTACCAGATTCCAGGCCCCACTCTGATCGAATAAAAATGACCTTCCCTAAGGATTAGGCCATCAATATTGAATTTTGGAAATCCCCATTCAGCTTTTAAAAATGAAAACATGTACCCATTGATATTTATATGGTTACCATATAAACAGTTGATCTGAATTGATGTTGTCTGGATCTTACATTTGCGGTGGAAAGTTTAGTTTTCAAAACACTCCTCTGAAAGGTAAATGTAAGGAAGGATCTTTGCCTCACTGGAATGTTGCAGGAACTTTTTGGTGCAAAACAAGAATATCAACTTTTTTCATGCAAGGGTAACAGTTGGTGTAAGTACACGATATGTAGCAGTTACACTCACTTATAAGGATGCTTTCAGCTTCATTATGCTGCCCAATCTGAGGGCAGAAGTAGGGATAGACATGACAGTTTTAGTAGTCTGTCCCTTGTCTTAATACAAGGTAGCTATAGCTGTGTAACAGACAGCAAGAGCTACCAGAATGGAATGTTGTGGTACTCAATACTCATAACAATATATACATGACTCCCACTGACTGTCACTTACTGCTTCTAATGGATTACATCCTACCACAAAAATGGCAAAAAGATTGAGGCAATGAGTTTCCACCTCTTATTTTACAGATATGGTGGTGTCCAGACTACATGGAGTAAATAGTGATAAGCAACACAAAAATACACAATACCATAGCCATAAAATATAAGATATATAAGATAAGGAAACTCAGTGTGTTACAGCAGCATAGATAATACAATAATAATAACACAAGAAAAACAACACACAAAAAGCTCAGATGGAAAGATAAAAAGATATAGGAGAGAAGATAATAGGAGTCATAACAAAAAAAACTTTAGGATTATTTAGTTGTCTGTGTGGAGTGATCTACACTTAGCCTGATGTAGATTATACAGCCTGACAGCGGTTGGGAGGAAAGATCTCCGATAACGCTCCAACTCTTGAGGTGAAGCAGTCGATCATGGACGGTACTGCCGAGTGCAATCATGGTCTCATACATGGGATAGAAGTTGTTCTCCAGCATGGAGCTTCTAACCAGCCTATCAAGTCTATTTCTATCCCTGGCTGGTATGTGTTACGTTCAGCAGGATACTTTAAAAAAAAAAAAGCTAAATAATAAATATCCTGCAGAGCCCAACTGGGCTCTGAGCCACAGAGCTACCCTAGTGTGAACAAGGCTTGGCAGTTAATGTCACTGCTGGGCTACAATACCATCTGGATAACCACAAAACTTAAAGATAATACTCTGCAGGACAGAACAGCCACAAATGAATTCTAAAGTCTTGCAGTTACTGCACAGCAAGACAAAACACAAACTAACAATAACCGTATGCTCCCAGTAGCTTACTGGGCCGCACCCACCACAGCCAGCTGCTGTGGAGCACCAGAGGTAGCAGCCTGCCCAAGGTAGGAGATTCCACAATACTGACTAGGGAGATTTCCACAAATCTGACTAAGGGAAGGAATCCCCACAATTTTAAGTAAAGGGTGGAGATTCTAACTACCTGCCTAACTAAGGCAGCTTGCTGCCAAACTACAGTCTTGCCCAGACATGCACAAAATACAATTGAAACTAGAGCACCGGGCTGCCCCAAAATGCCTCCTTAAATGGAAGGAAAGTGGGCCTGAACAACCAGCCCAGGTACCCAAGCCAGGTGTCCATAGGCTGACACCATTGTCAGTCAGCAGACCAACCACACCCATCGATTGGAAGGGAAATAACTCCAGCCATGCTGGACTGGGCAGAAACAGTGGAACAGGCTGTGTCCCTAATACCTTGGCTGCACCAACTGCACAGTCCTAATAGTATGCTACTACCCCAGCAGGCCAGAAGATGGCTGATTTGAAAAAGGCCCTAAGAAGTGCCTCCTAGACTCTATAGGCCCTCAGCCTCCTGAGCAGGTAGAGTCTGCTGTGACCCTTTCTGTGCAGCGCATCCAGGTGTTCTGCCAAGTCCAGTTTATTGTTGATGAGCACACCCAGGTACTTATAGGTCTTGACTATCTCAATGCCTGTCTTCCCAGCATTAATCCTGAGGTGGTTCCGCTGACACTATTCCACAAAATCCCAGTTTAATTCTCTGTATTCCCTGTCATCTCCATCATATACAGTGTAAAACAACTTTATAAGTATGGAGTAATTGTAGGACACTAGCTGTTCAATCCCTTTACACTGTACTTGTGAGCAATAGATGCTTTTCCTGTTTTTGAAAGCAAAGTCACCCTCCCATCCCCGAAAGTACTTTTTGTTGAATGCATTCATCCTGGTTGACTTTCTGCCACAAACATTTCCGTGTATTTAGCTACATCTACTGAAGTAATCCTAGGATTTCATAACCAGTGTTTCAATGCACAGTAAGAGTAACTTTGTCGCAAAGATTATATCTAGCAAAAAAGAAAACATCCAACATTGCAGATCTTTTACACAGATATCTGCCAGTTGTCATTGTTCTGTGGAGGAAAAGATGTAGGTAGTAGACAGAAAAGAGTACAGTGTAAATAGAGACATTTTTGAAGGTTTTTTTTATTTTTACTTCTCACAGATATTTCACCAAACATATATAGATACATGACCTGTAACACAATATATGGTTAACATCAATTGTTGTCCTGAAACAGAGGCTGGTTTTCAGAAAATGGCCACTGGCCATATTTCAGGGTTGACAGTTTCAAAAAGATTTATTGCAAATGAACATGTTGAATTCCAAATGTGGCCTGAATTCTCTAATTGACATCTAAGTCAGGCAGGAGGTTCTCCCAAAGGGATCTGTAAACTCTTTTCAAAGTGAGAAAGAACATATTGTCTCAGCATGTATTGCAATCTAGTAAAATGATGAATAAGCATAGTCACTGCATATGTGGCAATGCTGTCTGCTGTTGTTACGCCGTTCCAAGTGGTTTGTTTCTTGTCTCACATTATCATAATGTGTTGTAGTCAGAAACTTTAGATTAAAACGTTTTCTTTTCTTCTTGTCTTTGATGTTGCATAAGGAACATTTTAAAGTGTACCTCTAAATATAAAACTACTTTAATAAACAAATAGTACATGTTAATATAAGAAACCTTGTATTATACCTTTATTAAATAAATATCTTTCTTTTTTTTCACTTAGGCTGCTCTCCTCCTCCTCACCTTCAATCGTCTCTTTAATCATTCTCTCTATGGAGAGAAGAGAGGGAGGAATAAGCTGTTAAAGTGTCTTTCCCATGTCTTTGTCTCAGCAGCTTTACCAGCTATTTCTTCTTCTCAATTCCTGTATTCTTCAGCAAGCTTGTCGAAGGGCTTTGACTGTTTGTTGAACAGGACACTAGGAAGTATCACAATATAGACTTTGCCTTTACCATGAGAGATTATTATGATTACTAGAAATCTAATCTAAATGAAGATCAAATAATCTGCACAGTAAATGTATATTACATTACATAGGCTTGCACTTACCATACTTCTACAGAGAATGGACCCAGTGTTATCTTTGTGTGTACATAGAGAGATAACAGACAGGGCTCCAGGAGCCTATATCAGCAAACTGCAATTGCCTGAACTGATTGTCCTGATCACTGATAAATACATACGGTGAGAGCACTCAGCCCCCCAGAGTGACTTGGGCATGTTATATGCCCCCAGGCATGCTTCCCCTGCTGTCCCAGTTGCATTCCAGGGTGTTGGCATCATTTCCTTTGGTGTCATAGTGGACTTGGTGACTCTCCTGAGTCGAAGAGTGGGATCCCCTGAAACAAGCATTTTTTCCCCATACACTATAATGGGGTTCGATATTCGTTCGAGTAGACAAATATTGAGGGGCTATTCGAAACGAATATCGAATATTTCACTGTTCGCTCATCTCTAGTAATACTAGAACCAGCGCTATATACTGTAGGTGGAACCCACTCATACACAAATTTTGCCATGTACTACTGCCAACAGAGAAACAGGGGGGCATAGAGAAGAAACAGAAAGTGGATTTAATTGTGAGATTTCCCAGAAAGGATACATTTTTTTGAAACCTAGGGACATTTTATGGATTTTATAGAGAATGATAACTAGATAGAATTTACTAGATCTCTATTATCAAGCTTCCATTTAAAAAACTTCCTTCTTTCAATGATTTTATAATAATTGAATATATTTTCATCACCAGCTGAAGGAAATCAATTTTACAGAAGTTCTAACAAACCCTGGGGGAATTGCCCTGGAGAAATATGCTCCAATGTTCCTGTGATCAAAGGACTCTTAGTGAATGTCAAATTAGGGTCTAGAAGTAATTATTGTATCCAAATCCATAGGCGTTCAGTTTAGTCTTCAGTAAATAACCCAGTCACAATATAACATAGTCATTCGGAGGCTTTATCTATCACATTCAAAGAGGACCTTTCACCATATCCGGGCACAGGCAGTTCTATATACTGCCAGAAAGCTGACAGTGCGCTGAATTCAGCGCACTGTCTGCTTTCCCGATCTGTGCCCGGTGTGAAGAGCTTACGGCCCGGTACCGTAGCTCTTCTATGGTCAGAAGGGCGTTTCTGACCATTAGCCAGAGACGTCCTTCTGCCTCGCGGCGCCAATCGCGCTGTGCTGTGGAGCCGGGAGGAACGCCCCCTCCCTCTGCTCACACAGCTTGTCCGTAGACTAGCATTATCAGGAGAGGGAGGGGGCGTTCCTCCCCGCTCCACAGCACAGCGCGATTGGCGCCGCGAGGCAGAAGGACGTCTCTGGCTAATGGTCAGAAAAGCCCTTCTGACTGTAAAGCGCTACGGTACCGGGACCGATAGCGCTTTACACCGGGCACAGATCGGTAAAGCCGACAGTGCGCTGAATTCAGCGCACTGTCAGCTTTCTGGCAGTATATAACACTGCCTGTGCCCAGATATGGTGAAAGGTCCTCTTTAAGCTTCTATCTAATCTAGGATATTCTTTGACCGTGTAAGCAATAAAAAGTTTCTGAAAGTAGACTTTATTTCTGTATGTTTTGGTACAGATTAGGTGTTAGGGAATTGCTTGTTAAGCAATTCCCTAGTGCTGCTACTGAAACCACAAAGGAAGAAAATGACAGAGACAGTAAGTTCTAAACTTGACCCAGCCCCTGTCCCTGCCTACTTGCCACAACTACTCTAGGCGATAAAGGGCAACTGGGCAACAGTCCCTTCTGTGTTTATACAAAACAGGACAAGACAAAACAACATAAAAGCAGAGTCAGCAAGCTGAGGTCAAACCAGTGAGACAAAGCAGTACTAAATTGAAATCCAAAAGAGTACTAACTAGGAAAAACAAAGGCCAGAAGTCAGTGAATGCAATACAATAGTAAGAGAACTGCTTACCAAGGACAGAGTCACAATATCAGCAAACATGTGTGAGCTGATGACCTGTTTATAGGCTATCCAGAACTTGCCCCAGACTTGATTGCCAAATAGGCTGTCAATCATACAGGTAAGGCTAAAATTAACTATTAGAGGGGCAGAGGGAAACCAATGTGAAGGAGATGGGTGTAGTGGGAAATCAATTTCAGAGGAGAGGGAATAGGACAGTGTTCAGACAATACAAGAAGAACCCAAAAGAAGAAATCACAGACGAACACGTCTCCTGCACCACAATATGCGTGGATGGTGCCAATGCCCGGATGGATGAGGATGTTACACTAAGTCAGAAATTACATTAAAGTGAACTGTAGTTGAAAAAGCTGCATAATTTGTACTTTAAATCACTGAAGGGAAAGGAAGTGAAAATAAAAAAAAATTACTTTTAATAAATATAATGGTAAATATATGGATTGTAAAAGCAGATAGCTATATTTCAGACCTCGCTATAGGATATATAAGCAGAAAAGGTCACAGCTAATTAGTGCCCAATGTTATCTCTAGAAGCAGCCATGCTAAGGAGCATAAAGCTGAAGTGCCTATTGCCTTTAGACAAAGAGTATAAGGGTAAGTTCACACTGAGTATTTTGGTCAGGATTTTGAGGCCATATTCACCTCAAAATCCTGACCAAAAAGATGCCTCCCATTGAAATCAATGGGAGCCGCTCAGGTGTTTATTCCGGGAGCCAGTACAAGCAAGATGCTCATTCTTCAAGCCGTTTCACCTATTGATTCGGTCAGAAGACACTCCTTCCTCCTGACTAGGCCCATTCATTGGGCCTAATTCGGAGCGGAGTGTGTGACTGGATCCCGGTGAAGTGCACCGGTATTCAGTCGCAGCTACCTGTCTTTTTGACCAGAACCTGAGGCAGACTCCACCTCAAGTTCCAGTCCAAAAAACTCCATCTGAACTTACCCTAAACCAAGGAATAATAACTGAACACACCTCCTGCGCTGCAACATGCGAGTGGAGGGCGGCTCAAAGGCCTGAGCAGGCAGAGACATTACATTAGTCTTGTATTACAATTTCACTTATTAAAGTAAATGGATGGGATAGTGGCTGGTGAGACTATCTTTACCAAACCTGTTTATTCTTTTAAATTTGTAGGATATTTGGTGACTGAAAATGTTTTTATTTTAGGGCCACACGGTGGCTCAGTGGTTATCCCTGCAGCGCTAGAGTCCTGGTGTTCAAATCCCGCCAAGGACAAAAAACCATCTGCAAGGAGTTTGTATGTTCTCCCCGTGTTTGCATGGATTTCCATCCCATATTCCAAAGACATACTGATAGGGAAAAAAATGTACATTGGGAGCTCTATGTGGGGATCACAATCTATATAAAAAAAAAGAAAATGTTCTTATTTCATATATCCACTGCTGATTTTTTCTTTTTTCTTTTGCAATGTGTGGATGGGATTAGCCAGAATCCCATTCACTTTGCAAGTAATGTAAAACGCAACGTTCTTTTCCACGTTGGATGCTTCATTTTTTCTCAACATGAGGCTTCAACCTAAAGCTAAGACCCCATGTACTGGGTTGCAGCCAAAAAGAGTTCTTGGAAAAACCATGGCGGCAATGCATCGCGTCAGCAATTCTTACAGAAAGTCTGCAGAGGACTTTGCTTCCATTATGCCTATAAGGAAACGACCGGCATTTACATAGGTATAATTGACATGCTGCGATTTGTAAAACCACAACGATTTTGAAAATCGCAGCGTGTCTGCTGCATTTATTTTCCCACAAAATGTAGATGGGATTTGCTTGCAGTGACTGCAAAATGCTGCGGTTTTTTTTATGCCATGTGGGGCCCCATCCCAAAGGGTTTTCTAAGGGGACTTCTTAAATAAATATTCATAAATTAAAGATCCGACACCTGGTTCTCCGACACCTGGTCTCACAGTCATTCAGCTATTTGAAGAAGTGGCAGACTTGGTAAATCTGGTGTACTACACCAATGAGTGCTGCAAATGTAAAATGTTGCCAATATTTCAATATAATAAGGTCAAGAAGTCTCAAAACGCTATTATGCAACTTTTTTAAACTAGTGTCCTGGAGTGCAGGGTTTGATAAATCCCCCCACCTTAATCTTACATTGCCTATTAAACGGTAAATGTAGTAAAAATTAGTAAATGTGTCCGCTCTGTTATAAAACTAATTAATTGTCATGGAATCTTTTAAGATACAGGTTCTTTTTTTTGCTGCACACAGGAGTGAATAGAGAAACTGTCTCTCTGTCCACCTATGCAACAATTAGTGTTAGATTACTTAGCGAGTCTGATTGCTGGTGTTTTCCTTTTAATTGTTCCCATAAAGATACAATGTCATTACAGAGAAACATCCCCTTAGACAGAGACTATTATTTTACCTCCACCACTAACTACTTGCGATAATACCTTATTAGACAGGACCGTTTAGGAGCCAAGTGCTCGTACAAGCGCTAGTTCCCAATAACAGCCCTGTCTTATAGAGCCAACAATCCTTCACTGGGTGATTTGCTGATCTTGGCAGGACAAAAAATCATTTGGGCAGTGATATTATATTCCTCGTATATTGCTCTTCATCACCTTTTCATATTCAGGTAAGAGCATATAGCAATACGTATGAGAATTTGGGACTTGTAGAATACTCACATATGGAAACATAACAATGGACAATCCTTCTGAAATTGTTTCTAGGGGTAACTTGGAATTTGTTAGTCAATGTTTCATCTACATGTTTGCTCAGTTTAAAGTCCAGTAATTGGCTACCATGTCATATGGGATTGTATGGTTTACCGCATTGTGTCTTGTCTAATGTTTCTTCCAAACAATGACACTTACAACTCTGGTACAGCACAAATTTGACAAAAAGACTTGATAAAATGACCTCCTTTATGACCTGCCAAGTTGCTAAAAGTGGATGTCTGCTGCTTGATGTGCTTGTTAGCAATGGCCAAACACACCAATTAAAACAGATGTTCACATACTTTTGGCCGCCTAGTATATATAAGTAATTTTTCCTTTTTTACCACCATAAAATGAAAGTTGTAAATGGAGCAAATCTCTTTATATAATACCTAGGCTTGAATGATACAATACACACCGGTGAAAACTTGTTTCTGCTAAAGCAACCGGCTTTGTTGGATGGTTCCTCTGCGACTTGTTTATCAGTATAATAAATCTAACATCTTATCTATATAGTTTGCAATTGGATTACTGCTATTATTCTTGTCTACATGGTATAATAACTTAGAACATCGCACTTCAGCAAGCAGTCACTGATTTGTCATGGCTCAGAAAGAAATAGTAATGAAAAAGATTGATGATAGCTATTTTCTAAAGCTGTAACATATATTATTAGGAAAGACTTTTGTATCGCAGTATGGTAGAAAGAATCATATTATCCTCTACAGACCACACAGCACAATGCAATGTTATGTAGGTATACGGACAATGGAATATGCAAGCAAAATAAATGAAAATGGAAATCCGGTAACATAATAATTGCTACATGAAGCATCAAGTAATAATCAGCGGTGAACAATTATTAAGACTGACGTTTCCTACTCCAGTCTTCATAAAGTACCTGATCGGCCAGCGGCAGGCCTGGATATGAAGAAGTTGTGGCCTCTTTATGAATCCGGTGCATGGCCCTGAGCTACAGCGGAGAGCTACACCAGTGAGGAGCTACCGTAGATTTCCAAAGTAACTTAGTTATAATAAATGTATTGGATTGAGACGACTTAAAGAATGGGCTGTGCACCGTATTAGGAGTAGATGCCTTAATAAATTTCGCCCAATGTCTCCTTTTAAAGGTCTTCATCCTAAATAAAGTAAACTATGTACTGTAATAAAGTAGGAAAGCAATGTAAAGTATTTTTTTCTACCCTTATGTTCCTAGATCTTATGTAACTTTCTAATATGTTTATTTTTTTTTATTGATCACCGAAATAAATGCTTGCAGTTAGTGAATTGATACATAACTGTTTACCTGCAAAGGCTGATACCTTGTCTACAGTGGTGTAACTAAAGTCTTGTAGGCCCTGGTGCAATCTTTTGTTCGTGGCCCCCTACCTCATCCCTACAGTGAATTCTTGATAGTGATGGTTATGGTGGCTAAGGAGTTTAATCCACCTTAGTGTGGTTTGGGTAATCTGTGGGTCTCCTTGGTTTATGGCCCAGATGGAAGCTGCAATCTCAATAGTGATGCCAGTGCTTATGGGCCCCCTAAGGCACCTGGGCTGTTTTGTGACTGCATCCATTACACCACCTCAAGTTATGCCCCTGCCTGTCTGTGTGTATAAGTAAAGAATTTGTCATGCTACTTTAAGGCTAAGGTCCGATGTTGTGAAAAAGAAGCTTTTTTTTTGTTGTTGCAGATTTAGTTTTTTGTTTTTTTTGTCTTTTTTTTTAGCCAAAGCCAAGAATAGCTACAGAAGAAATGGAAAATATATAGGAATTTCTTATACTTCTACCTCATTCCACTCCTGGCTTTAGTTAGAAAAAATGCAGCAAATTGCCGGGCCACACGGTGGCTCAGTGGTTAGCACTGCAGTGCTGGAGTCCTTGGTTCGAATCCTGCCAAGGGCAAAAAACCATCTGCAAGGATTTTTTATGTTCTCCCCGTGTTTGCATGGATTTCCATCCCATATTTCAAAGACATACTGATAGGGAAACATGTGCATTGTGAGCCCTATGTGGGGCTCACAATCTACATTTAAAAAAAAAAAAAAGAAAAAAAAAAAAATGCAGCAAAATCCACAATAAAAAAAGCTACATTTCCGCAACTTGAGGCCTCAGCCTTAAAGGGGCTCTATCACTGAATTTTCGCTATTTTAGATAAATATATGCCTGAATAGCCTTTAAACATGAATTAATACATTTAATGAATTACCTTTTAAACGTATATGTAAATGAGCGCTCCATGCACTTTGGCAGAGCAGGGGCTACAGCTGCCTGTGTCTATCATAGCATAGATCTACTATGCACATGGAGATCTATGATAGACACAGCCCCTGCTCTGCATAATCACTACTTAGAAGACAATGAAGGACTTTGTAGTGACGTCATCACAGGGACAAGCCAATCACAGAGCACTAGTGACATCATCACAGGTCCTGTGCCACTAGCAGGGAAGAGATAGTTAGAGGTTGTGAATCGAAAGCAGAAGGAGGGACTTACATAGAAGAACCAAGAGAGGAGGGCGTGAACAGAGTATGACATGAGGGGTGCACGGGAACGCCCACAGTGCATGGAGCGCTCATGTACATATACGTTTAAAAGGTAATTCAATAAAACTGAGGTGGGGGGGTCTTTTAACAAATGATTAGCAGCACTTGAATAGCCTTTTTAAAAGCTATTCAGGCATATGTTTATCTAAAATAGCGAAAATCCAATGATAGAGCTCCTTTAAAAGGTAGAAATAGGCATTGATATATTTAGCATAGACCATCACTGTGTGATTAGTGGTGATATAACTTCTATTGCTATGAAGAGCAAATGGTCACTGTAGTGTCACAGTCCATTTAATGTTTCACTATACACAAGAGCTCATGTGCACGGTTACCTGTGACCTCCCCATTTTATGCCAAGGCTCCTTTATTTTGCTGATCAGCAGGGATGGGTTCCAAACATAGTCCATCATTTCCTGAAATCTTTTTAGGCTAAGGCCCCATGTATAGAACAATAGCTAAAAAATGCTGCTATAGAAAACACAGTGACAGCGCATCACCTTTTTTCTGTAGTTTTCTGAGAGTTTTTGCTGCATTTTTCTCTGCATTTTTCTTCCCCTATTAAACATCAGGCGATTGTTTTCAATTACTCATCTAAAATTATCATGTTACCTTTTTTTAAACCCCCCCCCCCCAAAAAAAAAAAAAAAAAAACTTTTCCAAAGCTCTTTTTTCCACAATGAGAAATGGGATTAACCAGAATCTCATTCACTTTATTTCTACTGTAAAACATAGCATATTTTCTTGTTACGTTTCCGCAACTTGCAGCCTTAATTGAATCTTCACATCTGTACTTTTTTTCCCCCCAAAAGTAAGAACATATACTAACACAAAACAAACAGAAAATATTTCCAAACAATTCTTCATAGAATTCTGCATACTGCAATCTTTTTCTGTTGTGATCTCAGTCACATAACCATCAAATTGAAGGAAGATGGCTTCCTTTGTCGTTCCACCGCAGAGCACTATGACGTGACATTAAATATGTAGTAGCCTATTCTGTAGGTGCCTATTATACCATAGTTGCATATTATGCAGTGCCTTAGGCATGGCCTAATAGGTGCCTGACAGTTTCCACTGACAGACACTAATGTGTTAGATACAGAAGTATTTTAAAAATCTAAAGTAAAAGTTAAATAAGTTTAATAAAGGTTTAAAAACATAAAGTTGGAAAAATACTGATAGGCTACACATTTTATATTGCTGTAAACATTTTGATCTAAAATAATAAAGCATAGTAAATGTTGTAAAGAAAAAAAACAGATGATTGTTGTTTTTTGCTTTTTTCATTAACCCCATTCTGGAAAACAATAACAATGATAACAGATAGTGTGGAATAGAAATGCAAAAATTACACAATATACTGCAATACAGTTGGATTGTAGTATATTGTATGGTTCTAAAAAAGAATAAATCAAAAAACACAAACTACCATTCATGTTTTTTCCTTCCCCAAATTTTTTTTTTGCATATTTTTAAAAAATCTTTGATCATTTTATTTTCATTTTCCCATGTCACTATCTATATTTAAGTACAATATTCAGCTGTTTTCACTTGGTAATTCTGTAGGGAATTTTTTTTTTTAAGTTACAGCATAAACACGACAAACAGGATCACAATTAGAAGTTCACATCTCTACAGATAACACCCAATAGTGACCCATGTTTGCTCTAAGGTTAATAGATGATGTCATAATTTATTTACTCTGATCCCTGCATAGAGCATGTCAAGAAAACTTTCCCACTGACCTCAATACATACGCTCCAGAGTATTGCTACTTATGGCTATGACTATAACTCAGGATAGATGGCACCCTCCATAATTATGTACAGAAAATAGAATACAAAATTCTACAATCAGAAAATAAAAACAGATTAGTGATAAATTTTCACTTTTCATAAATAAATAACAATGGTGATACATTATTTATAAGGGGTTAGTCTTATTTGTTGTGCTATAAAGTGTCTGTGTAACGTCTCTGACTGTTCAGGTCACTGCGCCACCCTCTGCTCACATGCTGCCGTGCAGGAGGCGTTTGCAGTTTGATTCCTTGCTTAGACTTTTTGGTTGCACTTTTTGGTGAACACGGCTCTGTTTCTGTAATTGAATTTCCACCTCACCTATTGTTATGGTCATCAGGGTTTATTAAAAAAAATAACTAAAATGAAAACCCTACGGAGCTCTCTGGGCCACTGACTACTAACCAACCTGGTGTGAACACAGGCTAACAGTTCCTGCCACTGCCAGCTAAATTAAACCACCAGGTGCGCTCTGTTAACATTCACAGAGGCATGCAGTCAGAGCAGCCGCACAAATAAACAAACTGGCTAGCCTGAACTCCAGGACTAGCCAGAGACCATGTAAACCCTGTGTGTGGTAGTTCCACCCAACCACCCAGGCAACTACTGCCAAGCCCACTCCCAGTCACCCTGTCTGGGAAGTATTGCTAGCTGCCCCTACTGAGTTGTACCACACACACACAAGGCAGCATGCTGCCTGACTAACTGTGGAAATGCTAGCTCAGGAGTCATTTGCTAACTAGGGCAATTCTAATAATATTTCAGGCAGGAACCCAAGCACACACACAACACACATCATTTCAGGTTTGGAATGAGATCATAGAGCACCGGGCGTCCAGACCAGCCCCCTTATATAGGCAAGGGGCGGTCACCAGCAAATAGCCCAGCTGCCCAATCCGAGCGTCCATTGGTTGATACACATATCGATCAACCAGTCGACCACGCCCGGCTGTTGCAAGGCAAATTAACCCCTGCAACCCTGGATTTTGCAGAGTAACAGGCAGCGGCGCCCATATCATGGCCGCAGTTACTACACAATCCTAACACTTATCTCCTGCACCTTATTTGCCTCTGTTCATGAAGTGGTTAATTGTAGTCTTGCCGTGTGACTGACAGCCTGTCTTCCAATCAAGCCTAGGGCTGGTCTTGGGCTTCCTATATACAGGCCATCAGCCCACATAGACGTGCTGGCTTTTGACTTTGTCCCTGCTAAGCTTCTCTTCTTCTACTATTATATTACTGACTTCCGACCTCTGGCTTTCCCTATTGACTATTCTTTGGATTTTGATTTGGCACTGCATAACTCAACTGTTACCAAACCCTTGGCTTGCTGATCTCCCTTTGTGTTGTTTGTCTTGTCTGCGTTTTGTGTTTCACATATTTAGGTAGGGCCCGTCGCCCAGTTGCCACCTATTACATAGGATAGGACAAACAAGCAGGAAGGGACAGTGGGGGGTGTCAGCTTAGGGCTCACTGTCTCTTGTGCCCCTTCCCAGGGTTTCCAGCAGCTACTGGGGAATTGCTGTCCAGACACTTCTCTAACAGTCTGCTTACTATATGTTAGGATTATGCAGTAACTGCGGCCATGATATGGGCGCCGCTGCCTGTTACTCTGCACAATCCAGGGTTGCAGGGGTTAATCTGCCTTGCAGCAGCCGGGCGTGGTCGACTAGGTAATCGACATGTGTGTCGACCAATAGACGCTCGGATTGGGCAGCTGGGCTATTTGCTGGTGACCGCCCCTTGCCTATATAAGGGGGCTGGTCTGGACGCCCGGCGCTCTATGATCACATTTCAAACCTGAAATGATGTGTGTGTATGTATGTATGTATGTATGGGTTCCAGCCTGTAAACATTGCCCTAGCTAGTAAATGACCCCTGAGATATCAATGCCACTGGTAGTCAGGCAGCATGCTGCCTTGTATGTGTGTGGTAAAACTCTGTAGGGTCAGCTAGCAAAACTTCCCAGACAGGGTGACTGGGAGAGGGCTTGGCAGTAGTTGCCTGGGTTATTGGGTGGAACAACTACACACAGGGTTTACTTGGTCTCTGGCTAGTCCTGGAGTTCAGGCTAGCCAGTTTGTTTATTTGTGCGGCTGCTCTGACTGCATGCCTCTGTGAATTGCAACAGAGCACACCTGGTCATTTATTTTAGCTGGCAGTGACAGGAACTGTTAATCTGTATTCACACCAGGTTGGTTAGTAGTCAGTGGCCCAGAGGGCTCCGTAGGGTTTTCATTTTAGTTTTTTTTAATAAACCCTGCTGACCATAACACTATATTATACATATATGATGTTTAATTGTTTTTAGCATTAGTGGTCAGTGTTCAAATGATATTGTGCTAAACTATTATGTTTCTTACAGGCTTGTTGGTGATTTTCTTTGTTTCTGGGGATATTTGTTGAGATATATATATATATATATATATATATATATATATATATATATATATACACACCATATTTTACATATATATATTTATATTAGAATTGTTATTTTGCAGTTTAATTTTAAAATCCCATCAGTCAGTCTCACAATAGAGTGTTATTTGGATCTAGTTGGTTCAAGGTTATTATATCAAAACTAGCAAAAATTAATGAGGCATTAGTGAATGTTCACGCTACCATCATAAATGTCCGTTGGTCTCATCAATCATAGAAAGAAAGCAATGGACATTAACAGCAATAGAGCATAAACACAGAGTATAAAAAGTCCTACATGTGCAACTTTTTTCTTCTGTCAGAAAAGTAAAACGATGTAAGAAAACTTTGGTTATGTTTTTTTTACAATAGAGTGTATACAGACAGATGGTGATCTGTCTGCATCAGTCAATATATTGCTGTTAATGTTATTTTCTTTACCAGGCATGAATCATGGTAGTGTTTTACATGTTAAGTATTATCTTTTGTTTCTGTTATATCGTATATTCTGTTAATATATTATAATAAATATATATATATATATATATATATATATATATATATATATATATATATATATGTATATATATGTATATATTTATGATCAGACAACCAGGTTCAGGGTATGTTCACTAACTTGGAAAAATGACAACTGAATATTGTAAAATAAAATAAAATGAATAAAAGGGATGTTCCTAATATAAACCCTTATTTCATATTGCAATATTGATAAAATTATAAAAGTAATAAAATAAGTGTGAAAAATAATCATTAAAATAATAATAATAATAATAATACACAGTCCAGTCATATTAATGTGACCACCACCTACTTTTGACGTCGACGTTAAATAACCAATCGCAGAAGGCACGTGTCATCAGCCATCTGGGTGCACTCATCATTGTGGAAGACACGATGGATCAACTGAATCAACACAAGTATGCATCTCTCCTTGCGGACCATGTTCACCCCTACATGCGAAATGTTTTTCCCCAGGATGATGGCATCTACCAGCAGGACAATGTGATGTGTTATAAAGCTCACAGTATACGTGCGTGTTACGAGGAGCACCAGGATGAGTTTACCGTACTCCCTTGGCCAGCAAATTCCCTGGACTTGAACCCAATCGAGAATCTGTGGGACCACCTCGATCGGGTTGTTCGCGCTCAACCGCGTAACCACGCTCAACCACGTAACCTAGTGCAGCTGGCCACGGCACTGGAGTTGGCATGGCTCAACATCCCAGTGAACATCATCACAATATCCCCTCTCTTCCTGCACGTCTCGCTGCGGTCCGCTCTGCCAAAGGTGGTTATTTTGGATTCTGACAGGTGGTCACATTAATGTGACTGGACTGTGTAATAATAAATTAAGACAATAAGTAAATTTACAACTAAAATGCATATACTGTATTAATAATCATTGGTGTATGTCTATTGGGTGCTTTAAATGGATTGTCTCACTAATGTGCGGCTTCTCTAACCCTCTGTATTGAGTAGTTATGACTATGGGAAGACACATCTGGCCAACAATTAAAAAGAATTTTTCAACCATGAACGACCCAAAATTCTTACAGAGTAGCTTTCCTTTCTTGTCCCAGAGAGGATGTTTTGGATTCCTAAATGCCCTAATAATACAGGGTTCATCTTCAAGAGGCAACTCCTTTAACCCCTTCCCGATATGCGCCGTAATAGTACGGCGCATGTCGGGTCTGTAACTATGGCGACCGCCCGGGAGCTTTAAGCAGTAAACAACCGGCTCTAATGCCTCTGATCGGTCCCTGGACCGATCGGAGGCATTAACCCCTCCGGCGCCGCGGGCAAAGGCGCCGGAGGCGCCATTTTCCCGGCGGCGCATGGGCGCCGCCATTTTAGCTGGGATCGCCGGCTCCTGGAGCATGCTCCAGGGCTGACGTCCCGTTGCCATGACAGCCGGGAGCCTTGTACAGGCTCCCAGGCTTGTCTGCAAAGCCTCTCTTTTGCAGGCTGGTCTATGCAGCCTGCAAAAGAAAGGATGCTTTTTTGCAATGCATTGCAATGCATTAGCATTGTAATGCATTGCATTAGTGATCAGACCCCCTGGGGTTCAACACCCCTAGGGGGTCTAATAAATGCAAGAAAAAAAAAAAAAAAAAAGTTAAAAAAAATATTAAAAAATATAAAAAGAATTAAAAGTTCAAATCACCCCCCTTTCCCTAGAACACATATAAAAGTAGTTAAAAACTGTGAAACATATACATGTTAGGTATCCCCGCGTCCGAAATCGGCCGCTCTACAAATCTATAAAAATATTTTTCCTGTTCGGTAAACGCCGTAGCGGGAAAAATGGTCGAATGTGCCAAACCACCGTTTTTTCACTGTTTTGAGTCTGATAAAAATTTGAATAAAAAGTGATCAAAGCAATAACATTTCCCGAAAATGGTAGAACTAAAAAGTACACCCGACCCTGCAAAAAAAGACGCCCTATGCATCCCTGTACACTTACGTTTAAAAAAGTTACGGCCGTCGGAATATGGCGACTTTTAGAAAAAAAATTTTTTAACACCGTTTTGGAATTTTTTTTAGGGGTCAAAATGTAAATAAAACCATATAAATTTGATATCCCTGGAACCGTACCGAAACACAGAATATAGGGGACATGTCATTTTGGCTGCACAGTGAACGCCGTAAAACCAAAGCCCGTAAGAAAGTCGCAGAAATGCATTTTTTCTTCAAATCCACCCCATTCTGAATTTTTTTTCCTGCTTCCCAGTACAATATATAGAATAATTAATGGTGGCATCATGAAGAAAAATTTGTCCCGCAAAAATTAAGACCTCATATGGCTCTGGGAGCGGAGAAATAAAAGAAAAGAAAAGAAAACCCCTTTGTTCTATTTATTTACGGTACTATTAATATTGCACTTTATGTATTAATTATTGCTAAAAACAATATAATACGATAATCTGCTATCAAGTAATATATCTAGTCTGCTTATGTCTTATTTATGTCTTCGCAGTGTTAAAGTTCCTATTACATTTTGCGAATAAAGCCGCGTTTTAAGCATTTGAAAAGGATATCAGAGCAGTTCTATTTAAAGTAGCAGTCAAATTTGTTTCAGCTTTCTGAATTAGTTACACGGATATAGTGGACATTAGGTCTTGTGCAGCGGGATGATGAGAGGGAGACAACTTTCTAATTAATTCAGAGACAGACGTACTGTAAATAGCAAACTCTGCATGTCACATTCAACATTCTCAACATATTCGGTTGGAATCTGATACTTAGCATCAATAAGAGATTCAAAGAAAAAGTATAATTTCCAAGTAATAAGAAGCTTCATTAAGGCATTTTAATGATCCCAGCAGATAAATTTTGCATTTAAATCAATGCTTTACTTCCACAAAGAGGAACGTTGCTAAGCTCCATCGGATGAGACAAGCAGATTTACATTCACTGAACAGCTGTGGTTTCCTGACTATTGACCTTTCCAATAAGATTTGGTTAAAATTACATTAGTTGCAGCTCTAGATTTGTACTTTTTTGCTTCAGTCTTGTCTTTCCATTAAATTATCTGTCTTCTTTTTACAACCTTCAGGTACATCATTCTGGTGCCTACTGGATATTGTTCCTATAAAGAATGAGAAAGGAGACGTGGTCTTATTTTTGGCTTCTTTTAAGGACATTACAGACACAAAAGTAAAGATTGCACAAGAAGATAAAAAAGAAGGTTTGTGTATTATTTGTTTTAGACATTACGGGGGTGTACACTGTAAATACGTAAAAGAAATTGAAAAGTATCGAGATTAACCAGTTAAATATTACAGAACGCTACTAAATAAGGGCAGCGCAAGGGCACTGAAGTCCATATCAGAATCTGATCAAGGATCAAGGAAAATATCTTGTGGTTTCTTCATCAGCACTTTCACAAAAAGTCTTCAGTGTTTTCCTCTGTGGACTTTATGCTTTCTTTACAAATATAGGGTAGCCACCAGTGTTTCTGTGGGTATAATTGACATGCTACAATTTCCAAAAATGGAACTGTAAGCACTGTTCTATTCTCTATGTAGAGATCAAGTTTCCTCACAGCAGCTTAGCTCCTGATCTCTGTGGTAATTCCAATGGCTGCTGTAAATTATGATCAGTTTGGGTGCTAGGTGTTGGCCCCATCAATCTGATATTAAAAACTTATTCTAAGAATACTGGAAAACAAGGAGAGACACCGAGCCAATCCTCGTGTATTATCACAGGGTGAAATGGAACTAGATCTGCTCACCTAGTTGGGTTGTGATGGAGTCTAAGAATAGAGTAGGTCACAAATAGAGTTAAACAAATCTGTTTGGAATGAACCAAATTCTACAAAATATTCTAAAAGTTTTGAACTTGACCTAAACTTTGGCCCAGAGGAGGTATGGAAACATAATAATATACTCAACTTCACTCACCTCTCCAGGATATCCTCAAAATGTTCAGTGCTCCTTTGGGAGTATCTTCTGGTGTCTTGGATGGCGCCCTGGTTGATTGGGTCTCAACAGTTATATGGAGCATGCTGTCATCATGACGTTATTTCATTTTGGTGCCTTCTCAAAATATAATAATCCTGGTTCCTATTCTTTTATTTAAAACATAAATTTATTTTTCAGTGTTTTTCTTTATACAATGACTCCAGAAGATCCTGGTTCTCAATTCTCCACAACTATCATGTGAAAATACAAGCGCTGGTATCCTCATAAGAAGTAGGGTGACTTTTTTAGGGGCAACACGGTGGCTCAGTGGTTAGTGCTGTAGTCCTGGGTTCGAATCTCCCCAGGAACAACATCTGCAAAGAGTTTGCATGTATTCCCCGTGTTTGACATACTGATAGAAAAAAAATTACATTGTGATCCCTATATGGGGCTCACAATCTACATTTTTAAAAAAAGTAGCGTGACTTTTTGGGCTTACTCTGATGTCTAAGCCCGTGTAATTGCAAAATTAGTTTCACCTCTTTCTCTTAATTTCACCTCTTTGCAAAAGGTTACTGGCAAACCTGGAGTATAGATATGAATCCAACACTTCTAGTTTAAGAGAGTGAATTCCATAACAAAAAAAATCTTAAAAATCTACCAAAAAAATCATTATTTTACAGTATTTTTAGCGCCACAGAAAGACATTAGGATTTTTGCTTTAATTAAATTGTGAGCGTAAGGTCACTCGGTATAATTTGGTTCTCACAAGGGTTGAACGGAAGTGAAGATGAAAACTGCTTTTTCTCATCCAGTGTATTTCTTCATACACCCAGTGGTGCTATCTCAAAATTGTTTCCGCTCTATTAAGTATTGTGCTAAACTAGTCTAAAATTATAAATCCATTTATATGATTTTTATCCCAGTGAGATGTTCTGTCTGAGCTTATTAGGAGGAAGAACAATTGTAAAAAGAAATAAGAATATGTGATTCCTAGAACAGTGACTCCATTTAAAATTATCGCTTTAATTTAAAAGGGCACTTATGTAAGAAAATCATATGCATTTAGATTCACTCATTTTCATGCTGTTAACTTTTTCAGATCTGTATAAACATTCCAGAATTTCTGCCCTTGTCATTTATCATTAGACTGGTCAATTTACTGCAGTATCCATCATCTATCTACTATTAAAGCATCTGTAATATCCCATCCATTCATTCATCTGATTCATTTTGATCTGATTATAGTACATGGGGTACATTCATTGATACAGCACAGAAGTAAAGGCCCAATATCTTAGTTTTTAAAACTTTTTTAAAAGGTCCGTCCAGGAACAGCATTTATTACCAATCCACAGAATATGTGATACCTCCATAATTACAAGAGTAGGATGTCCACTGTCCTCCGAATAGAGTGGTCATACACACTTTACTGCATTCTAGTCTGTGGGACTGATGTTCTTGTAGCATTGTTCTTGGTTGTCTCTGACAGTCCCATAGGTGTAGTGGTAGTACACATGTGACAACTAGAGATGAGCGAGTAGTATTCGATCGAGTAGGTATTCAATAGAATACTACGGTATTCGAAATACTCATACTCGATCGAGTACCACACGCTATTCGAATGGAAAAGTTCGACGCAGAACTAGCATTGATTGGCCGAATGCTATACAGTTGGCCAATCAACGCTGGTTCTTCTCCTACCTTTAGAAGTCTTCTCCGTGCAGCTTCCCCGCGGTGTCTTCCGGCTCTGAATTCACTCTGCCAGGCATCAGGCCTGGGCAGAGCCGACTGCGCATGCCCGCTTGTAGTGAATTCAGAGCAGGAAGATGCCGCGGGGACGCTGCACGGAGAAGACTTCTCGGAGGATCCAGCCCGACCCTCACTCGTGGACTTGGTAAGTGTAATTTGATCGAATGTTGCCTACCCCTGAAACAAGCATTTTCCCCCATAGACTATAATAGGATTCGATATCCGATTCTAGTAGTTGAATATTGAGGGGCTACTCGAAACGAATATCGAATATCGAACATTTTACTGTTCGCTCATCTCTAGTGACAACCATTCCATTCAAAATTTGACCCATGTTCTCAATCACAGGCATTATACATTAAACCCTTGGGAATAGGTAGTAAATGTTGTTCGTGGATCAACATCATTTAAATAGTACATCAAGGTAAAGGAGATGCATTGACTGTAATGATTTATGACACCAAAAAAATGGCATTTCCTTCCATAGAAGGTTTAGCCACATATTTTTTTTCTTTCTTAAATATTAAATCTTTCTTAAACCTCCATTCATAAAACAGGTCACCAACTAATAAACACTTTAGGGTATGCTGACGCTGATTTTTTTGTAGGCAGATTTTGATGCAGAATCCGCCTCAAAATGCACCTGCAAAAATGTCTCCCATTAATTACAATGGGAGTCACTTGCATTTTTTTTCTGCTAGCGATTTTTTTCAGCTATCGGGGGGAAAAAAAGCAACCTGCCCTATCTTCAGGCTGAAACTGCTTTTATAAAAGGCAGTGGGATCCGGTAACGGCAAATTACCTATTCCCATTTCTGCTCACTGCAGTCAAACACGCATATACATGCGTCTTCTTCCGGGGGTTGGCTTCAAACTTCTAGGCCTCAGGCCTAGGGCAAAGCCGACTGCGCAAATGGCTTCTTACACAGTATTGTAAGCAGCCATTTCTTTGTGGCTGGCAGGCATGCACAGTCGGCTGCCCAAGGCCTAGAAGTTTGAAGCCACCGCCGGAAGAAGACGCGATGAAGACCCGTTCCTGAAAAAGATGGAGGCGGCACTGGAGAGTTCTCTGGCATTATTGAGGATGCCTCCAGTGCTGTTTGAGTGCTGGGGCCCACTCCCAGTGCTTTGAGAGAACTCATTTACATACCAACAAAAATCAGATTATATACCGAATGGCGGCGCGGAGAAGACATCTAAAGGTAGGAGAAGAATAGCCTTTTTTAAAGCTATTCATAGTGAGAAAAAAAATAAGTTTTAATGATAGGATCCCTTTAAAGAGTTTGTTCAACAGGAACAGGCCAGTTTAATGCATCAGCATGACAAGAAGGGGACTGTCCATTGAAATGAGTGGATCAGATAACCCCCATTATACAAGGTGTTGGTCATGTGCCTAGAATAAATTTGAAACAATAGCCAGAAAATACTGCTCAACAAATATATATTATATGTGGCTTGCCGTTGAAGAAAGCCAATCCTTTAAAACAGGCCATAAATGCAATAGGTCATCAACATCAGATTGGTTGGAGTCGGACATGGGAACTGCTCCACGTTTAATACTATTCATAATTAAAGGGGGGCAAATCACATAAAACCAGCAACAGTATACATCATGTACACATGGACTCAAGTTTTGCTTTTGACCAGATCATATGGAACATGCACTGGTCACTTTTACATCTATTGACTGGTCCCATTCTACCACAGAACACTATGTTCTATGTTAAGACCAGTCTGAGTAGCAGGTATAGGATTTAGCAATACAATGTATTAGGAGTTCCCATCATTTCAAATTTGAGACACAGTTATGATAAAAAAAAAACAACTTTCTGCTGGATAACCCCTCTAGTAATAACCTTACTCCTCAATTTGCACACGTATTCTCAAGAAATCCAGTTACATCTTCATTTTCCTGAATTCTTAGATCTAGTTTTTTATGCAAGGTAGAACAATAGTGAAGTCTGCCATTATATTTTATTACATTTTAAAGAGAGCCATAGAAGTTCAGCTCCGAAAGGTTAAAGTTGCATGTGGTGATATTTAATTGCTTGTTACTTTTGTTCTACAGAAAAATACAGAAGCAGAGGAAAAGCAGGGTCACATTTTGAGGCAGCAAGGAGACGGAGTCGGGCTGTCCTTTATCACATCTCTGGTCATCTACAGAGAAGAGAAAAGAACAAATTAAAGCTTAATAAAGTAAGAACTCAATATTTAGAATATATTATACTTATATTATGCTACAGTTTAGGGTCGGAGAGAATAAACTGCTTAGTTCAAGGGAACAGCTTCTCATGAAAATTGTTGATATACTAGGGGAAATTTAAGAAAAAATGCCCATAGTGGCCAATAACAGCACAGCTTTCAGTTCTCAAAGGCAAAATACCAAATTTTTCTTATGGACATGATAATAAATCTGCTCTATTGTCAGTACAGCAGTGGGTTGAAAACAATACATTTAAATTCATCAATAGTTTCATTAAAGAGGACCTTTCATGTCCTTGGGCACATGCGGTTTTATATACTGCTAGAAAGTTGGCAGTGCACTGAATTCAGCATACTATCTGCTTTCCCCCTTATGTGCCCTTTGTCAAGAGCTGTTGTTGCCATTACCGATAGCTCTGTCAGAAGGGAGTTCCTGACAATCTAACTGGGAATACTCCTCCTGACAGTACTCGTCCATAGTCCTGTACTGTCTTTACCGGTCAACCATTACGTTGAGCGGTGATGAACCTCCTCCTGACAGTACTTGTCCATAAACTAGCACTGGGGCGGGCGTTCCTCACCAGCTAGGCTTCTGACAGTGAAGAGCTATCCGTAACGGCACGGACAGCTCTTGCCCTGGTGGCACATAACGGGAATGCCGACAGTGCGCTAAATTCAGTGCACTGTCAGCTTTCTAGCAGTATATAAAACCACATGTGCCCAAGGACATGAAAGGTCCTCTTTAAGCCAATGGTGCCAAACACTACAGATGAGCGAACTGGTTCCTAAAAAGCCTAGTTTGATGCAAATTCTCAAAAAAATCTGGTGTCATATCTCTTTAGACCTTGGAGTATCATAAGCAGAGGTTCAAGGGAGGTTCAGTAAAATAATATATGCTAACCTTCCCCCACCTCTCCTGGGCATCTGGAGCACATTCCCTTAAGTACTCTTTTGGCTTCTTTGGGCCTCTCCTGTGATGTTGAGGCCTGAAGAGGACTAGAAACCCCAAGAAATGGGCAGTAGATGTTGTGAGGGAGCCCAGGAGAGGAGAGGGAAGGTAAATTTTATCATTTATTATTTTACAATACTCCCCCCTTCCCCCGGCCTCCACTTATTATAGCACAAAAACAGTACCCTGTGTCTTGAAAAAGTAAAACTTGACTAGAGTTCAGATATAAAATAGGCATATTCATGTGTGTGGCCCAAGACTGTCATTACATTCCAGTCACTGAACCGTAATTAATACTAATGACTGTTACTTCTCAGAAAGCATTGCAAGCTGACACAAGTCGTATATAATGTTAGGTTATATTGCTATATTAGTTTTAGCACTATAATGAAGTATGTATTCCTATTTTTTTATCTTTGTGATATATTTATGCATAATATGACAGTGACATTAAATTATTGTGAATTCCTACAATATGAACGTTAAAGGACCAGGTAGTATCCTAGATTTCAGATTTTTTTGTCCAAGATGACAGAATTTCTTTCAATTTGTTGCTCAATTAAGACAGAAATGGTTTATTGGATGTGATGAATAGAAGAAATCTGACTTTTGTACATAATGTATGGCGCTGACATTTGCTTCTTACAAGAAAGTAGAAAATAACAATAAGCAGTCAGTGGGAGCTCTAGCAGGAGCCTTTGCAGTCCTCTCGAAATTTCATACCAACAGACAATGCCTATAGGCTAAATGCGTGGAACTTGGCACTTGGCTGTCATAACTATAATTTGTATCTCCAATTGCAGGAAGTTAATTCAATTATAATTAGGAGTTATATGATTGAACAGTTATCAATTACTACTTTTTCCTAAATAAATTGTGCTAGTTTGCAGAAATCACCATGCCTGCATACGGTATGCATACACACATGGAAGAAGTTGTTGATAACCCTCGTTTAATGAAAGAAAAACCCACAATGGTCACAGAAATAACTTGAATCTGACAAAAGTAATAAATAAAAATTGTAGGAAAATTAACAAATGACAGGTAAAACCCCCAAGGTCCGAATCCATCTCACCTCCATATGTGCATATATTTTTTTTGTATTGCCCCCCTGCCCGGATATTGGGTGGAATGCAGTCATCATCCAGTTGCAAGACCCATGACCTGTGACTGAGACAAAGTTTTCTGACACTGGGCAGCACATTTCTCTCTAGAATCCCTTGATATTTTTGAGATTTCATTGTACCCTGCACAGATTCAAGACACCCTGTGCAAGATGCAGCAAACCAGCCCCAGAATATAACAGAGCCTCCTCCATGTTTCACAATAGGGACTGTGTTCTTTTCAAGATATGCTTCATTTTTCTGTCTGAGAACATAGATCTGGGGTTCAGTTTGTTGCACATGGTGCCTTGACCTGGTTCTGCTACTGATAGAGCAGGAATCTGTAGGCTTGCTGCTCTACAATTTCCCAATTTGTATTCCACAAGCCACATTGTATTGCAACAGGCAACACATGGATATAAATAGTGGATAGTTTTTATATCTTGGAGTAATTTTAGTGTCTCACAAACTGCTATGTAGGGATTAGAAAGATGTATACACAAAACAAATGCTATAGCTACAATAAAGAATCTCTAAATTTACAGATCATCCAACCAGAGGTATAATAAGACCAAATGGCCTATTAAAAAAAAAATGCAGCAATAGCAGCTATTGCCAGGCCCCTAATGTCCCCCCTGGGCACTGTAGCAGCCGCTACTGCTGCTACCCCAGTAGATAGGCCCCTACATACGAAAACTACTATGTCTTACTTTCGGGGGGTGCCTTATATTAGGCAATTCAACAAAACCTCTGCTATGTCTTACTTTCGGGGGAAACCGTATTTTCGGGGAAACACGGTAGTAGTTATAGCCAGCAGAATGTTCTGACAAAAGTACTGCAGTTACAGCTAGAATCTCAAGTTGGATCCTGGAATATAACAATTGAATGTGTGCCTAAAACCTGCATAGATAAAAGGTCCCAATACAGTATATTACATCAGGTGGAACACAAGATTCACATTTCGGTTGAGCAGCTAACAAATCTGTAGCTAGTGTGTGAGGCTATTATGTCACAGAACCTCCAAAGAACATGAAGGAATGATACAAAGAATGAAATTTCTCAGTGAGAAAAAGTAATAAACAGGTGAATATCTGTAGCAGATGTCCCCAAACACACATGTCAACCGGAGCCTGATGCAGCTTGCAAAAGGTGGTAAATTTAATCTAAAGTTTTCTCTTATGTAATGATTGCTTGCCCTATAATATTCTCATACTTGAGCAAACAAATGGGGAATAAGACTGCCCTCAAGACTCCTAATGTGAGCATAACCTAGAAGTAGAGTTATATAATACATATATAATACATACTTAGAAGTAGCATTATATAATACATCACAGGATAATGTACATTCATCCAATTAATGAATACAAATAGACTTATTTTTTGCTCTTCTTTTGTTTTGCAGAATGTTTTTGTAGATAAACCAGCAATTCCAGAATATAAAGTTTCAGATGCAAAAAAGACAAAGTTCATCATTTTACATTTTAGCACTTTTAAAGCTGCTTGGGACTGGCTTATATTATTAGCAACGTTTTATGTTGCTGTAACTGTACCTTACAATGTATCCTTTGTGGACAACGATGACCTTTCATCAACAAGAAGCACAACTGTTAGCGATATATCAGTGGAAATTCTTTTTATTATAGGTAAGATCTGCTTCCTTTTGGCCATGAATGTTCATTGTATGTTCTAATAAGATTATAGGGAAACTATTTTCAGGTTCAAAATAATACTAAATATTTTACTACTAATGTTAACACAATGTATTTTTTTCTTTTTCTTTTTTGTTGCTTGTTACGCTCATGACCTGTAACTATATTGTTATATAGCAATCTGCTATCAGTTTTTCTGAACTCTATGGGGAAATTTCCTAAGACTGGAATTTTACTAGTCTTTGTAAAGAGTCAGCAGATGTGAAATGCATCAAATTTATTGAGAGTCACCTCTTTGTAAATAGGCTGCAGCTTTGGGCCAGCTTTTTACCAGAAGCTGAAATCTGCATCAGCTGGAGTTGGTATGGATTTCAGTTATAATTTATGCCAATTTTCTAGTATAAATTATGTGAAATTTGTCAGACCATGTAATGACCCTCTCCCCTCAATCTCACTGTTTTTAAAAGAGGTGAGAATAGGGAAAAAGGTGCACAGTTTCTACACAAAGTAGTCCAAAAAGTTGCAAATTTTTTATGTTTACAGAATATCGTATTTTTTTCTGATGACTGTGGCCACCACTAGTAAATTTTCGAGTTTCATGATTTTTTTTATTATTCACTATAAACAGTATGTAATATATTCCTATGCAGTATTTAATGGTAGCCAAAGGAGCCAGAATAATATCATTTAGGCTAAGGCCCCACATTGTGGAAACGCAGGAGTAGACTGAGCCAGGAGAAGACTGAGAAAAGGGATAAGTATAAGAGTTTTCTATATATTTCCCATTCTTTTTGTAAGCATTCTTGGCTTTGGCTCAAAAAAAAAAAAAAAATCTGCATTAAAAAAGCCTTAGCTAAGGCCCCACGGGACGTCCCACAGCAATAAAGCGCTGAGGGAAAAACCGTGGCAGCAATGCATCCCGGTTCTTCTCACAGGGCTTTAAACAGAAAGTTTGGGGAGTTTTCACCTGCGAACTTTCTGTTACAATTATACCTATGGGGAAACCGCCAGCGTTTCCTTAGGTATAATTGACATGCTGCAATTTTCTAAACTGTGCTGGTCTTGGAAACCGCAGAATGTCCGCATGGCAGTTTTTACTGTAAAATGGGCATGACATTCACTAGAATCCCATCCACTTTGTAAAACACTGTGATTTTTGGGGCCCTGGCCTTAGGGTCCATTCACACTGAGTTTTTTGGCAAGGATTTTGGCGCTGAATCCGTGTCAGAATGCACATGGAAAAAACGCCTCCCCATAGAGTTCTATGGGTTCAACCAGTTTTTTTTTTCTGCTAGTAGAAAAAAAGCTTCCTTCAGGCAGATTCCGCCTGCAAAAACCAAGACAGTCAATGGAAGGAATTGGCAAAAACTGCATGGAAAAACCACTAGCATTTTTTTTCAAGGTCCATACACTGTGCTGGAGGAAAAAAACATTTCCTGATTTCTGAAGCAGATTTTTTCCTTGCCAAAAAACTCTGTGTGAATGGATCCTTATAGAGACTTTCTAGGACTTAATATCTGACCAGCAGGGGTATGACACCAAGCACCTCCACTGATCTGCTGTTTATCATCATTTATGGGATTGGCTCATTGGCACAGATAGACATGTAAAACTAAGAGCTCAGAAGCAGTGCAGGGTACTGAATGGCTAGGATTCGGCCATCCAATGCTCTGCTTGCTTTCTGTATTGCTTACTGCTACCAGTGCCCAGTATGAAGCAAAGCGGCATCACCGGGCAGGCAATAGTTTTAAGCGGCAGGGGCTAGAAGGAGCTCCAATGTTACGCCTCTGTACAACATCACTGTCCTACTGAATGAAACATCTGGCAGGCGAGTCGGCTCAGCACTTGCTCAAGTTTGCCAGGTTGCTGACGCTGAACCAAGCTATGCAAGATATTTGGTACAATATTGTATATTGTAAAAACTCAGCTCCAGCTGTATAACGATATAGTAAGAAATGACACAATATAGAATTGTTGACCTATTTAAGTAGATTAAAAAAAATAAAATGGTGTTCAGTACAATGGCAGACTATTTCTAGAGAATTAACGGATAACAATTTCTAAAGTACCAGTAACGGTAGCTAAAAGGCTTCAGGCTGTCTTCTACTTGTCTGGTGTAAAGGAAGAGCTATTAATAGACAATAGAGATGAGCGAACACTATTCAAAACAGCCGTTTCGAATAGCACGCTCCAATGCAAATGAATGGACGCAGCCGCTTCCATTCATTTCTATGGGAGCGTGCTATTCGAAACGGCTGTTTCGAATAGTGTTCGCTCATCTCTAATAGACAACAGTTGGTGAAAATCACCTGATATTACATTTATCATTACTATAGCCTTGATTTACATAGATTACCTAGTTCCTCTCTAATGAAGAAATTAGATTAGATTCTCCAAGTTCATGAAGTGTCAGTCACTGGCTAATGAGTGTAGGATTTCCTGCAAATATTGATTCATGTATTTGAGAATGAACATAAGCTTGAGAAAGATAAAGCCATTATATCTGCCCAGTAATAATGCAAACAATCCACCATCTAAATGACTCTTCTCTCTAACTTCACTACTCAGTAATCTGTTTAACCCCTTACACCACAGCCCTGTTTTCTAAATCTGAAAGCTGTTAAAACTTTGGAATGCTTATAACTTATCTAGATGTTTCTAAGTCCCTATTCACATCTGCATTCAGGTTTCCATTCAGGGAGTTCACTGGGAAACTCGCGAACCTCATAGACTATAATGGGGTCTGTGTGCTTTCTGCTCGGTTTCTGGATGAAACATGCGAAGAGAAAAGTCCTGTGACGCTAGGTTCACACTAGCGTGCGGGTCTCCGTTCTTGTGTACGATACGCCAGTCTTAATAAATTTGCTCCAATGTGTCACAAAATACAGTATCAGGCCCAATTCACATCTGTGTTCAGGTTTCGGTTTGGGGCGTCCGCTTGGGGACTCCCCAAATGGAAACCTATATGCATTAAAAAGCGGTTACCTTAGGAAAACCATGGGGTTTCCGCACTAAACATGCTGAGAGAAAAGTGCTGCTTAGGGCTCGTTCACATCTGCGCCCGGTCTTCGTTCATACAGGTTTCCATTTCCTGCATAAAACAGAGGCAGGAGACGGAAACCTGCAGGACTCTTTCATACCCATTCATTTGAATGGGTTTGAAAGATGTTCGGCCGTGAGCGGCAGTGAGTGTTTTATGCTCTCCGCCGCGAAACCATTTTTTTAAAACCAGACACAGAGTCGGACATGCTGTATTCTGTGTTCGATTTAAAAAAAACGGTTTTGCGGCGGAGAGCATAAAACATTCACCGGCACTCACGGCTGGACCCGATCTGACAGGTTTCCGTCTTCTGCCTCTGTTTTGTGCAGGAAACGGAAACCTGCAGAACGGAGACCAGGCGCAGATGTGAACGAGCCCTAAGCAGCACTTTTTATGCCGGACAAGGTGTAGCGTTTATTCATACAATTTTGTGGGAGGTCTGATGGTTTCTTGTCTCTTTTCGTTCAAATTTTTTTAGGAGGAAATGCGTTGAAAAACAGCCATTTGGCCATTTCAATGTTTTTTCCTCGCTACAACATTCATCATATGGAATAAATATTTTTATATCTTAAAAGTTTAGGAATCTATGATTGTGGCTATACCTAAATGATTTTATTTTTTGTGTTTTTTCTATACTTTTAAAAACTTAGTAGATTTCATTTTTTTTTTTACTTTTATTTTCAGACCCCCCCAGGAACCTTGAAGCCTAGGGGGTCTGATCGCCCAAGCAGAATATGTTTTCAGCCTATAGCAAAATCCATTGACTTGTTATATGCTGCCAACGGCGGAGTGTAAGAGAACTATAGGAATAACAAGTTGCGTTGCTGCTGCAGTTTTTCCCACAGTGCTTTCTTGCTGTGGGACACCACGTATGGCTAAAGTCCCACGTAGTGAGCCACAGCCAAAAAAACACTGTGGACAAGGCAGCAGCGGAAATGCATCACATTTTTTCTGCAGTGTTTTTCATAGAGAGTCTACAGAGTTTTCTTCTGTCGACTTTCTGCTTCTATTATACCTATACAGAAAACACCAGCGTAGGTATAACTGACATGCTGTGATTCCTAAAAACGCTCATGTTTTTAGGATTGCAGCATTTCTGATATTTTTTTTTAGCAATGCATCGTTTTTGACAATGGGGTGCCCTGGATTAAAACTATTAATATGGGGGTATTCTACCATACAGATATACTGTATTTCTCGTAATTTAATATAGGGTACAGTATATAAAAGTTCAGTAAATAATGACCCCATCAAATGATTTATCATTGTGAAACATACTGTACATTGCATTATCTATATGTCAGGAAACAAGAAAAGGAACTTTGTGACAAAAATATTTTTTGGATGAACAGATTTGGATTGGTGTTGTAGGAAATCTCCAGAGAAAATGATACTGAGGGGAAATTGCTAATGAGCATAATTACATGTTAACCTACAGCAGATATTTAATTAAAATGTATAATTGGTTATTTGTGAATTGACCCTAGTGGCAAATGATAATCTTCAATTCAGCTCCATATAGGCTTATCTTCTACTAGACCCTTTTGGAGCAGAACCTGAGCCCATCAGAGAATACACTACTTATATTGTTTCAAGCATAATTCGATATTGTATGCAGTATAACACTTTGTTATACAATATCATAAATGGTCAGAAAGATAGATAGATAGATAGATAGATAGATAGATAGACAGACAGATAGATAGATAGATGTGAGATAGATAGATATTAGATAGATAGATAGATAGATAGATAGATAGATAGATAGATAGATAGATAGACAGACTTTGGTTACATTACAAAACCTATAATATACAGATTATCCTTAAAACCTTTTATAACTATAAACTAAAGTTACACAAAAATAAGATCATAAATAACACAGAAGACATGCCATGGCGTTTTCCAAGAAAGTAATCCAGTTAGATATAATAGTGCAATCTTAACTGCTACACAGAAGCTATTTACTTTTTTTGGACACACATATTGCTTCACTGGGTGAGACACAGTATCAAGGTCACGGAACCTTTTCTGCTTTAATCTACAGCCCTATCTAGCTTTATTAATGGAAGTGGAATAGAAGGTTGTACACGACTTCCAAGTTTATCAAACAAAACTATAATACAATGTGTTCCTCTCAATCTGGAAAACTGAACTCTCAGCTCAACATGAAAAAATTGCCATCCATGTTTGCCTAGTTCCAGTAGCTTCAAAGTATAAAAGACCAGTAATTTTTCAGAACATGATATTTTATGACGCATGTACCTATTTAGCCCATATATAACCCAAACTACAAGATCACTGCTATGAAAGATATCTACTGAGATACTAAGTCAAAACTGTTTGTCTTGATGTGTATGAGCACCTCCTACCATCCAATCCTTTAATTCTTGGGAGGTAAGGTATCTGATGGCAGCTCTCCCCATTGACAACACATATATATAGTTGAGGCAATCGTGTATGGTAGCAAGGGCTTAAGAGAGCCAGTTATCAGCTAAATAAGAATTTAGCTGACAGATATCTAAATATGTATGGAAAACCTATACAAATAATGAACATTAGGGCCCATAATTGATTGGGAAATCCTATCAAATGAGTCTGGACATAGATGTCTCAACATAGCATATCCACCAGATCACACCTAACTGTAAGTGAAAGCAACATGTTAAGCTTTTATAGCACTAGAAGCCTAATAGCTTATTTGTAAAGTTGGCTCTGGAACACTTGGCCCCTGGGCTGATGATCATATATGAATCCATATCAGAGACCCTTACTTATATTCAAAATGTATAAATATAGTAAAATAAGCATATAGAGAATTGGATGAGTATAATGGTTTATTATGTTGCTGCACCTTCCTGGGTCTTCACTTGTTATAGTCCCCAGAGTGTAATAGTAATTTGTAGTTGATGAACCCCAAAAGTTTTGGAAAATTTGGATAGAATTTGGTTTACACCATATTAGTTTGCTTATCTCTATCAACCATTTTTCAGACATTTGGTGCATGTACTGCCATCTATATCGAATAAATATATGAGCTCATATGTACACCAGTTGTCTCAAAATATTAAAATATAATTAGAGCTCCTGTATTTGTTCAGTTTATCGATTATTATATGTTTGGTCTCAAATTGTATAATATTGTTTAATCCATCTTCAAAAGAAAACAATGCTACATAATACATCTAAGGGCAGTGTGCATTAATTATACAGCTTTCTCACTATAGATAGATGGAAAGTATCTGATATTTTTCATTTTTGGATATTTAGTTTTATTGGAAATCAATTTTTTTTTTACAATTACTTTCTAATTGACTTGTTATTTCCACAGAGGCAGAAATGTTTTCTTTTTCTTATGCACATCAGCTCAGACTAACACGCAATTCTGTAGTTTAGAGTTAAGTGGATTATTCAGGCAGATATAAAGTAAACCATTGTATTCCCTGCATTAGATAAACTTTATTACTAACATATATCTGATTAACATGAGACATCTGGCTGTAGCACCCACAGTCAAAAATAACTGCAATTGTGGGTACTAATCCCTTAGATGTTGCGGTCAAAAATGACTGCAGTATCTAAGGGGTTTTACAAAGGTGTTCCCCCCTGATCCATTTCTATGGCAGCCTAGGACCTCATAAGTAAGACAGTAAGATCCTGCTAGAGGTAAATTTATGCATATGCACTTCAATACATATACTCAAGACATGTCACCATTTTAGAAACTACATCCCTCAAGAAATTTATCAAGGGGCATAGTCAGATTTTTTGGCAATAATTTGTTTTCTAGAAATGAATGTGCAACAAATGGTGAAAAGTGAAAATTGCCATTGCAGTTGCACCGTGCATTAAATATAAGTTATACTGATAATACCGTATACAACCGAATCAGATTACCTGTCATGATTTTTTTTTTGTACATTCATTATATTATTATTTTATTAGATATTTTTTCTAATTGAAGGTGGAAGCCGGGTATGTGATAAATATAGCAAATAATCTCCCCTAGAATTACAGTGTACATTTCCTTTACATTGTACCACGGTTAAACAAAGGAATAGAAGAATTACTTAAACCCTGTCTTTCAGCAACAAGACATATTATTGTTCTTTCTTGTGATACTTGAACTATCTGCTGACAGCTTACAATGCAACTGTAGCAATACATGTTTACCCAGCTGCTGCCATTACGGTTACTAGATAGTAGTAAAACACACAGTATGTACACAGAATAATGATTCAGTTGGTTATCTTCACGCAACAGAAGTTACAGAACACTACTTGCTACAGTTACGTACACTATTGCTTTTTTGCATTTTTGTATATATTGAGCAAAGGGTCACTCTCACTTATTTTGGGGCATTGTTATTTTAAATAGATTAATAGATTCTAAAATTAAATAGGACCTTCACATCTTCCACCAACTTCAACTTATTATATCTATCAACCTGTGCCATTTCGATGATTCCAGCACAGGTGGAGCAGAGTCTCTGAGACTGTCCACATGATAGAAGTGGGCATAATTGTAATGAAACTAACAGAAATGATACTTGGGAACAGTGAGGGTTACAGAAAAAAATCCAACTGTGCCAGAATCAGTGAAGCAGCAGCTATAGAAAGAAACAGAGTTGGAGTTGGTGAAAGGTCCTCTTTAAGGCATACTAGGTTTTATGTAATTTTCCTGTCCTTAGTAAAGACCTGTACATTATGTAAGCGTAGGTCCCCTTTAAAAAAATGTTTCGGTTACCATTGAATGTCAATGTCATTAAATGGGAAGCTACAGATATAGCAAAGTTTCTCACACCTAAAGGGATTCATCATTAAAATTTAATTTTTTTCTCCCTAACATGTAGGAATAGCCTTAAGAAAGGCTATTCTTCTCCTACCCTTAGATGTCTTCTCCGCGCCACCATTTGGTAGAAATCCTGGTTTTCTTCTGTATGGAAATTAGTTCTCTTGCGGCACTGGGGGCAGCGGTGCTGCGAGAACTCTCCAGCATCGCTTCTATCTTCGCCTAGAACGGCATCTCCCTGCATCTTCTTCTGGCGCTGGCATCAAACTTCTAGGCATGTGCAGTTGGCTCTGCCATCAGGTTTCCCACATAATCGAGATTTACATATAGTAAAGATACACCAATATCCACATGTATGTGCACAAAAATCTGCTTGGTAAATCCACACCAATTGGCATGGATTTTGTTCTGGGTTTTTATACATATATATGCAGGTTTTGGTACAGATTTTGACATTTACGTTTTTTAAAACCTCCTTGTTAGAAAAAAGAGGTCAACATCTTCACAGAGTAGAAGTTATTGTCTTCTATTATCAGATTACACTGCTGCAAGTTATCTTGCTGCAGAACATCAAGTTAACTGTACTACATCTCCTCCATCATATACATGTATAGATTTTATTTTATTGTTTTGAATGATTAATGTGATCTTTATTAGAGATGAGCGAACAGCGTTCGATTGAGTGCATGTTCGATCGGATATCAGGCTGTTCGAGATGTTTGATTCGAGTCAAACACCAGGTGGCAAACTCACTAAAAATTCTATTCCCCTCCCACCTTCCCTGGCACTTTTTTTGCACCAATAACTGCGCAGGGGAGGTGGGACAGGAACTATGACAATGGAAGCATCGAAAGGGTTTTTCTCCGATGTAGCAGTGCTGGTCATGCACTTAGCTTGGCTCATCTCCGAGTACTCGAGCTGAGCACATGGCCAGCACTGCTACATCTCGGCATAGGAATGCATTGACCAGCGTTGACTGGCCGAATGCCATACAGAGTACAGCATTCGGCCAATCAACGCTGGTTCTGCCGGAGGAGGCGGAATCGAAGATCGGTCCACAGCAGTCTCCATTCTGGTCCGATCTTAGACTCCGCCTCCTCACAGGCGAGCCTCCAGCAGAACCAGCGTTGATTGGCCGAATGCTTTACTCTGTATGGCATTCGGCCAATCAACGCTGATCAATGCATTCCTATGGGAAAAAGTCAGCTCCCGCATATCGCAAGCTGACAGGGATCCCGACATAGTACAGTAAATTGGGCATGTTAGATGCCCCCAGACATGCTTCCCCTGCTGTCCCAGTTGCATTCCAAGGTGTTGGCATCATTTCCTTCATTTCCTAGGGTGTCATAGTGGACTTGGTGACCTTCCTGAGTCAAATAGTGGTTTCCCCCTAAACAAGTATTTATTCCCCATAAACTACAATGAGTTCGATATTCAATCGAACAGTCGAGTATTGAGCGACTACTCGAATTGAACTTCGAACTTCAAACATTTCACTGTTCGCTCATCTCTAATCTTTATGTTTTCATTTTTCTTATATATTAAAATACTATTTGTAAATTATATATAAAAACTACTGTTTATTTATATCTGATATTCTGCTTTCTGAAATTAAATACATATTCACAATGTATATACTATTATATGAATTATGCTTGTAGGATTATTATCTGACCAATTATATAAAACTTTTTGAAATGGCTTCCACTAATAACTTAAAATATAAGTAATGACTTCAGTCATTAATATTTCAGTTGTATTACTATAAAATATTTTACATGTTATAAAAGTCTTTCATCTGATTTTATAATAATTAGAACAATGTTTTTATCTATAAGTGAAAATTCCCACTAAGCTGGCCACAGACATAAGATTTTAGTTGGGCATTGGTTGTATAGCCAAATTGATCATGTAAGTCCCTTGTATGGTCAAAACAGGGACGCCATGTACAATGTGTTTCCTAACATATTTCTCTTTTTTTTCCAGGTTTTTATTTACTTACCTCTTTACTGTTTTTCTTACAATTGACTATTTTTGTTGTTATCCTCTTTACCATAATCTATGTCATAACTCTGTATTATATTTCTTCCTTTCTTTCTTTGCAAAGCAGATATTATTTTAAATTTCCGAACAACTTATGTCAGCAAGTCGGGCCAAGTTATATTTAAAGCAAGATCTATTTGTATCCACTATGTTACAACTTGGTTCGTCATTGATTTAATTGCTGCTCTTCCCTTTGATCTCCTTTATGCTTTTAATGTCACTGTGGTAAGTAGTTTATATCATCTCTTTTCTAGAACTAAACACGAGCCTGCAGGATTTTAATCTATAACTATATTGTTAGGTATATAAATTGAAATTCAATATTTTAGCATTATATTTTAGTTTACTTTTATTTAAAAAGTTATTTTATTTTATTTTTTCTTTAAATATTGCATTCCTCTGGTTCATTTTACATATAGTCCACTATAATCCTTTTCCTTTCTTCTAATAGAACTTGACACTTACCAACTCTTCTTTATCTTCCCCTATCACCATACCTTTAGATGCATATCCCATGCCTTTATGTTTGTATCTTGTTTCCCTAGGTGGCCTATGAATCAGCTACATTTTATACATGCAGGATTTAAAATTTGCTGCTTGTGGTTTCTTATGTATTCTGAATTTTGTTCTCTAAGCATTTGAATCCCAAATACAATACACGATGCTGTGAAATATTGGTTCGCATTAACATATTTTTTTACCCAGCAATATTTTTATTTCTCACGCTTCAAGCAGCATATATTTTAATACATTTTTTAAGGGCAATTTGACTTACAGATGTAGTTAGTCTAGACGTCAAGTCTGTTTAGCTGTAATTATTGTCACATCGAATAGTAGAATATGCACTTTATTGACAGCAAAATTAATATGAAGGTAGAATTATTCGTTATGCAGTTTAGCGTGTTTAACCTACAATATACAAAAATACCGAGAGCATGACAAAAACTATATCTTAATGTGCATCTATTTCTTGATACTTTCAATGTGTAGATCATTCCTGATTTACAAAGACTTTGTTACTTAAGACATTCATTTACTGCACAGTGTGTATTGCATGTGTTTTACTGCACAGAAGTTGTTCACTTATTTACATAGTGATTTGTCATTTTAAGGATGTTCTGGCAACAGGTACCAATTCTCAATTTGTATGACATTTATTACACAATGTTTAAGTTATTACCCTTTAGAAAGAATAATGTAGAATATTATATAACATCTGCTAAGGAGTCAGCATATAAAGTAGTATGATATAAATCAGGCTTACATTTACAGCTCCACCTTCTGCTCACTAAGGGTAAGTTCACATAGAGTTTTTTTGGTCAGAGTTTTGAGGCCGTAATCGCCTCAAAGCCCTGACCAAAAAGATGGCACCCATTGAAATCAATGGGCACCGCTCAGGAGCTTTTTCCGGGAGCCGTTTCTTCTGGCTCCTGGAAAAAAGAAGCGAGATGCTCATTCTTCGGGCTGAGTCATCTCGCGATTCGGCCTGAAGAAACTCCACCCTCCAGACTAGGCCCATTGATTGGGCTTAATCCGGAGCGGAGTGCGCAGCTGGATGCCTGTGCAGTGCACCGGCTTTCAGTCACGGCGACCCGTTTTTTTGGAACGGAACCTGAGGCTTACCTTTGAACTTACTCTAAGTCTCAAATCTGAATGCCACCTAAATTCAAGGCGTATGCAAATAAAAGATGTACAGGCTTATTACTTTATATAAAGCAAAATATGACAATGTAGATGTGTCTAGGACTTACCTATCTGGAGAACAGGCATCCCTTGATCTCCAGTCTACCAGGTTAAAGTTGCTGACTAAGACTAAATAGAGGAGTGGCTTAGCTCTTTCCATAAATACTACAGAGATAAAAAGAACCATGTTAACATTTAGTAAGCCTGAGTGAATTCTGAAAGAACGACCTTCTATTGATCTGGTAGGAAGGGGGTACCGGGGGTAAATTCCCTGTCTATCAGACATTTATGAAATATCCTGTGGGAAACTCCCTTAAATAGACATAAAAATGTAATAGTTCACCTTAGCTTAGCTTGAAGTGATAATTAAATAAAAATAACAGAATAATATACTGGTTATTAAGGAAATAGACTGTAAAATTTTAATTGGAGACTTTAACTCTCAGTGGGGTCACTGGGGAAAGTCATTTTGCTGAGATGAGTTGAGTTAATGTTTTGTGTCACATAAAGTGACAAAATGTTCTACACTTGTAAGTAAATACAGAAATTTCATAGTTCTACATGACGCTTTATTTAATAGAAATGCTGCAACAAAGAACTTTAACTGATAAATAAAACTAATTCAACTTTTTCAAAGTCTTTGCAATGGCTTTTGTTTTGCTATCGGATAAGATGTCCTGCTGCAGCAAGTTATCAATATGAAGATAAAACTCAGCATGATAACAATGAGGGGTGTATGAGTTTTCCCTTATGCAAAATATATGAGTCAAGTAAGCAATAGTTTGAACTTTAGAAAGAAAGTGGATTTAATTAGCATAATAATAATTTTGAAATAATGAATTGCATTTTTAGAGGTGTCCCTATTAAGTTCTATATACAGTAAGTGTAACTTACTAAATATGTAACCGTTCTACAAATTTTGTATAAATCAATAGTAAGTGTGTACACCTGTCCATGATATAAGCTATATTTTACAATTTTCCTGCCTGCTTGCTATAGCTGTAGTTTGCAGTCCTTGCTGAGTTGGTGGGTGAAGACTAGCTGTCATACACTACACACAGTTAGAAGAGGTGACTCTGCTCTATAGCTATATATGTTATCACAGAGGACAACAAAAACAATGAAGAGTAATCGAAAAATCTTTTTACTTTTCATTGTTTTTTATTGCCTTCTGTGATAAGATATCAGTCTACAACAGTTTAACCAAATGCAGAAATTTAGGTTAACTCTGCATATAGAGAAGTACTTACTGTACTGGTGTGAGTAAAGTAGTTTGATTCTGGAAAAAAGCTCAAATTTAGCTCCAGTATCACACTAAGTATTTTAAGACTTTTTTTCTCTTGTACCCTGCACTTACTGCTCATTCCTTTCCCATTCCCACTTCATAGAGACATAAGTTATACAGCAGGGATTTCTAAGGTGAGAATCGCTTTAGTAGCGGGAGTGGAGCAGGGAAGTAGCCTCATAAGGGGTATTTTTCTCTTATAACATATTACAAAGAATTGTATAATTGATTACAGTATTCATTAATGCAAAGTTTGCACAAAAAATAGTAATATACTTCAAAACTAGTGTGTTTAACCAAAATAACAAACATTCAATGTCACATCCAATACCTTGTTACCTAGCTTTGCATTATTGATCCTAACTATGATAAGGGCCCAGTCATACCATCTAACAGGATTACCTTAGAAAGTAGACACTGGTTCTAAATAGAATCACTTACATGTGTCTTATTTAACTCTGCGAGCTAAGATGTACAGTACATAGAATTATAAAGCTAGAATTAAATCACAAATAAAATTATTTAATTAAAAATAACACAAATAATATTACAGCTGTTAACAGCAAGTCCGCGCCACTTAACGATGGTATGGAAGAAACAAAAAATTCCAAAGTATACAAAAATAAATAGTTTTATCTACTTATGAATTTACAAATGCTTTGTCCACTTTTATTTCATATCTTCACAGTAGTCTTTTTATATCACAATTTACTTTAATTTAACAAAACAATTTGCAAAAAAATTTTTGAAAAATGACTCCAGTAATACCAACATACAATAATAAAAAAAAAAAATTAAATCAGAAGGGAGCTGCACATATGTAATATTAGGCTTTCTTCCATTGTCAATGTGTATTTTTTAGTCAAAATGGGCATATCCGTAAAGAATAGAGCTATCGGTCAACTTCATAAAAACTTGTTTTGACGCAATGAAACAGTTGAGAACCTGTGTTGTGTATAGCGGCCTAAAGTGAATCTTCATGTCCAAAGAAGACAAGACAAGATTAGTTCTTTAAACATTATTAGAGATGAGCGAACACTGTTCGGATCAGCCGCTCTGAACAGCACGCACCCATAGAAATGAATGGAAGTACCTGTGATGCCGGCCGGCCGCCGGCAAAATCAGCATCACAGGTGCTTCCATTCATTTCCATGGGTGCGTGCTGTTTGGATCGGCTGATCCGAACAGTGTTCACTCATCTCTAAACATTATTCCTTCTAGTAATATTGCCAATATTAGAACTGAAAATTTTAGAACCATGAAAACAAAATAGCCTGTAAATAAAATCAAATTATAAAAAGTTATTATCAGATTATTATTACCATAAATATAATGCCAGAACACCTTACAAGGACAAAACATTGTCAATAAGTAAATAAAAGTATAGCAATGATTTGTAATACAAATCAACTTTTTAAGACATTAAAACCAACACATTTTGAAAAATCCTTTATTTTTCTTTATTTTTATTTTTTTTTTACAATGCTTCCCTTGCTGTCTTCTATCAATGACGTTTGCAAATGCCCACAAAAGGACAACCTGGTACGCACCAAGGAATGAATGCCAAATGTTAGTCTTTATCTATCCACTTTATACTAAAGGGCCTATCATTTGATTTAAGCATCTGCATCTTTTTCTTATAATCATCAGGCTTGGCATTAAGTAATTTCAATTACAAATGTCATTACTTTATTTTTGGATTCTTTTTTCTTTTTTAAAAAATTCTTTCCATTCTTATAAATATAAAAAAATTAACTACTTCCGTACAATGTTAATGTAATTACTATTAAAAGTGTCCAATCTTTTTTATATATTTTTAAATGTTTGAGAATATCGTAAAACAGTTTATAAAATAGTGTCTAAAATTACATTACTAGGCACCAAAGATCATGTTCAACATTTACAAAATTCATATGTTATTATTGTGCTAGTTTATATAATATTTGCATCAATGCAAATTGAAACTGCTCCTATACATAAAATGAAATGTGAATTACAAATTAGGCATTATAAAACATATCTAAAATTAAGTTTTAATTAATCAGATAATTTACTATTAATTTAAAGAGTAACTTCATCTAGAAAGTTCTACTTTTGCATTGTAGACCTCAGAAAAAATGTATTTACTGTATGTCACGCAATAAGCAAATGTGATATCTGTTACCACTGAACACACCAAGGTAATAATGTACACTATCACAAATCCCAAGAATACAACAAATTGGGAGTTACCCCATATTTCAGTGTATAGAAAACTTTTTTAATTCAAAAACTATTTTAGCACATTTAAAGAGTTCATGTTTAAGTCAAAGTCAGATTGTACTTAAAAAATGTTCTAAACTCGGCTAAATGAAGATAAATAGGCATTTTGTTGTATGTATGCTATCTATTACTTAGTAGCATGTATACAGGCTTTCTAGAAGGTTCCAGTCATGCCTTGTTTTGTCACTCTCATTCCACTGTTAGTTGCTTCACGTCTCATGTCATTTCATTGTTCTGTTTCTAAAACATCTTGTGTTTCAAGTCAATTCATACCCTGTATTTAATGTATAATATATAATGTAATGTATATAAATTAGTAAAAAATAAGATTTTTATTACAAAAATAGTATTTTTTTTGTTCATTGTATTATATGTCATTCATTGTTTCTATTAAAAGAAATTTTGCTTGTTACGATTTGTTTTATTTGTGTTTGAACATTAAAATCTAATGTTTATTTTGTTGATTTTCCAAGATTATAGACACATTTGTGTTTAGAGTGCAGTCATATGTTAACATGACTACTGTGGTTACTCTGTAGGTTTCTCTTGTTCACCTTTTGAAAACCATCAGATTATTACGACTTCTACGTCTTCTTCAGAAGTTGGATCGCTATTCCCAGCATAGCACTATAGTCCTTACTTTACTAATGTCCATGTTTGCCCTCCTGGCTCATTGGATGGCTTGCATTTGGTATGTAATAGGCAGAATGGAGATGGAAGAAAACAACCCCCTCACCTGGGATATAGGTAAGACACATTCAATTATAAGTGCACCGTAACCTTTGATTATATAAAGGGATTTTATCATTGGGCAAACTCATTTTTAACTAAGCATATATTTGCATATCCTTTAGAAAGGCTATTCCAGACATACCTTTTGTATGTTAATCCCCTCAGCTGTTTTTGAATTAGCCCGCTTTTATTGATATGCTAATGAGCCAACAAGGAGCACCAGAAATTCAGTGAGCACTGCCTGTTGTGTGTACAAAGAGGGGGAGGTGAGAACCGGGAGGTTGATGAGTCATCAGCAGCAGCCTCCCTGCTCTCACCTTCCCCTGTGTACACATAGAAGACAGTGCTGAGTGAACTTCTGGTGCTCATTGCTGGCAGAAACAGTTGAGGGGATTAACATACAACAGGTATGTCTGGAATAGCCTTTCTAAAGTCTATGCAAAAATATGCTTAGTTAAAAATGAGTTTTCCCAATGATAGAATTCCTTTATTTTGATGAATACTTACTTTATATTCAAATGTATTATAGGAGTTTTGTCATCATCCTTTATTTAAGAAATCATGTGCTTACATATGTGCCTGGCACATATGCAGAATACCAAACCTTTTGCATGTATGGATTCCTATTGAGTCATCTAGTGAGAAAGAAGAGGGTTTTTGTATCATTGACGTCAGCCTAGTCTCGGCAGCTAATAACTTCTAGTGAACAACTAGTTGTTTTATCTAAACTTCCAAAACTCATTGTACTATGGTTTCTTACAACCTCAAGTTGTATCAAGCCATGCTGTATCTGTATGTATGTGATGTCATAGTACGGAACCTAAAAAAGGTTTGTTGTGTCAAATTTCACATGAATCCAGCAGAAAGATATTTATGGAGGCATTGTCTCTAGGAGAGAATATCTCAAATCCAAGACTTAATTCAAAGGTACCAAGTAGCAGCATGTAAGGACACGCTCCACAGCAGTGGGACAGAGTCTATGTAAGTTTTTGTACAGAGTACTTGTACACAGCTTTGTCATTTATATGAGGTTTTTGGCGTTAGTTAGCAAAATGTTTGTCCTGATTGGTGGGGGTCCTGTAAGGATCCAATATGAACTACCCTGTCAATAGGTGATAGATTTGGGACTGCCAGAATGTCTGAAAAATGTTATTGTAACAATGTATAGGGTGCTACTTTTGCAGCAAGTTAGAGTTGATCGTGCCAACTGTAAGTAACAGAACTAATACTCACAGCCAAAGACGATGGTGTTACATTCCCAGTATACACAGCTGGAATTCAATGACCAGATCAAATAAGCCAGGAGCAGATACGTATTGAGGAGTAGTAGTCCAGGGTACAGATTGAAGTGTAGATCACAAGGGTAATACAGCAAGTTGTAGAAACAGTCTTGGAAAGACAGTTCTGAGAAGCAGCAGACTGGAACAAGTCACAGTACTCGAGCAAAGGCTATACTGCCTCATGGGTATAAATAAGCCCAAACAGGAAACAAGATGGCTTCACATTGGTACAGATTGGTCTTTTATGTTAAAGGAAATTCCTAGGATGAACACAGCATCCTCCAGTTGTGAGGAGTGGAAGTACAACACAATAGTTCAGAGTGAGAAACAGCGACCACTGATGGTGGAATAGAAAAATACACCAAGATTAAGACAGACTGCATCAGTTCTTGGTGCTGGACCATAATACTGAAGAAAGAACATAGTGCCTCATTTATCAAAACTGTCTGACCTACCTGCAAATTAGATAGCAGCATTAAATTACCAGAATAGTTAAATAAATAGAAGTCAACCTCTGATTGGTTGAGCAAAGGCCAAGGTCAGTTTAAATTAGGTCAGATTTTATTTTTAAAAAAAGTTTCTAATGTGTAAAATAAAACAAAATAGCCAAAATGTTGCCGTACTCTTTACCATTACGTTCTGCCCAATATATACAAATATCAAATAATGAATTCAATTCTATATTGATTTTTGGATCAGGTACCTTGCTGATTTTATGGATTTTTAATAGGAATGATATTGGTTTGAGTATATTGACAGCGCCTATTCTGATGTGGGTTTTTTTTAACTTTCCTGGTTGTTATAAAAGGGTTGTGCACTGTGCTATTTTAAAGGTTTTTTCAAAAGTGCATCAACTTCTGGTTGTGTCTCTGCTGAATACAAAAAATATTGAGGTACTAAGGTCAATTTTTTTTTCTAAAGTAAGATAGCCAGAAACACCAATGTAACACCTTTGGGGAATGATCTACTTTTTTTTATACAGTACATGTTAAGATTTTTAGCAGACAAATATATTTCAACACAAAATTAGGATTCCTAAAAGAAATGTCTTTAGATAATAGCATCAGTGCTTAGATAATTGTACAAGAATCCTTCTTAATTCTTAAGCTGGTGGAAAAAATATTTTTGAATTGCATGGGCTTTATGGAAATCTTTCCCATTTTCCATATATAATAGTTTTTTTTATCTTCAAATTACTTTTCACAACTTTTATATTTTTGCACAATTATCTTAACTATCCATTTATTACCCTGGCAGTCACTATTTGTCTCAGTAGGCTTTACCCTGGGCATCGTAACAAGGATCTTAATCCTATCTAGTCAAGAATCAGTGAAGATGTGTATGTGACTTTCTTTTAGATGAAGGCTAAGAGAGTTAGTGGCTGTGATAAAGGCTTAAACTGGGTATGGGTCTCATTGTTAGGATAGGGTCAACATCAAGCTTCTTACTGTAACACAGAATAGTAATGTTTCGGTCCCTGATAATTTACAAAATTGTTACAAAATTGTGGACCTATTAGAATCAAATAAAATTTACATGATCATCCTTTTTTGTTCCCCTTTATCACTCTATGTTTCACAGAACAAGGTTTATTTAGCTCTTACCTACATCAGCCCTTAACGGATATTAAATATTAATCTATAACCAATGTTGAGCACCATGGATATTACTATTAAGATTGTCACCATCCTAGACCACCAGAGATATCAACTATTAAAAGCTAAACTTTTGTAGACCACTGGTGATATAATCAATAATGTCAGTAAGCCCTAAACTACCCTGTGTAAATATTTGGGATTTAGTACATGGAGAAACTTATCAAGGGCAGTATATTAAGGGGGCAAGGGTTTTTTTTTTTAATTTGCTGTAAGAACCAACAAATTTGAAGAGCTCATATTTGTTCTTAAACATCGTGGAACCGGTTAATTAAGAACAATGCTTGTTCTTCCTAATCACTTTTGTAAGTTGGCACCTTAGGCACAAGAATTATTAATTCTCCGCCTTCTTTCTAATGCAGATGCACCATCAGAGCTTCTGTGTGACAGCAATGAAATGTGCTCCTTAGGAACTATTGTAGATTTTTAGTGTAAATCTTTTTTTGGTGTGAGTTATACTAAATATGTTATGATCTGCCCTAGCCTGCCTAGATTCTGTCTTACTCAACCCACTCTGAAAAATGGCAAGTGAGGCAGAAAATGGAAAAACTCACCATTTTTGTGCAAAAAAACCCCTGTTATGTCAACAAAACCTCTAAACTGATATAGAGCACCTACATCCCTCATAGATTTCTAGATTGTGGAGTTATCCCTTTATTTATTTTTCCTCTATCAGTATGTCTTTGGAGTGTGAAAGAAAAACCACACAAACATACAAACTTCTTGTAGATCTTGTCCTTGGCAGGATTTGATCCCAGGACTACAGCGCTACAAGACTACAGTGCTAAACACTGTGCCATCATGCTGCTGGAGTTATCCCTTTATAGGCTCAAGAGCAGCCAGAGATGGTGGCATCATATTAATTAACAGCTTCCACCATTAGGGAGACGTCAAATTTGATTTTAACTGCAGTTTCTACATAGTGATTATCTGATAGAAACACCTCGAAGTTATGTGTTAGGGTAAGTTCAGACAGGGTTTTTTGGAATGGAACCTGAGGTGAAGGCTGCCTCAGGTTCTGGTCCAAAAGACGAGCCGTGACTGAACACTGGTGCACTTCATTGGCATCTAGCCGCACACTCCACTCCGGATTAGGCCCAATGAATGGGCCTAGTCGGGAGGAGGGAGTGTCTTCTGGCCGAATCAATAGGCGAAACGGCCTGAAGAATGAGCATCTTGCTGGTGTTGGCTCCCGGAAAAAAAACCAAAAAAACACCTGAGCGGCTCCCATTGATTTCAATGGGAGGCGTCTTTTTGGTCAGGATTTTGAAGCGAATACGGCCTCAAAATCCTAACCAAAATACTCTGTGTGATCTTACCCTTGTACTCTTTATCTAAAGGCAATAGGCACTTCAGCTTCATGCTCCTTAGCATGGCTGCTCCTAGGGATAACATTGGGCACTAATTAGCTGTGACCTTCTCTGCTTATATATCCTATAGAGAGGTCTGAAATATAGCTATCTGCTTTTACAATCCATATTTTTACCATTATATTTATTAAAAGTTAAGGTTTTTTTTATTTCCACTTCCTTTCCCTTCAGTAATTTAAAGTACAAATTATGCAGCTTTTTCAACTACAGTTCACTTTAATGTAATTTCTGACTTAGTATAACATCCTCATCCATCCAGGCATTGGCACCATGCGCGCATGCTGTGGCGCAGGAGACATGTCCATCTGTGATTTCTTCTTTTGGGTTCTTCTTGTATTGGCTGAACACTGTAGTATTCTCTCACCTTGGTAATTGATTTTTTTACCACACCCATCTCCTTCTCCTTGGTTTCCCTCTGCTCATCTAATAGTTAATTTTAGCATTGCCTGTCTGATTAACAAGTCTGGGGCGGGTTCTTCCTCCCTATTTATTCTTGACTCACATTCACATTGGAGCTTGCTATTTCCTTGTGTGTGCTGACGTTACTCTTTCTGTTTCATTACCTGTATTCTTATTCCTGACCTCTGGCTTTACCTTTGACTATTCTCTTGGATTATGATTTTGTACTGTGTTGAATATTTTTTTTTATATTATTTTTGCTATGACATTAAAAGGCCACACTTACCCAATAGCAGATGATACGTGGCTGTGCAGGATGCTATCAGGCCCACATTGCAAGAAATACTAGAAAAAGCACACTTGCAAAATGCTAATGAAACATCCATTCACACACCTACAATGCATGGGGGGTAGATGCCACCACTTCAAATTCACAAAAATGATACTTAGGCATTGTCACATGAAAATATGAAGTGTAAAGTGCCAAAAAACAGCCTATTTGTCACGCCCCACATCATTAGCACAGGCAGGCCAAACCAGGACCTCTATTTTTGCAGGGTGCTGTTAATGTTGAGGAGCACATATTAAGGTGCTGGTCAGCCCGCTTAATATAATAGTGTGGAGCGTGATTTGTGGGCATTTGACATACTGACATCCACCCTCTCATGGATTGTAAGTGTATGGGTGGATGTTTATTTAGCATTTTGCTCCTTTGTTTTTTCTAGTATATCTTGCAATGAGGGCCTGCTAGCATCCCGCACAGCGATGTATCATCTGGTATTGAGTAAGTGTGACCTTTTTCTGTGATATGTTTTATTGAAATTTGGTGTGCCGGGCAAAAAAACAGAAAAAGACACAATTTTTACACAATTATTGTATGTGCAATAAAAATTGTGACTTTTCCTGCCTTATACACCAAATTGTAACTTTTCCTGCTTCGTACTTTTCATTCCAGCCCCAATAAATCAGTTGCAGAGTGTTAAAAAGGGTCAGCAATGTATTTAAGTCCTTAAACTAGAATAAATAAATAGAGGAGGAAGTCTTAGATATTAATAGCTTAGGCAACGTTCTCACTAGCTTCATTTAGTCTGTTGTTCTGATTCATCATAGGATCAGTACAATAAAGGAAAAAAGCCTACTGAATGATGTATACAGGTGAAGCACCCTCCATTTACACTCGTCACCATTCACTCTAATTTAAGTTTCTACTGTCTTGGTTGGCTTTGTTTTAGATGGAAGATAAAGTTCTGTGCAGAGCACTTTATCTTCCATCTTCAATATCAGGACAATGGAATAAAAGGAGCCAGTGCGAACTTAGCCTTAGTAAGTTTTGCTACTAGGATTGTAATTTTTCATTTACTACCCTAAACATAACATTGAACAATTTCAATTTATATTTCATGTTCAGACATAGACTCTATATACTTTTAGAAATGTTCCGTCACTAGATAATTATTTGGTTTCATAATATACAAGTGGAGCTTAAGCCTCATAGTACAGAAGGTGAAAACTAAAATTAGCAAATACATATTACATCTGTAAATTACTAAATAAATGAATGGTTTCTTAGATATCTAAATGACTATCCTACATAGTTTGAAAGGATTAAGACTAGTAGGATTCTAAGCTGACTCCCAAGCCCCCTCCTCCTCTTATTAATGCAGGTTTTCAGGAACAGCTGTATCAGTTAGTGAATGAATTGTCCTGACGTCAATCAGCAGATGAATCATCCTGACTAATCCTCATTTACTAGTGATAGAAAGAACATCCATTGTCTACAGTATATACCCAGTGTTAGGATAACTTAGCAAAATTGTCATAGTCCTCATGAGCTCCTAATATTTGTTTCTCAACATAGACTTATATAAAATATTGTATATTTCACAAGACTTTTCTTGTATTCTGGTGCATTTGCAGAGAATACAAACAATAGAAAAAGGAATAAGCCTTTAATTTTTTTCCTTTAAGCTTTACTTATTTCTCTTACTTGTATAATACAGCACTTAACAGACATTAGCTTACATTTACTAAGGCATTTGCACCTAGAATGTGGCCAAAAATGTGCCTCTACTTGGTGCATCTCAGCCTCTGGGCCCCACTGGCCACATTTTAAGACAGTGGGCGGAGTGGGGCATGATTCTGGGTGGGCAACCAGATAACGTGCTAGAAAACTCTCATCAGATATACCATCCGTTGATCCGAGGTTTTTATACTGACTGCCAGATTTGAGTCAGGAAGGATTTTTTTTCCCCCTGATATGGGACAATTGGCATAAGCATCATGTTTTGTTTTGGTTTTTTGCCTTCCCCTGGATAAACACTGTAGGGATTGTAGAGATATAGGTTGGACTTGATGGACTGATGTCTTCATCCAACCTCATCTACTATGTATATGCAGCTTCACTTTAACCAGTGATATCTCAAAATATTGGTGGGTTACAGACATGAAATTTCAAGATTCTAGTAAGATTCTTGGCTTTAAAACAAGACCAAGATCGTAACTCTAGAACCCGTGGCTCCGGAGTTAGAAATGTTTTAATTAAACTGGGCTAAACTGTAAAATGCTTTGCTCAAACTCTAAACAGGATATGTTCAAAACTGTTAGAGACTTAAGAAAGCTCATCCTCCACTTTCACTGTGTTACTTACGATACAGAGAATGAGAGGGCATGTCTTTACAAGGTAATCTAAAGGTCTACGCTGGATACCATTAGAATTATTGAAACTTCCCCAGTAGAAGTCTAAACCTTTTCAGTTTTCTAGTGCAACCTCACTGCTAAAAAAAAATAACGCTGAAGGCTCCATTCCCACAGAGTAACACGCCGCGCATTCAGACACGTATACACGTGTCAGAGTGTGAACACTCAAAACAGATCCCATTCACTTCAATGTGTGTCGGCTTACGGGTGCTACACATTGAAATCAATGGGAGGCTTTTTAACCCATTGATTTCAATGTGTAGCGCGCATGAGCCGGCACACATTGAAGTGAATGGGATCTGTTTTGAGCGCTCACACTCTAACACGTGTATACATGTCTGAATGCGCGGTGCGTTACTCTGTAAGAATGGAGTCTAAGACTTCATGCATAGAACTGTGCATGTGTCTAGTCCATGGTAAAATGGCTTGGTTGGCCCATAGATAAGATCTGTGTGCCACCTGCACCTCAATGGGTCCATAGGGATGAATGTGTCATTGTGTGAGCCATAAAAAACTCAGCTAGCACAGTGACAAAACCCTTGGTCATGTGCATAGAGCCTTAGGGTCCATTCACATGGAGGAAAATGGTGAGGAATTTGGTGTAGAATTTCAGTGCTGAAAAAATTGCCTCCCAATGACTTCAATGGGGGTTTTTTTCTGCTTTTTTTTAACGTTGAAATTCCACACCGAATTCCTCACCATTTTCCTCCGTGTGAATGGACCCTAAGGGTGCATTCAGACTACGTAACGCCGGGCGTGTATGAGAGCCGTACACGCCGGCATTACGGCAGACTGCCGAACACTTCCCATTCACTTCAATGGGAGCGCTCGTAAACGCCGCTGTTACTAGCGCTCCCATTGAAGTGAATGGGAAGTGTTCGGTAGTCTGCCGTAATGCCGGTGTGTACGGCTCTCATACACGCCCGGCGTTACGTAGTCTGAATGCACCCTAAATCTGTATTCCAAGAAGCTGTTTGTTACACCCAAGGATATGGTCACGATTGACAGTGCACCCATTTCAACATGTGATTGCCACTCAGAACCTTTCAATAACAAATTGATTGACAGATCCTGAAGTGCTGTGACCACATGTGACAACTGTATAATACGGCCATGCAGCAGATGCACTGAACAGATGGTCTCTATACGAGTTAAAGCCGATTTTAATTTGGCTGGTGCACATTTTTGTAAAAAAAATTGTATTCTCCATTGATTCTTCATGAAACAAATCAGAAATTTACTATAAATTGTGGACTTATTAGAAGTTATAACATATCAATCAACTCAGTTTTAATTGTGTGATCAGAATTGAGATTTAATACTCCGGTATCCATGAATGTGTGACACTATACAATGCTTTAATAACATAGTACTGTCATTAGGAAGGTTTCCAATTTTATTGGCAGTTCTGCTTTAGAATAATCATATTTAGATATCATGATAGCCCAATCTCACACTTCCATAGGTAGCATTGAGCTGTTTAACCAGGTAATGTCAACTTTGCAAATCTACAGTATTTTGTTCATTAGTAGAATTAATTCAACAGCACCAATCAATTTCATTTTCTCCCATCTTTTCCATTTTTATATGTAATCATATCTGTGATCCCTAGATTTCATATCACCAAACATTTTTTATGATAACTGGCACTGTATATTTAAAAAAAAAAAAGCAAATGATACTTTTCTCAAATTAACTGAAAAATATATATCCACATATATATTGATCCCTGGAAATAATAAGAATAGATGTGTAGCTAATTAGCATAGAAACCATTAAATGTCAGAAGAAAAACGATTAGATCCTTATTACACTACTGTCATCTTTTTTCCCTTCCTGTTTCTCTGGGTGTATTCACAAAGAAGAAACAAATAAGTCCGGGAAGTGGATTGTAACTGTCTCAAACACCATTGAATCTAAGGCTCTAAAAATTCGCCCTAAAAGTAAGTGCCTTATTTTATCCTGATTTTTTTTCATACAAAGTCAATAATTTGCCCAATTGATATTTTATGATTAAAAAGTTTACTTTAAAAGATTTCTTCTTCTTATATCCTAAACATAAATTTTACCAATCTAAATATATATATCGATATATCTATATGCAAATTAGATTAAAAATAGAAAAATATTACATAAGAAGTCAAAGTAATTTACATACATTTAAAACTGAGATCTGAAAATTATCCAATAGATCTAATAGACATATAAACTAAATGTAAATACTCTTGGTACATTACTGTTCTTATCTTTGATGTTTTTCCACCCATAGGGAATAATTTATCAAACCCTGTCCATCAGTTTTCTAGTGTAGTGGGATGATATAGAGGCATACGTTTGTCGTATGACCTTTTCTTGGACCAAACAAGCACCACCAGCCCCTATCTATCCCTCGAACACTCCATTGGGCAAATGTGGGCAGAGAAGGGCAGTGATCAGGGCTTGACTTAAATTGGAAATTTTTGCCAGTTCCTACCAGGAATAGATTTCCATTCTGGTGCCAGAACATCCAACAGATTCATAAGAAGTCTACAGAATCTCCTTCCAGGCGCTTTATTAAGACTGACGTGCAATATGCAAGTCTTAATAAATTGGCCTTATAGTGTCAATAATTTCAAATTCAATGTGGAGGGGAAAAAAGTTGTAATTTTAGTAACCCCTTTATTAGGACCATGGTGAGCATAAGAGGAGCTGGATTCATGATCCTACAGTAATTTCAAGGCATTAATATCTTTGGGCACTTTTTTGTAAAATATATTTGTTGTCCAACCCTTTTATACAAAAAGTGAAGAAGAATTTGGCATACAAAATACAGAATGTATTTAAAAAGTTGCAGAAACTCTGTATGTTCTTAAAAAGTACCAAATAATAAAAAAATAATATAATTTAATTTTAATTAATTTAACATAGCATGGTTACTTTGGTAAAGATTAGAGATAAGCGAACAGTAAAATGTTCGAGGTTCGATATTCGTTTCGAGTAGCCCCTCAATATTCGACTACTTGAATCGAATATCGAACCCTATTATAGTCTATGGGGGGAAAATGCTCGTTTCAAGGGTAGGTAACGTTCGATCAAATTATACTTACCAAGTCCACGAGTGAGGGTCGGGCTGGATCCTCCATGCAGTCTTCTCTTTGCAGCGTCCCCGCGGCGTCTTCCGGCTCTTCATTCACTCTGCCAGGCATCGGGCCTGGGCAGAGCCGACTGCGCATGTCCGCTTGTAGTGCGGGCATGCGCAGTCGGCTCTGCCCAGGCCCGATGCCTGGCAGAGCGAATGAAGAGCCAGAAGACGCCGCGGGGAAGCTGCACGGAGAAGACTTCTAAAGGTAGGAGAAGAACCAGCATTGATTGGCCAACTGTATAGCATTCGACCAATCAATGCTGGTTCTGCATCGAACTTTTACATTCGAACAGCGAGTTGTACTCGATCGAGTACGAGAATTTCGAATACCGTAGTATTCGATCGAATACCTACTCAATCGAGTACTAATCACTCATCTCTAGTAAAGATTAAATGGGACTTTTAAAAAAAATGTTTGTTTTTTAAGTGATCCATTCCTATTTTTATCAAACAGTATAAACAATAAAGCAATAGTCACAGTGCAAACATAAAGTGTGAATTTGTTTGCAATAATAGGATAGAACAATAAGTAGAAACGATAAGACAAACACAAACAGTGGAATCCATCTTAACAATACTCAAAATTACAATACATAATATTAATATTCTGTGTTGTTAGTGGCAGGGATAGAGCCATGACAACCTCGCTAAAAACTGTTCAGTTGGAACACAAGATCAACACTTAGAGTGGAAATAATCTTAACAATAGCCAGAATTAGAATACATCGTATTAATATTCAGCGTTGTTAGTGGCAGGGATAGAGCCATGAAAACCTCACTATCATTTCCATATGTTAGTAAAGCATGAAATTTCATGGGCATTGATAATGTGTCGGCTAAATAATACAAGGAACAACCAACAATAACAAAGGGAATGAGAAATTATTTATTTTTGATGAAACTGCATTTGAATACAAATCATATAAGTTATTTTATCCCGTAGTTGCATAGTTTCGTGTCTATGTGTTATACTTAGCAGTTTTTGTGATGGTATTGAAGGCAAAGAAAGGGTGATTTTGCAAAAGTATTGAAAAAGTGTCTAAACTATATTCTGTTTAGGATTCATATTTTATTTACGTACAAGTGGGATGTGGATTCATAATTTTTACATGATTATGTTTATGTATGATTATGTATATGGAACTTTACGGCCATTTTTCTAAAAAAAAAAAAAAAGGGAGTTTTTTCAACATTCATATATAAATTTAATGAAAACTGAATAATGCACACATGCCATATTTACTGTATATATTAGATACTATAACTTACTATAACTATATTTACTTTGTTATATGCACCATAATAGTTAAGTTCTGGCATCTAATGGTCATTCTTGCTTAGGGCTCATATAGATGGTAAAACTGTAAGCCTTGATTCTTTCTTACAGCACCGAGAGGTCTCTTGATTCCATATTATGGAACCATAGGAGGTCCGTGGGCTACTGTATAGTTCCTCTGAGAAGGATTAACTCCCCATAAAGAAGAAGGAATACCATCAAAATGCATAATATTATGAAAAATAGTCCATATAAATCAATGAAAAATGTCTCTTTATCAAGATTCATACAAAACAGAATCTTCATAAAACTGTGTATGAGTCCGAATTGCATTTAGACCCCCAAGTAAAAAAAATAAGTAATTTGAGGAACCCAGAAAAAATCGTTTAAAGTAGGAATTAAAGTAGCATAGAAAAGTGTAAATATTAGTGTAAATATTAACATTTAACAAACACTTGCAACACATAATAAGCTATTAAAATAATGTGTAATGATCTACAAAAATGGTATAGTATAAAAAAGTTGGCATTATCTTACAATTCTTTATAAAATGTCCTTAAAGGAGATGTCCAGAGACTTTAATTGAGATTACTTTCTCCGGGCATTTGTTGAAGTTGGACTTAGGGGTACCTGCCTCCTGGTCATGTGATTTGGAACCAGCCCCCACCCCCTGGTTCAGTCTATCCGCTATCTCCTATCCCATGTTCACAGCTACCTGTGCTAGGGAGGGCAGGTAGACTATAAAGCTAGCTCCCATAGCACAGATAACTATCTATACAAAACTAGAGAAGAGGGAGGAGGAGGAGTGACTTGGAGGATTGGGTTTCTGACTATGTGACCTGGGGTTGGATCCAACCTGTAATCCCCACGTCCAGCTTGAACAAATGTAAATAGTAAGTAATTTACAGCCCTTGAAAATCCCTTTACAATTAAGTTATGATTTATGGTGCATGATTGGGTCCATAAAAAATTTATAGCATCCACTGCAGAGTCAAGTTTATTTAAAAATAGGTAAAAACATCTTAAAAATTTAAATTATATTGTATTATATCTTTGATCTGTAGGGTACTGCAGTCCAGAATTTATTACAGTGACTAGAAGCCAACACTGAATAGCTTGAATGAATTCCTTCATTTAAAATTGATCCTGAAAAGTCAGGATCGGCTCAACCCTATTTATATTCTATCTCAGAACAATTTGTTCTAGATGGAGTGGCCTTCTCTTAGGTGGTTTGTTTAATGGGGGTTTCCTGCCAAAAATGGACTTTTCATATTGATATCCTATACTGTGAACTGCAATTCCCTGGAACCATTAAAGGAGAAGGCTACACCTCCATTACTATTACTTGAATAGGAGCAGCCTGTATGTGCCACCTGTCCACTACAGCAGCCAGGTCCCGGTGTTCGACCCCCATAGACCACATATTAATGATCTATTCTGTGGAAAGTTCATTAGTATGAAAAATCCATATGGGACCAGAAAATTTCTATAGCCTAAGGCACACTATTGTGGAAACGCTGCATTTTTGCATGCTGTGGGAACACAATTTTTTTAAAAAAAATATTGCATTTTACAATGCTATCAAAGTGAATGAGACTTTGTCTAATGTCATCTATACTTTGTGGGAAAAAAGCTGCCGAGAAATTTTAAAAAACACAACATGTTAAATGGGTAGTCTCAGCTCAAGGATACTATCTATACTGGTAGCTTATGTAAATTGTAGACTTTTCCCTAAATATTTTTCTTTAGAAATGCTGCTTTGTTTTCCTGCTATGTGAATTTATTCCTCCCATTGTTAACACAGTAAGTGTTACCATGACCACAGACCTGTGTGATAGAACAAGTGATGTCACTCAGCTCTGCCAGCAGGACAATCAATTCAGTTGTCTATTATCTCTCTATGTAAACACACAGATAGCACTCAGTCCATTCTCTACAAGCATGGACATATTATCTGATCTGCAGAAGTCCTGTGATACTTTATAGTGTTCTGTTCAGAAAGCTGGGGGAAGGGGGGATACAGGAAGGGAGAAGATGAGACACAGGCAAACTGCTGAAACAGTGAATTTGGAAAACCCCTTTAATATCAGCTGTGGATTTGTGACCACTTTCCTTATATATTTAATAAGGGAAGAAAAAACTAAAAAAATTTTAGCTGTGTTTTATGGGGCGTTAGCCCTATTTGGTTTCCCTCCCTGCTTACATGTGTGAATGCTACTGTATAATGTGTTTACTCCTTCACATATCTTCAGTCCAAGCCATGTTACTACACATCTGTCATATGTTACTTTTTCTATACAAAATACTAAATAAAATATAATTTCTGAAAAGAAATATGTAATCTTGTTATAGTTGCAATAAAATACATTCTGCTACATCTGATAAAATGCATTTTAGGAAAGGCAAAGTTTTTATATGTTCTCTTAAAATATGGAAACAGAAGGTAGTAAATAGGGTATGGGATTATGGGTTGACATAAAGGAAGAACAAGAAGAAAATAAGAGGTGTGACTATGGCTGAAATATAATGTAACAGCATGGACCTGGGGTCTTGTGAAATGACTTCAATGACTTTACATTGTATGGCCAAGCCTAATTTCATTGTACAATGGAGTCAATTTTACTTTGGAGCTTTAGCTAAGCTTTACAGTGTGGTTACCAACTTCCTTTCATGAATCTTTCACATCACATTGCTAGCTTACATTAACTTTGACTTGGATTATTGCATTTTTATTTGACAATAATAAAACTGCTTACAATTAATTAGACAGGATATCAAACAGACTGATGTATGGGACCATTACTCTTCCATATGCCAGAATTATCAAAAGATATGTCTGATGTATTCTTCCCAGGACATGCAAATAGGTCACAAATTGTGTCTATATGAAACTGTAGCAGCAACAATATGAGATTGTTTGCTAAGGGAAACTTCTACAGAATTGTTTAAAAGTTGTATACATTGCTATTTTAATACTGATAAATAATCATATTATAATAATATTTGATATGCAGGTATTATATATTGACGGGATTGTACAAGATTAGAAAACATGGATTCTTTCTTCCTAAAAACAGCAACACACTTGTCCACGGGTTGTGTATTTACTGCAGGTCCATTGATAAGTTGCAAACCCACGCAGCCAGTGGATAGGTATTATGGTGTTCTTGCAAAAAAGCTGCCACAAATGATGTTTTGAGTGTAGGTGTTGAGGAATGGGTGCATCTTGAGTTTGGGTATAATAAATCAGTTGACACTGACATGACATTCGCATTTGTCATGTTTGTGATGAGTTGTCATGTAGATGTAAAATATATACTTATCTAACGTGACTTTTGTTTTGTTTTTTGACAGGTTGGCTTCATGAACTAGGAAAAAGACTGGAATCCCCTTTCTATAGCAATAATACGCAAGGTGGTCCTACCATACGAAGCACATATATTGCATCATTATATTTCACTCTCAGCAGTCTAACTAGCGTTGGATTCGGAAATGTTTCTGCTAACACGGATGCTGAGAAGATATTTTCTATATGTATCATGTTAATTGGAGGTAATACTTTCTGATACCATCAGTCCTTTGATATTTCATTTAGCTCATTAATAGAAATACAGACACTAATTGTTTTATATTAAATGGTTTGTCTGCAGCTCATCACCCATTGGGGGCTGCAGTAACCCAACCTGATCACTACACATGGCTGTGCTTCTAACTCCATTTTCTAAGCTGGTTCTGGGTCTGGTGGATGTTAGGAACAGCTGATCAGTGGGGTGCCAGCTGGTCCTTACTGGCCTGAAAATAATAGCCTAGACAGTTGAGTCAAATTTCTGAATGTTGTCTAGAAGAAAAACTAGATGTAGGTTACAGTCATGGCTGTTTTCTACTACATCACATTCCCTTTTCAGATAAGGCGCATAAAATATGTTGTTATTATTATTATTATTATTATTATTATTATTATTATTATTATTATTATTAAATATGCATGTGTATATTTGCACTGTTACCAAACTACTACCACATTTTCAGTAGTACAGATGCCCCATTTTATCCATATCTTTACAATATACCTTCATATTATCAGCATGAATATTCAATTAGCGACAAACACAGAGAAATACAATATATTGTACAGTATGTCACTTTATTATCAAGACACAAGTGTGAAGACGCTGAACTGAAAGTACCATTAGTGTGTACTAAAACTAATTTATCCACTTACAGATATTCTTTATCTGAATTAACTGATCTAAATTATGCAATATGATTATTCATGTGTTTGCTCATACGCCCATTAAAGGTTAATTAGCAGAATAGCAATGCACAACATGTTTGGATAATTTTATATTGCTATTTAATATGCCACAGTAATCTGTTTACTTTCTTATCTTGATACAAATTCCGAGCCTGACTGACAGGTCAAAAAATTTATCCTGGTTTGCTCAAGACTGCCTTTGTTTAATAGAATATCGACTAATCAGAAAAAATGTAAATTAAAAATCTCAATGCATATTAAATGAGGGCAGCAAAAAAACTAATAGATAGGGGGTCTACCGCTTTCCACCAAATCCCAGTCCTAGTGGAAATTTTGCCAGCTATAGCCTATAGTGAAGAATATAGAATTCTTCATTCACTTTTAGGGTATATTCACATGGCAGTATTCTGCTTAGTATTATGTATCAGTATTTATGAAAAATAAAAAAATAGGAGTGAGTCCAAAACACAAAAGATGTGCAAATCTTTCCATTATACACTACTTTTCTCAGTGAATTTCATTCCTGGTTTTAAAATAGTTGCATAAAATAGTACACTGATGCAAAATACTGATCACAGCACTGAAAAATACCCTTAGGACGGGGTTAGCAACCCCGAGCATCAGTGCCGGGGTCAGCATCTCAGGGACATCTACCTGGAACAGGACTCTGTACAGAACACTGCCATTCCACATGGTCCAACCAATTGCTCTCTGATGAACCATGGAAACACCATTGGATAGATGGAGGCACTAGGGGAAAACCGTGAAGTGTGATGTCATAGTGTCTGGGCTGTGACTGTGGAGCAGCCTAATCAGAGGGCAGCAATTGCCTGTGCAATTTATTTTTGTACCTTGAAGCAAGTGTTAAAGTATAATATGACAGCAGAAAATGCATTTTTTCATTTCAATAAGGCCGAACAGAATAGTATGGATTTACTCAACAAAAATACTGGGCTGACTGAGGGGCGTCCTCTGCCCCTTATAAAGAAGACTTAGGGTAAGTTCACACAGAGTTTTTTGGTCAGGATTTTGAGGCTGTATCCGCCTCAAAATCTTGACCAAAAAGACGGCTCCCATTGAAATCAATGGTAGCCTGTCAGTTCTTTTTTCTGGGAGTCGGTTTGTTCTGGCTCCCAGAAAAAGAAGCAAAGTGCTCATTCTTGAGGCCATTTTACCTCGCGATTTGTCCTGAAGACATTCCCTCCTCCTGACTAGGCCCATTCATTGGGTCTAATCCAGAGTAGAGTGCGCAACTGGATGCTGGTGAAGTGCACCAGCATTCAGTTGCGGCTACCCGTATTTTGGACCGGAACCTGAGGCGCCCTAAGGTTCCGGTACAAAAAAACCCATGTGAACTTACCCTTACTGCAGACCGTTGTCAGTCCTGTGTTCAGCCAGAGGACTGTTAGGACTGTGTGGCAGGTGCGGCCAAGAGAGCAGGATCGCAGCCTGTTCCGCTGTCACTACTCAGTTCAGCATGCATGAAGTTAATTCCCTTGCAGCCGATAGGCGTGGTCAGTCTTCTGACTGACAGAGGTGCTAACCTATGAACACCTGGCGTGGGTTGGACCCGCCTTCCCTCTATTTAAGGAGGCAGGTCTCTTCACCCAATGCCTTAGCCTTAACTCAAATGCCATATGTTCACGGCCGTGCAAGACACTAGTTTTGCAGCTAGCTGCCTCAGTTAGGTAGGTGTAGAGAATCTCCACCCCTTTTTGTTAAAATTGTGGGAAACCATTCCCTTAGTTAGAGTTGTGGGAATCTCTCCTTTATTTAGTATTGTGGAATCTCCTACCTTAGGCAGGCTGATACCTATGGTGCTACACAGCAGGTGGCTGTGGTGGGTGCGGACCAGTAAGTTACTGGAAACACGCGGTCACTGTTACTTTTTGGTTAGTCTTACAGTGGAGTAACTGCAAGACTTTATAATTCATTAGCGGCTGTTCTGAACTACAAGAGCTTTCTCTGAGAAGCTATCAGAGACATGCTCAATTGGTGGTATAGTCCGGCAATGAGGTTAACTGTCGGGCTTTGTTCACACCAGTGTGCCCTGCAGTTCAGAGCCCAGTTGGGCTCCATGGGCTTGTGTTTATTTTATTATTCTTAAGCAAGTCTTCCGACCGTAACAAGGATCAAAGGTTAGGGACAAAGAAATGCAAGTTTATTGATTAGTTGGTTGCTATTAAAGTTTGCTTTGTATCACTTTTATGTAGGTTGATTCAACAACCTTACAATTATAGCAAGGAACACTGAGTAATTCAAGCCAAAGACAGATGATGAAGGATGAGACTCTATAAAGGACACATAGCACTTCTCTCTTTCTCAATCTACTTTTGGTTTTAACTTAATAAACTACATCATGCCATGATCCATCAAGGGAAACCAGTCTATGATATTTAGGTACTTTTTGGGTGTTTCATTTTTTTAGCCAAGTAAATATATGCAAGGACATGCAGGACACAATGCAAATAGCAAACAAGCACTTTTCAAGCATATTTTCCAATTTCTTTTGACATAATGGGAAAAAAATCAGCAGCAATGGATCGACAATCTTGGATCTTGTTCTGAGGCTGGTGATCCTCCCCAAAATGCGCAGCTGGAAAATGACTCCTCGGTCAGCTATGACAAAGGCACTGATTGCAGGCATGGCTGGTTGGGCGTTGGTTGTATAACACAGCTGAGACCCAGCAGCTATGATGACCACTCAGGAGCCATATTTAAATACCAGACATCTGCCGTCGTATTATGGCAGATGTTGGGAAAGGGTTAAAAGCCCACAGGTATGGAAGATTGGCTAGGAACTGACAGCAATCATTAGCGTCTTTTATCAGGCCAGTGCAGCCCACAGGCAAGATTGAAGCACAGCACCTATAACCGAGCAGAATAGTGCAGCAGGCAATAGAAATACCAGTACGTCCAGCCAGACAGCACAACCATCACTACCAAGTCACTGGTCCTAATAGAATAGTAAGCAAGAGCAATAACCAGTGGAAGTCTCCAATAACATCAGGAACATTTTCCCTAGGAATTGTGAACTCTAGTGGATCTGAAGATTGATCAAGAGGTTTCATAAAGCTAATATATATATATATATATATATATATATATATATATATATATATATATATATATATATATCTTATTTCAGCATATTACTTCTCCACTTTATACTGCTCCCTGCCATTTTTTATTCTTATCACTAATAGCACCTGTATCCATATCCAGCTCACACACAGAAGTCTATGATGAGGACGCTGCTGCCCAATTTTTAATTGATTTATTGCCTCGTTCTGTAAAGTGGCAAAGCATTATATTGCAATATATAGTAGAGCAACATGTAGCACAGCTTACCAGCTGCAGTATGTATGTTCCAGCAGCCACCTCTTCCCATCCCCTCTTCATAGACTTCTATGTTAGAATTAGCTTAGCTTCATAAATCGAAATAGAGGCATTATGTTAATAAGATATATTACAAAGTTTCATATTCTCACCTGTACTATTCATAAATGAAAAGGTGTTTTACGTTCTTTTACACACATGTTTTTGGTTGATTTCGTGTGGCATACTACCAGCCTCACGAAATCAACAACAAAAAAAACGTGCTGTACACGAGGCTCTCAGTGTCAGGACAGACCCAGGCACTTCCTCTCCTCTCAGGATCTGCCCTGAAGTGCGGGCACAGCAGTTTTTTTATGGGCCAATAACGAGTCTATGAACCATACCTGGGTTGCAGATTATTGAAGATCCGCTCTGGACCACACATAAGTCAGGAATCTGGGGTGATATAGCGGGACTCCAGCACTTTGCCTTTCACCTTCACACACCATTAAGAAACACAATTTGTCCTACAAACATTAAGCCCTAATATGGCTCTGTGTATGGAAAAATAAAGTTATGAAGTTTGGATGGAGGGGAGTCAAAAATGAAAAAAAATAAAAAAAAATGCCTGGAATGGGAAAGGATTAAATGTAGTTACTAACTATATAAGACTAAAAACCGGGGCAGCACAGTGGCTCAGTGGTTAGCACTGCAGCCTTGCAGTGATGGATTCCTGGGTTCGGATCCTGCCAGGATCAACATCTGTAAGAAGTTTGTATGTTCTCCCCATGTTTGTGTGGATTTCCTCCCATTCTACAAAGACATATACTGATAGGGGAAAAAAATGTACATTGTGATCCCTATATGGGGCTCACAATCTACATAAAAAAAAAAGACTGAAAAACTTAATTAACAAACACAATAGTAAAAGACAAGGTAAAAAAAAGCCCTTTGTCATCTGCCTGGAGTTTTCTGATATCCTAAGGCAGTGCTCGATTTGCTTCATAGTTTCTATTACAAATGGAAACCACAATGCAATGATGGATCTGTGCTGCATGCAGCTCTATTTTCACTGTCAGATATGATGGAAGTTTGTAGTTAAAGGTGCCTCTGATGAAAACGTGAACATAGTGTAAGTAAGTTAAAGGTAATTTACATTTATAGAAATTGATGACATATTTCTAGTTGCTTCACTGTAGGACTTTACTTTTGCACAGCAATACTCCTGGCCATCTGCTTCTTTATGCAGGGAACTACCACATAGCCCCAGAAGTTCTAGAAGTCAGGATACTGAGACTCTTTGATATAACAAACACCCGCGTGGAGGGAGTTGGTGGTGTGGGGATGGTAATGTCCTATCCAGATGGTTTTCATTTTACATATGATAAACACTTATGTGTAATTTACATCTCCATTGGGATAAAAAATGATTACATTGCTATGATGAAGAAATACAAATGATATCTGCCATTATACTGTACAAGCATAAGAACGTTACACAAAGTTAAGCCTCTTCCACACCACAATGTTCCAGGAAAGTTCCCAACGTATATGATTAACGTATCCATAGGATCCCATACAAGCATCACAAGTTAAAAGAAAAATTGTTTAGGTGTTAGCTAGCTTTTATAGCTTTTATATTCCATTCAATAATAGTCCAAAATTGTATATGAGGTTCTGATCTAAACACGTCACACAGTATGCCATAGTCTTTTCTGTTCCCACTTTATAGCAACGGTAAACTGATGTACAGTCAGAAATTTTTAATCTAATGTATTGCCATAGTTTACATTAATTTATTAAACCTGGATAGTAAAATATATGGCTTTTTGTCTAACCTGTTTTCATTTTCTGATTGTAGATTTTTTTATTCTATTTTCTGTACATGATCATTGATTATGCCTTATGCCTTAGCTCCTCTGCTGTGTTTTAGAAGACCTTTCATGTCCTTGGACACACACAGTTTTATATACCACTTGAAAGCTGACAGCGTGCTGAATTCAACGCACTTTCCCGTTATGTTCCCCAGGGGAAGAGCTGTCGGCGCCATTATTGATAGCTCTTCACTGTCAGAAGGACATTCCTGACAGTCTAACTGTGAACGCCCCTCCTGACAGTACTGTCCGTATCTCTGTAGTGCCAGAGGAGTCATTCCAAACTGACCAGCCATGATGCTGAGCAGTGAGGGACGCCCCCCTCCTCCTGACAGTACTCATCCATAGACTAGTACTGAGGAGAAGCGTTCATCACCACTTAGCATCATCAGTGGCAGTTTGGAATGCCCCCTCTGACACTAAAGAGCTACGGACAGTACTGTTCCCAGTGTTCCCAGCTAGACTGTCAGGAATACCCTTCGGATAGATAGAAGCTATCAGTAACAGTGCCAATAGCTCTTCCCCTAGGGCACATAACAGGAAAGCCAATAGTGCGCTGAATTCAGCGCACTGTTGGCTTTCTAGCGGTATATAAAGCTGTGTGTGTCCAAGGACATGAAAGGTCTTCTTTAACAACATTTAATGGTATGACATAGGGAGGGGGAGTAGACAAACTGTTACCAGGAGCATAGATGGAGATTCTTTACTGTAAGAGAAGTGAGGTTATAGAACTCACTACCTTGGGATGTTGTGATTGTAAATTTGTTGAGCGAGTTCAAAAATACTAGTCTAAGGGTGCATTCACACGATGTAACGTGCGGCGTGATCTGGCACGTATACGGCGTGTGAGAGTTTGCGCGCCGTAAAAGCTCCCATTCATTTCAATGGGAGTTAGGATCGTATACGCCGCATTATTTTGCGGCCACAAAATAACGCGGCGTATACAATCCTAACTCCCATTGAAATCAATGGGAGTGTTTACTGCACGCAAACTCTGACATGCCATATACGTGCCAGATCACGGTGCACATTACATTGTGTGAAGGCACCTTTAGTGTTCAGAATGAAAATTGCAGTAAAATACAGCTAGTGAGTAGTGACACTGAAAATAAAAAAAATTATGAAATCATCAAAATTCTTTAAAAATATGTTTAAAATAAAATCTTGGTTTAAAAAATAAGCCATTTTGCTGAGAACATTTTATTTTCATCAAAAGTTTTATAAATAATCCTGAATTTTATTCCGGTCTCTTATCTGACTGTCATGCAGCATAACATATTGTCTACTTTCTTTTTATTCTCGTGCACAGCTTTGATGCATGCCTTGGTGTTTGGTAATGTAACAGCTATAATCCAACGAATGTACTCCAGATGGTCCCTTTATCATACAAGAACCAAGGATCTGAAGGATTTTATACGGGTACATCACCTTCCACAACAGCTGAAGCAGAGAATGCTTGAATATTTCCAGACCAATTGGTCAGTCAATAACGGGATAGACTCTCATGAGGTAACTTTGCTCATTTTCTGCATGTAAGAGATTTATACAAAGTAAAAAAAGTTAATCTTTCATTTGTGCCATAAAAAAACAAAACTTTAACTAGAAAAACTATCCAGGAAGTTAATATTGGTGATAAAAAAAAAAACATACTGTACTGTATATCCTCACGAGATTAGTATTGCAAGCAATTCCTGCAAGTTTCATTTGGGACCTAACTTATTTGGTCTGACCCCAGAGTATAATAATTGGAGGCCCAGGAGGGGCGCAGAAAAATATTAAACACATACTCACCGTCCATCACCTCTGCCAGGATCACTTGTAGCATCCGATGTTCTTTTCGGCATCTTCTGGTGTCTTCTAGTATCCTGAGTTACGCAACTATATCTAGCATTCAACCTTTAAGGATAACAATGTTTTTTCATACATTAGATAATTATAAACTTCACAAAACAACTTTTAAATTTTATGCAAATAAGGCAGTTGGTGCACTAGGGGTGGTCTTCAACTCCCTAGAGCACTGCACGGAGTGGAATAAGCAGGAGATGATAGGGGTTTGAACAGCAAGAGCACTGTTTCATGGAACTGAAGATCCTCCCCCAGTGCACCAAAGCCTCATTTGCATATCATTTCAAATTAGTTTTTTTTTCCCCAGCTTTGCAACAGTGACACAAGTAAGAAAGATATGATGTTTGTTATTGTAAGATGCTCTGAAAAATGGTGGTGACAATTGTATATGCTTAAAACAGGTGGTAGGCTCCCTTTAAACTATATGGTATGGTTGATAACAAGGAAAGTAGTTTTTTTATTTGTCCTACAGTGTGAAAATATTACAACCATAGCTGATTCATTCAAATGAATGTGAAGGCGCCATGATGGGCTACTGTAGCTCTATGTTTGTTGAGGCAATAGAGAGCTGAGAGAGTTGCAAGCACTGATGCCTGAAAATGAAATATGTGGCATATGACCTGTTTTAAGTCACCCACTCACCTTTACCCTCCCATTTCCTTGGGACCAATCTTAGACTCAAACAAAAAACAGAACCAAATAAAGTACCATAAAAGTTCAAAAAAATTTTTATTAAATACTCCAAAAAATAAATAAAAGAAACATATAAGACACTGGAGGACAACAGAGGAGGATCCACCTAGATGTTTATAGGTGGACAAATACCGCAACCCTCCCACAAATGACTAGCTGGGAGTAACCCCAAAAGAATAACACAATATATATAGAAGCCCCAACACTTATAAGTGATAATGGAGATATATCCATACATACACTGTCTTAAAAGAATAACATTCAGATGGTATCCTATATCCACAATATAATGTAATGACTAGTCTGAATAACAAATAATATTTACCACGGCATTATATATACGCCGAAAGGATCAGACAAAGATAACACTGATAAGAAAAAAGAGACCAGTCATAATGGATAGCAGTACATACCAATTGACATGCTGACAGCGTGGTACTATACACGGGGGAGCTCCCAGGGTGCCACTTGTGGGACAAAAAAAGAATGCCTGACGCGCGTTTCGCCTAGCGTGGCTTCATCAGAGCCTCTGCCTCTGATGAAGCCACGCTAGGCGAAACGCGCGTCAGGCATTCTTTTTTTGTCCCACAAGTGGCACCCTGGGAGCTCCCCCGTGTATAGTACCACGCTGTCAGCATGTCAATTGGTATGTACTGCTATCCATTATGACTGGTCTCTTTTTTCTTATCAGTGTTATCTTTGTCTGATCCTTTCGGCGTATATATAATGCCGTGGTAAATATTATTTGTTATTCAGACTAGTCATTACATTATATTGTGGATATAGGATACCATCTGAATGTTATTCTTTTAAGACAGTGTATGTATGGATATATCTCCATTATCACTTATAAGTGTTGGGGCTTCTATATATATTGTGTTATTCTTTTGGGGTTACTCCCAGCTAGTCATTTGTGGGAGGGTTGCGGTATTTGTCCACCTATAAACATCTAGGTGGATCCTCCTCTGTTGTCCTCCAGTGTCTTATATGTTTCTTTTATTTATTTTTTGGAGTATTTAATAAAAAATTTTTTGAACTTTTATGGTACTTTATTTGGTTCTGTTTTTTGTTTGTACATTTGAAATTGGTTCTCAGGACTGTTTAGCAAAGAAAAATTTTTGGGTACAAAATTCTTTTGGTGTTTGACCAATCTTAGACTCGCCTACTTCATGTGGCTCCTCCTACTTGTCTATTGCTGTGGCCACCTCAAAAGGAAGGAATGAGAAGCAATGTATACGATAACTGTATGACACTATGAAGCGGCCACAGTAGGCAAGTTTGAGTCTGGTCCCAAGACAAGGGTCGAGGTGAGTGATGTGTCATTTGCTGGCCTCAGTGCTAACAGGTAGCCTGCAAATGAAATCTCACAGATATGGTCAATTGACTTTAAGGTAAATCAGCTAAATGGTGCATATTTCCCTTTACAGGTCCCCTTTAATTTTATGAGAGAAAAACATAACCAAGTTATTTCACACTTTTCCTACTCTGAATAGACAGTGATATTATTTACTACTGCCCTAGTAAGGCCTATGAGGTTTCTGCGGTTACAAGTGCACATAACCTAAAACTCCCGAAAAACTGGGAGACCACATATACTGTACTATATATGTCATATAGGGACCCTACTACTTGGTAGACTCTTCCTAAAGTGAAGTAAAACTACTGTCTAATAGACTGTTCAATTAACGCAACAATAAGAAAATAATAAGAAAAATTTATTTTGCCCATGTACCTCCACATTTATTGGTTTATTCACTTTTTATACATTATCTTAATATGCAGTCTGTTTAATATACAATACTTAAACATTATATAAGGCCTGTTTTATAACAATGACTCTTAAGATTACCCAATGAAAATCAGTATATTTCACTATCCATAGTAGGTACCTTGTAGGCCCGTATTTCATACTGTCTCTCCATTTTAAGTTTCCTTTCCCTGGTATCTGTACTTTTTTTTTTTTAAATTGGCATGTTTCCAAGTCTAAAACTGCTTAGGTGAGATTTGTTATAACGCTAAATGGTTGAAAGGGTCTATCATTCTAAACCTTAAAAATATATTTTCAGCTGCATTAATTCCTTTTCTGTATCTGACAGCTCCTGAAAGAATTTCCAGATGAGCTACGTTCAGATATAACCATGCACTTGAACAAGGAGATTCTACAACTATCCCTTTTTGAGAGTGCTAGCCGTGGTTGCCTCAGGTCTTTGTCTCTGCATATCAAAACTTCTTTCTGTGCTCCTGGAGAGTACCTACTGCGGCAGGGAGATGCATTGCAGGCAATTTACTTGGTGTGCTCAGGTTCTATGGAGGTTTTAAAAGATGGAATGGTTTTGGCTATTTTAGGTATGTACTTCTTTACTATATCAGCTTCTCAATCTCTTTTGAACCTATGACTTGTATTTATTCTAGATAGCAGAATACCCTAAATATAATATTTCAATATTTCATATTTTATTTTCCATTTTAATAATTGCTCCACCTTTATTAACTTATCATAAAAATAGGTCTGAAAATATTCAAAAATTATCAAAGTGGCTTGGGATGAAGACACCAACTCTACCCAAATATGTTTCTGCTACCACTATGTGTAAGCCACTGAGACCAACAAAATCCCCTCTGACTCTTTGTTTTTTAGGACATTTTGTCATAGGATTTGGCCTTTTTAATAGATCCATAAAAAGGTTTCTGACTTTAAATAGTCCCATTTTGTTAGAAGGGCTAAATGGGTATTGATGTGGCTTGATGTCCATGGGGACAAAGATCATCTGATCTAATGCCATTGGAAAGCTACTAGATCATATATTGCTCAAAACTTTAAAGGGATTCTATCATTAAAAGTGCATTTTTTCTCACTAACACGTAGGAATAGCCTTAAGAAAGGCTATTCTTCTCCTACCTTTAGATGTCTTCTCCGTGATGCCATTCTGTAGACATCCTGGTTTTCGTTGGTATGCAAATGAGTTCTCTCACAGCACTGGGGCGGTCCTCAGCGCTCAAACAGTGAACTCTTCAGCGGACTCTTCAACGACGGCCTCTTCTTCCTCTGGAACGCCCTCTCCACGATGTGTTCTTCAGATGGCTTCTTCTGGCTTTAAATGAGACTCGTGCTCAGTTGGCTCTGCCATCCATCCCTTCGGCCATTTACTTGTGGCCAGTTACTCAGTACACTCATGTAAGCGACCACAAGAAAATCGCAATACAGGAAATGCAGAGCTGACTGCGCATGCGGCCCATTTAAAGCCAGAAGAAGCCATCTAAAGAACATGTTGTGGGGAAGGCATTCCAGAGCAAGAAGAGCCATCGCTGGAGAGTTCTTTCGCAGCACTGTGGACGCCCCCAGTGCTGTTTGAGCACTGAGGACCGCCCCCAGTGCTGCGAGAGAAATCATTTGCATACTGATAAAAAATGGTGTATCTACAGAACAGTGGCGCAGAGAAGACATCTAAAGGTAGGAGAAGAATAGTCTTTGTTAAGGCTATTCCTGTGTTAGCAAGAAAAAATGCACTTTTAATGATAGAATCCCTTTAATGCTGGCTATGAAGTAATGATGTCACACATAGTGTATTCAAGCTTTCTGTCAAAGAGATTGAGCAGCGATAATTCAGTGTGACAATGCTGACTTTTATATAACTCCAAAATTGTCTGCACTGGGCACGTGTGCATCACTCCAAGACTAGAGAGTAGAGATGAGCGAGTACTGTTCGGATCAGCCGATCCGAACAGCACGCTCCATAGAAATGAATGGATGCACTTGGTACTTCCGCTTTGACGGCGGGCGACCGCTTAACCCCCCGCGTGCCAGCTACGTCCATTCATTTCTATGCGAGCGTGCTGTTCGGATCGGCTGATCCGAACAGTACTCGCTTATCTCTAGTAGAGAGCAATGGAATAAGGTGACCTGAAGAATATAAGTTGCAATATATTATCTATAGTATATAAACATTTAACCCTTATTTATCATCTCTCTTTCAAAGTGTTTACCAAATAAAGTTACTTTTTATGTCATTTACATCTACATCTTTATTTAAAATTCTTTTACAATTGAGATTTGGTCTATTTGTTTAAAGCGCAATCTTTGAAATGACAAAACTCTCATCAGCATGAGATAAGCAAAATATACTATTATCATCTCAAAAGTTAAAGGTTTTTATTACATAAGAGCTGTTACTCCAGTGAATGAATCAAATTATATCCAGTATTTCAAAGCGCCCCCGTCACTGCTGTATGCCAAATGACCAGTTCTTCAGCTCCAGACAAGGTACGATAGCATAATGCGGCATCATTTTGTGATGATTGTGTGTTCTTCACTTGACAGCTGCTCATTAGCTCTTCAGCTCAGGAATTGCAGTTATTTTTAAATGAGTTGTAATCAGTACAATATGGGATGTCTCACCAGTGAAATCCAGAATTAACAGGAGTTAGGAGGCTGCAAAAATCTTCTACACCATTTTATAGTTCCAAGTTGCTATATATTCTCTTACATGAAAATAATCTAAAAGATATTACCAATGGTATAAACAATAACTTCTTCAAATACTTATTCACATATGACTGTACAGTTTCACTTCCCCAATGTCCTAATGGCGAGTATTTTTATTTCATTTATAATGTTTAAAGTGATATCCCAGTTAAAATCTCTTTGAGATATACTATGATATGACAGGTGTGGGTTCCAACTATCAAAACAGCTGATTTGGCAATACAAGGTGTTTCGCTTATCCTATAACTCATCTCTTTGTTTAAGTAACACAGTCTGTAAAGGGGTTGTGTAATGAAGGAAACTGAATGGCATATCATTAGGTGGCCAATCCATGGGAATTGAGTTGCCGTGACCACTAATAATCTCTAGAAGGAAAGGCAGTGATGCCAGGAACATGCTGCATCCCTTTGTTTCCAATCAGCTCCACATGACTTCTTGTATTCAGCCTCTTGGGTCACTATTATAGACAAAAAACTAAGCTATGTCAGCATGAAATGAAGCAGCTAAGCACTTACCACTATATTCTAGGGATTTACGGGGGTCATGTTAATCAGACTCTGCCAAGTGGAAATTTATGATATACTATCCTAGTGATATGCAGGACACATATTTCATGAGACAATTCCTCCATCAAATCTGCCATGGACAGTTTATTGAGGGGATTGCTTGAGCAAAAATTTTGTAAAATTTATCAAAAATAACCTAGAAAAAAAGGAAGAAGGAAGTTTTTTGAAAGATACGTGCAAATAGCATTTTTATGTGGATTCAACAATAAAGAAGGAGTTTTAATTCTACTACAATGGCCGTGCTAGATCTCTTTTTATTGAGATAAAAAAGACAGCTATTAAAGAAGAAAAAAAATTATATTATTATATTATATTTCATGAATTTGTACCTTAAAGCATTACTAAATTTGTATTTTCTTTTTTATACATGGTGCCGGTGAACATAGCCAATTTTGTAATATACTTTATTGTGGAAAGTTTCAGTTTCTTCACTTATTTGCCTCCATTTGTCACTGGTCAAATCTATACAATATAAGACTATGGAGAGGGGAGGGCTGAAAGAACAGAGCTCCTCAAAGTAAAGCGACATTGGTACCATAGATTGACTGCCTTCTTTTACAACACAGCTGGATTATGAAGAATTACTATCCACCTTTCTCCTGTTAGAAATGGTCGATTTGATGCTGTAGACAGCCTATCTCTGTCTCTGTCCTTTTCCTCCGCCCCTCCCCTTTTCATAGATTTTATTGTAATCATACCTGTTTAATGATGAAATAGGGGCAAAAATGATTACAAAAATACTTTTCTTTACAAAGATTTATTGCCATTGTCTGCACTATTGATTCATGACAAAATATATGAAAGTTTACATACCCTTTAAATATAGATTATCATCTACTGTTACTAATACTGCAACCCCATAGCAACCGAACCGTAAGATATTGGAATCATACCCTGTTTCCCCGAAAATAAGACACCCCCCCTTTACCTTCTGGACCACCTACAACCAGCAGTCATGCCGGCGCTCCGCCAAGGAAGCACTGGCATGACTGCCGATTGTTCCCCGCTCCAGCCGCTGCATAAGACATCCCCCGAAAATAAGACTGGTCATATATTTCGGAAGATAATTTAATATAAGACACTGTCTTATTTTCAGGGAAACAGGGTATGCGTCTTCGCTTTGTATTAACTTTACTGTAGTCTGTACTGTATTAAGATTGACCATGGATTTGTTTCTAGGCATGGTGAAGTTGAAAAAGTTCATGATTGATATTGTTATTTCAATAAATATCACATGTATGACATTTACTAAGTGATTCAAGTACAGTACTAGTACTGGCCCTTTAAATGTATGTATTACAATACCCATCAAGACTGTACAGTATTATGCTAATATTGCCTCTGTTCTTTCTAGGTAAGGGGGATTTAATTGGCGCAAATCTACCAATTAAAGATCAAGTCATTAAGACCAACGCAGATGTCAAAGCGCTGACCTACTGCGATCTTCAGTGTATCATCCTCAAAGGCCTTTATGAAGTTTTGGACTTTTACCCAGAATATGCACATAAATTTGTAGAAGACATTCAGCAGGACCTTACATATAACCTTAGAGAAGGCCATGAGAGTGATGTAAGTGGAGTAACCATGAAGGTGATATTGATAAAGGAAACCATATAACATCATGGTGTTGTATACTCTTCACCCTTATAGTTTATTTCAGTTTCAGTTAAGACATCGAGTCCTTTCCTAAGAAGACTGTGTTTTGTAAAATGCAAAAAGTTTGCTCAAATATCTGAAACATCTATGTGCTGTAGATAGGCGAATACTGTGGTAGTATATAATCTAAAAACACTAAAACCACTTCAGGACCGCCCATAGACTATATACGTCCGGGAAGTGGTTGCCTTGTTCTGACAGAACGTGCCGGTACGTCCTGTCAGAACACAGCTATTGCACGAGATCGTGCAATTGCTGAAACTGGGAGCCTGCTGTAACTTCAGCCGGAGTTCCCAGAGAGAAGAAAGGGAAGGTTTATTCCCTTCCCTGCCTTCTCGATTGCTGTGTATACAGCGCTCAATGAGCGCTGTATACACAGCTATGGGCACTGCCATGATGATTCTGGTGCAGATAGGACCACATCAATGGGACAGAGGAAAAGAGTGGTAGCAGCTACAATAGTAAAAATTTCTTCCAATGTGCAACCTCAAAATCCAAAAAATTGCCTGAGGTAGGTCTAAGGCAAACTTACAAGGTGGCATTGGCAGACATGTTTCCACTGTTGCTAATGTTGGTGGTAGAACCTACGTGCAGTCATCTCCCATATGGAAATTTTTATATACATTATCAGATGACAAATCCAGAAAATGTCACGGTCATGCAGGCACATGTGTAGGAACTTGGTGTTTCCATATTCACATGAAATGGTATCAGCAGCTTATTTTTGACAAAATAGAATTGACAGTGGCACTGGCAAGCAAAGTGAGCAAGGCCATCCTATACCTTCTACCCATGATGATCTTCTTTGTAAGCAGACCACATCTACAAATGGTCATTGTCTTTAGTTATTATTTGTAAGGGAATATGTGTTTAGTAAAGTAATATACATGCAATCATGCAACTGGTCTGCAACTTTAACTTGCTAAGTTACTGGAGGCTCAGTCACTGCCACGCAACTTAGTGGATTCCACTGTATTTCACCAACTGATGGCATAAGCACAATCTCGATGGGGATTACCTAACTATCATTGTTTCTCTAGGAAAGCTTACCTTTCTTGATATCACCACGTTGGCCTCTCCATGGAAATGTCCATGTGGGGAAAGATGCATGCTACTATCAACATATGGAGCAGCAATTACTGGCAGAGGCAATACATAGGTTTCATGGCTGACTGGGTCAATCTTTTGATCATCAGCGGCCACCATACAGAAGCGCAGCAAGGCCAGGAGTTAGTACTGACATCACCTTATGGGTGCAGTTTCAAGACCACGTGGGACACATCCGTGACCCTCATTTCCCCCTCCCTGTACCATTGACCCCCATTGAGTAGCACAGTGGCATATGCTGGATTGTCAGTTTGAGCAGCAGTATACGGTGAATGATCACTGCATGTAGCAAACCACGGACACAATGGGGGTCAAAAATAATGAGAGATAAAGAATAACAACTTTATGTTATGATCATTTTTGGAAGCTAGTTCAGCTTTTTCAGCTGATAGTGTGCCACAAATTTTTCTTGTAACTTGTCATTACTTGGTGGTGTTTTCCTACATTATATTCTTTAACACTTTTCAAATTGCAGGAATACTGTCTGTATTCTACAAAGTTTGCTTCAAATTCTGTAAATTTTCACTCCGCAATGTTGCATTTGCTACCATACAAAGATACAAAGATAGCTAGTAGGACAGCCCAGGTTATTTTCATGGCTCCCAAGTGCTGTTGACATGGTCATAGAATCCTTTCCATATTAGAAGTTGTTCTATCTGTTTCAGCTAACGGGCAAGACATGAAAATTTTTCTTGAAATTCTGTAATCACTCTTTGGTTCTGCATCTGCTCCCATAAAGGGATAATTTTTGATTGATTTTTTTAGAAAGTAAATTATTTATCACTCCATTTTCAAATGGCAGGTACACTGACAGTGTTCCTTGAATTTTTCTTCAAATTCTGTAGTTGTATTTGCCACTTATCACTGCCATATTATTGGCATAATTATAAAAAGAATCCCACCATTGATTCTTCCAATACCAATGCAATGTTAGTATGAAATTCTGCCCCCATAAAGGATAATTTTCGGTGGCTCTTTTTTGCTTTAAAAGCCATTTCTTCATCATATTTCAACCAGGAACAGTTGCACTTATTACAAGTCCCTGAAATGAGATAACTTTCATATAAATGCACTGTTTTTTGCACTATGAATACCATGTGTATTTAAAAATACATAGAGAAGCACTTTCTCTCAATAGGCTAATTTTGAAGTATTTTAGATGTTAAAATGTATAAAAGCAAGTGTCAGTGCAGTGTATGGTTAAACTCAGAGTTTGCATCCACTATAAATCTTCAGAGGTTTGCCTAATTTTATGGAAATTGATTAAAACTTTGTACCTGACTATACAAAAAACCTTAGTAAACCATCATTAAAAATTGCATTTACCCACAATGAAAGTGGACTAGCATAAATGATCTTTCCAATATAAACATATTATTGGCATGCTGTTAAAGGGGTTGCTTACTAAAAAACAGTATGCTGCCAGAAAAAAAATGGTCTGCTGCCAGACCTGGACTTTGCTATAAAGCCATTAAAATATTCAGGGTACTATTCAGTTTATTTATGAGATTTGCTGTATACTGTATAACTCGGTAATATAAGGATGGCCTGTAAGTCTGCAGGTTATGCTAAATTTCTAAAAATAGAATTTTAATATTTATAACATAATGATAAATGATCATACTATAGTAACATTTTTAGTAACTATGAGTTTACTAAGATACATGAGTCAGTATTTTGCATAGTACAGTCATTAGCATTGGTCTTTGTACTGGATTATGTTTAACAGTATAGAATTTACAGTAGCAATAATAATGTGCTGTATTTATAATATATATATATATATATATATATATATATATATATATATATATGTGCTCAGTAGCAGTTATAATGTATCTATCTTCACCTATTGATCATTTCCTACGATATGAGATTCTCCCCTCTGTAAATGGGTTTTGATAAGATCACATATCAGCCCATTTTCACTGAAGAGGTAATAAGTGTCTAATCTGTGAGTGTCCGTCAATCAGGAGAACAGGGATGCCTTGTAAAGTCAAGTAAAGGGCTTCTGCAGCTTTCTCATAGAGTTGAACGGAGTGGCAGCATAGACCCCTGTGTTCATGATGAGTGAGGGATCCCGCTGACAGTTATCACCAATCCTATGAATCCTTGACTCCTAAGACAATATACTTGTTTGTCTTGCATGTTATTAAACATACATTTAGTTTCTCTTTCTGTAATCTCCTCTTTTACCCCTTAAAGGGATCCTATCATTGGATACCCTCTTTTCTGACATGTAGGAATAGCCTTAAGAAAGGCTATTCTTCTCCTACCATTAGATGTCTTCTCCATGCTGCCGTTTGGTAGAAATCCGGGTTTTCTTCAGTATGCAAATGAGTTCTCTCACAGCACTGGGGGTGGTCTCCAGCGTTCAAACAGCATTGAGAGCATCCCCAATGCTGTGAGAGAACTCATTTGCATACCGAAGAAAACCTGGATTTCTATCGAACGGCGGCGCAGAGAAGACATCTAATGGTAGGAGAAGAATAGCCTTTCTTAAGGCTCATCCTACGTGTTAGTCAGAAAAAAAATGGTTTTCAATGATAGGATCCCTTTAATGTATTACAAAGTTTAATCTACTATTCTCCAATTATAGTTCTGGTTTTGAATTTTGATGTTATGTTCAACTCATGGCTTTATTTGATAGTTTTGGTTTTGAGTTTTGATGTTTTGTTCAACTCATAGCTTTATTTGATTCTTCATATATCCAGATGGTCCAGGTTATATCTGCAGTTGATGATCTATGGCTAAAGAGACCTTATAGTCCTTCGCCAACGTACATTTGATGAAGCCGGTACAATACATGGCAGGCTGGAGACTACGTCACAGTGTCTGTTGAAAATTATCAGACAAAAAAGTCCTGCCTTTTTAATGTGGTGATTTCATTTCATTATAGTCAAAGGCGTCCATCACAAACGTAAGTTAAATCCGCAAATTGTGGGTTCTCAATTGCGGACCATTTGCGGACACATTGTATTCAGTGTGGCCTCTTACTCCCCTGGATATTTTATTCGTGGTGTTTCGTGCCGTGACTGGGGTCCGCACTGAATACCGCAGGTCCGCAATGTCACAGACATCACGGCATGGACTGTGCAGTTTGTGGATGGACACGGACGTAGTGAAATTGGTGTTGCTGATCAGCAAATTATGGACTGCAAAAAACACTACTGTCGTGTAAGACCAGCCTTAGTGGATTCCAATGTGTCCACTTTTCTGTTCTTCTGGTGTTCCAACTGACTCAAAAAATGAAAAGAAATACACAGGTATGAACCTAGGGTTATCAGAATTCAGAATTCTTTACATGTTGATGATTTCCACTTCTATCCTATCAGTTCCATTACTATCACAATAAATAATAATTGTTTTTACCTATTTTCTAACTTTTGTAATGGATTTCAAAAGGGACTTGTGTGATCATGGTTTCAATTGCACTTAGGCCCACGTCTAAATCACTGGGGTAAATTTACTAAGACTGCTATATTGTACCCCGGTCTTAATAAACGGCACTGAATGGTGCAAGAACTTTATAAAAATACTGCAGCCTTTTCATACATCTGTCTTCCACCCCTGTGCCAAAATGGAAATCTATGCTAGTTAGAATCTACAGTAGATTTTCGTTGCACCACCCACATTCATACAATGTGGCAAGAGGAGCGTGAATTGTGGTTTGAGGCACATGTTTTGTGCAAGAAATGTAAAGATGCTACAATTTGCAAGATGGTGAGCTCTAATAATTTCTTGTAAAATCAGGATAATGAAACTTTTGGTTAGTTTGTGAAGGAAATCATCAGTTCATGATATTTAAGCAACGGTTGCTAGGTTGATTTTGATTTTTTTTTTTGTTTCTTTAGTTCAATTTTTTTTTTATAATCCGCTATTTTTTATTGTAAACCACAAGCACACTTCAATTTTCATATACAAAACATGCACATAAACAAGCCAAAAGTTTCTGTAATGCATGTAAAGAGAATTTGTGTAAACAGGGGGAAGTGAGAGCAGGGAAGGCTGATGAGTCGTCATTAGCAGCAGCAGCCTTCCCTGCTCTCACCTCTCCCTGTTTACACAGATCCCACAAGCAGTTCTCAGAAAGCATCACAGAGACTTCCAATGCTCTGTGGAGGCTAATTAGCATATCAATAAAAGTGGGCTAATTCAAAAATGGCTGGGAGGATTACTGAATAGAAGGTATGTTTAGAATAGCCTATCTAAAGGCTATGCAAATATATGCTTAGTTAAAAATCACTATAGCCAATGACAGAATCTAGAAATGAGTGAGTAGTATTTGATAGAGTAGGTATTCAATCGAATACTACGGTATTCAAAATACTTGTACTCGATTGAATACCACTCGCTATTCGCAGTAAAGATTTGATTCAGAACCAGCATTGATTGGCTGAATGCTATACAGTATAGCATTCGGCCAATCAATGCTGGTTCTGCAAGACGAGTAAAAGCAAAGTGGAAGGAGTAGGACACGGCATGGGGAGAATGCTAGACCCGCAGAATAGTACCTTTGAGTAGCAATCCCCAGCATCCCTCCTGCAGTACCAGCGTTAATTGGCTGAATGCTATACAGTGTACAGCATTCAGCCAATCAACGCTGGTTCAACGCTGGTTCTGAGGCTCGTCTTTGATTTGGCAGAGTCTAAAATCGGACCACAATGGAGACTGCATAGTTAACATTAGAGCAGTCTTCATTCTGGTCCGATCTTAGACTCCGCCTCGTCAAAGATGAGCCTCCTGCAGAACTAGCGTTGATTGGCCGAATGCTATACACTGTATAGCATTCAGCCAATCAACACTGGTTCTGCAGGAGGGATGCTGCAATACTATCCTGCGGGTCTATCATTGTCCCCACGCCGTGTCTATCATACTCCCCACGCCGTGTCTATCATACTCCCCGCACCATATCTATCATTCTCCCCATGCCATGTCATGCTCTATACGGTTCTTTCTCTATATGTGGGCCCGAACTCCTTCCCCTTTGCTTTTACTCGCCCTAGATAGTTCCCAGTGCTGACAGCCCAAGTACCGCACTCTCCTTCACTCCTCCTCAACACTCTCCTCCTGCTACTCGTGGACTTGGTGACTCTCCTTAGTCGAATACTGGTTTCACCTGAAACGAGCATTTTATTCCCATAGACTATAATGGGATTCGATATTCGATCAAGCAGTCAAATATTGAGGGGCTACTCGTAACGAATATCAAAACTCGAATATTTCACTACTTGCTCATCTCTAATAGAATCCCTTTAAAACATGGGAATATATACTAAACTAAATATGTGTAATATATTTGCCTGTTTGGGTCTCTGCGCCCCCTCAACTTGCACGCCGCAGTGCAGGAGGCGTGTTCATTTATGATTCCTTGCTTTAGGTTATTTTCGCTCTGTCTAAACTCTGCTTTATTCCCTCATCTATGGAATAGATTTTCCACCATACCCATCTCTTACACTTTTATTTCCCTAAGCTCTTCTAATAGTTAATCTTAGCCTTACCTGTGTGATTGACAGCCTATCTGCCAATCAGGTTTGGGGCAGGTTCTGGACTTCCTATAAACAGGCCATCAGCACACACATGTTTGCTGGCTACTGTGACTCTGTCCTCGCAAAGCTGTTCTTTTTGCTATTGTGTTTACTGACTTGATCTTTGGCTTTTCTTGTTACTACTTTTTTGGATTACAATTTGGTACTGCTTTGTCTCTCGGGATTTGACTCTTGGCTTGCTGACTCATCTTCTACGTTGTCTTGTCTTGTCTTGTCTGCATTCTGTGCTTATACTTATTTAGAGAAGGTTCAAAAAAAGTGCAAAGACAGCGGCACCATTCTGTGAGTGTGAACATACACCAAATATATGGATCTCAGACTTGATGATCTGGCATTACGGTGGTGCTCACTTCTAGCAGATAATATATAACAGTCCCATATAGCACAAAAATAGAAAAACAGGGCACTCACCAGCCAGTAGTAAAATTTACCAAGCTTTGTCATCCATAAAAACATCCTGTTTTTATGGATGACAATTAAAGCTTGGTAAATTTTACTACTGGCTGGTGAGTGCCCTGTTTTTCTATTTTTGTGTTATTTAGAGAAGGGACTGTCGCCAAGTTGTCCGTCATTAGGACAATTGGGGCTGGGTCACTGTTTCTGTCTTTCCCTTCCTCCAAAGTTTCAGCAGCAGCACTGGTGAATTGCTCAAATGACAATTCCCTTACAATGCACAACATAGAGAACCACTGTTCATAAAAGCAGTATGTAATGTAGCATGTGAATGTAACACATAATGGGAAATCTTATCATAATATAACAATATTAAGTAAAACATATATAACTGTAAAACACTGGAAAATCTGATATGGAAAACGACTTGGATTAGTGAATAGTAACTTGTACTTACCAGTGCCAGGCAGTTGCTGCCAAGGCAAATAAGATAATGAGATGCATCTGAATTGACATTTGTACAAATCGTGAATGCTTCATTTTATCCACACTTGCTGCGTACTGCTTTGGACACCAGTGTATAGGAAATACCAATAGAACTGAAGAAGATATAGAGGTGTGCAATCAAAGAAAAAGGGTATGGCTGTATTGCAGAATGAAGATAGAGAAAATTGGGTGAATTTACTTTACATAGGGTTTACCTAAATACTGTGCACATGTTTATCAATGCTGGAAATAGAGATACAGAAACCTATAACCGAATTACATATGAAAACATAGCAAATACTCATTTTATAGTGCAAATACGTTTATAGTTCCCTAAACTAAATAGTTTTAGGAATATAGTCCCAGCTTTTTCTGTAGAAAAACACACCTATAAAATAAGGATACACACTTGCCTATAGGATAGTTGTCTTTGACATCTTTTTACTTTCTAATGGCACTGAGGATTAACATTTGTTTCTTTTTATCAATTGAGTAATATTTTTATTTTTTATTTTAGAGAATGTCAAGACTCTCATGCAAATCAACTCTATCACAGGTACAGTACATATTAACCCTTTTGTTTTATTTTATTACATAATACATAGCTTAGCATTCACATGTTCCAAAACACTTAGGTTAAGGGTAATTTTTTTTTGTTAATCCAAATAATTGCAAAATAATGTACTGATGAGATAGGAGAGTCACTTACATAATATAATCATTATGTAATTTTATTATATTATAGTCTTTATAGGGTTTAAATACAGGACTCCATATTACGTCCCTTCACACACGTAAATGCCTGCTGCTGCCACTAGTGGGGGCTAACTGAAGATTAAGTTTTACAGTTATCAAGACACTGATTAATTCCATCAATATTAAGCATTTAACTTCTCCCTAGCAGTGGCTACACAACGTACGGAACAATAATCCTAGAAATGAAAGACAAAGGTAACAAGAAATACAGTTGTCCTCACTGTTTGTAGGTCAACAGCTTATTATTCACAATCATGACGCGAACAGTCTTGAAGAAATCCTGCAGAGAACCTAGGAGTTCATTTAATGCTTTGGCTGTTGGCTGACAGCAGATGTGAAGAAAGGCTAAATAATCTTTTGTAATAGTACATCTGGGTCACAGGCCCATACAAAGTTGGACAATGCGCGCGCTTGGGCGTATGATGCTGCAAAATCTGTGAATCATGAAACAGGTCAAACTTTATTCAAACAATGAGCACTACGCGTTTCAGGAAATATCCATTTTTCAAGTGCATAGAATTAGTAGGTGCTGCTAGTTATTCTATGCACTTGAAAAAGGGATTTTTCCTGAAACGCGTAGTGTTCGTTGTTTGATTAAAGTTTGACCTGTTTTATAATTTAAGGATTTTGACACATCATATGTTCAAGCACACATATTGTTCAACTTTTTATGGGCCTCCGACCCAGATGTGTTATTTCTACTGACAATGCAAGGACAAGGTCGCTGCCACTGTACTTTGGGTTTCAATTTCATGCCAATTGGTTGTTGTGACTACTCACAACGCCTTGAGGTAAGGAGCCAATCAGTCCTTTTTACCCTATTTTTTCAATACTTTATGCGGTATTACGCCATGTTCTGCACCATGTCTCTCTTTTTCTGTTTGTGAGCAAATAATCTTTTGTATCCTGGTATAGATAGAGCATAGCAGTCTCCTGCTCAAGCCAGTTGTCTTCAGGAAGACATAAGATATGAAGAAAGGGAAGGGTGGATATAACCAACACATACGGGATATGTTTTTATATATTTCTCAGTTTTAATTCTAATATGTCCATGAAAAAGGTGGGGCAATGGGAGAAAGTGCTGTTTTGCGTTTATTTTATTATTATTTTTTTAATAGGGGTGTCCCATTAGAACAATGACCTTTCTAATGCCAGACCGTTCGAAATACATTGGTAACTATGGGTCTGGCAGCTGATGATGATCAGCTTTTTTGCTATATAGCAGAAATGGCACCCATTGAAACATATGGAATGGTTTCTCCAAATACTCTCAAGAAGAAGCCATATCATGCAGCTTAAGTTAATAGAGAAGGACCTCCCTCTGTGACATGCATATGCATTAATTCAATGGCAATTAAAATATAAGGAGGTTGGTATCCAAATACTGGAAGTCCAATGCTATAACTATATACAGGATAATGAAATTATTAGCACCAATTTTTGCACCTATTTCGATGCATAGGATAACAATAATAATTAAAAAATGAGTAATTAAACAATAAAAAATTACATTTTAAGTGCCTCATCATACCTCAATAACTCATCAACCTCATTCGATGGTCTATAAATAAAGGGAAAAACTGATCCAGGAAAGTGGGAAAAGTCAATATCGTTGCTGTTGCTTTTTGGCTTTTTTATTCTAATATTGTTAGAGGTTATTTGAAGGCCACAGAACAAGTTAAAAATGCAACCACAAATTGCAAAGATGGAAGCGCTCTAGTTTCTGTTTCCAGTTGGTCCACTTTGCTGATATATGGTATATATGTACTTATTTGTGTATATACTTATTTCTGACATTTATTATTGAGAGTGTGTAGTGGTAGCAGGCCTATGGAAAAACATTGATGATGTTGTAAAAGGTAGAATTTCAAGACTTAAGACAAATATAAGAATGGGTACTGTATCCTGCCTCAAGGAACTTTGTTCTCCTCGGTCTGTAGATCAATATTAGTTTGTCATATAGTGACATCTTTTGATTTAACATTGTACCAGAATTTACAATAAGTAATCACTACCAGAGCCAGCTCCAGGTTGTGGCAGGTCTTTGGGTGGCAGAGTCTCAGTGGGCCTACTGTCAGTCATGGTAAAAGGCCCAATAAATTAAATGCAGCAAGTCCTGGGATTCATACAGAACATTTTATATATTTACTCTGGTGGACTTTATCTACTGTTTACAAGATTAACAAAAAAGATGGGAGAAAATTTCTGTCTTGTTTTAAAGAGGACCTTTCACTTCTTGCAGCACAGCTAGAAAGCCAACAATGCACTGAATTCAACATATTATTGGCTTTCCCGTTCGGTGCACCCACTGAATAGCTATTGGTGCTGGTACCATAGCTTTTCAGTGTCAGAAGGGTGTTTCTTTTTTTTTTTTTTTTTTTTTTTTTATAATAATTTTTATTGATTTTCAAAAAGTATAGACATACCAAAATTGAGCATGCACATATAAAGAAGGCACAGCTTCTGCGAAAATACAATGGTAAAAGATACATATGCATGGTGTCATACATTAGGAAATAAGAATACCAAAAAATTACATACAAGGAAAGGGTATTCCAATGAGGTCAACATGACCATTACCAATGAAAATGAACAATAAATAAAGGGGGAGTTAAGGATAATCGTGAGAAAAACCAAAAATGACGTGGCAAGCAGTATCTGAGAACCTAGGTCACTAGGAAGAGATGAAAGAAGACGTACCCAGAAAAATGCGGGAGGGGGGTGGGAAGGTTTGGATAGGCCGGGGGGCAGGAGGGATGAGGGTGGGTAAGGGGGGTGGGGGGGGGGGTGGAAGGGAAGTAGGCCTGATAATCCACTAGATCTCTGAATGGCTAATAGTACATTACAAATTCAAACGTTTCCATGGCTCCCAAGTGTTAAGGAAAGCCTGGTGCCTTCGCAGACGCCAGCTAGAGAGTTCTTCGAACCTGGCAATCTGATTCACTTTAGCAATCCACTCAGCTCTGGTTGGCGGTTCAGAGTTCAACCATCTGCCCGGAATCAGAGAGTTCGCTGCCGACAACAAATAGGAGACTAAGTTGGACCTGGATGGGGCATAATCGGAGCTAGGCAATGAAAGAATAACCATAGAGGGGAGAATAGAGAAGGGCTGCGAGGTAATTTTCCTGACAGTGTCCTGGATGTCATCCCAGAAGGCGCGAATTAGTGGACATTGCCACCAAATGTGGAAAAGGGTACCTGTGTGCATTTTACATCTCCAGCATAACTCTGAGACACCCAGTTTCATGCGTGAGAGGCGTTCAGGGGTGTGATACCATCTTGTCAATAATTTAAATTGCGTTTCCTGTAGGCGCACACACGGAGAAAAACCATGAGAGTTGCTTAGGACAACACTGACCTGCTCATCCGTTAGTTTGAGCCCCAGATCGGACTCCCAAGACGAGACATAGGCGGGTTTATAAAACACTTTCGGGCTAATGTAGTGCTTCAAGACAAAGGATGTCTTGTTCAGCTGTGAGTTGTTCGCCAAAACCGAGCGTTCAAAGGGCGTGAGTGCCGTACGCGGTCTGTAGGCCTGTAACCAATCACCCGTCAACTTAGATAAGTGATGTTTTTGGAGAAAGGAGAGTGTAGAACGGGGTAGGCGTGATTCCAGCCTGTCACAATCAATCTCAGAGTTACTATCCAAATTATCAACCAGCCTATGCGGCAGAAGACGTTCCCAAACATCGCCGTAGGAGGAGTGAGAATGACCCAACTGTGAGGGAATGAGACCTACAGGAAACATGAGTGAGGAATCTGGGGCCAACTGTCCCCTCATGTCCCTCCAAGTCTCGCAAGCTCCCAGCAAAAGCTGATCTATATCTTTTGGACGATGTCCAGGTGTCCCATAGAGCCAGAGATCTGCCTGGGATCGTGCCCCAAAAGTATTCAAAGAAATGTTTGAGATCAGAGAAGGGGTAGAGATATTGGTCATGTCTACCCACCGTTTCAGCTGTACCGCCTTATAATAGTCGGTGACACTTGGCATATCTATACCACCTTCCGTCTTTTTCCTCATGAGGAGCGAGAGAGGGAGCCTGGATTTCTTGCCGTTCCAAAGGAATGTCGCAAACATGGATTTGATTTCCTTGAAGAAAATTGGGGGCAGTTTTATGGGGAGCATGTGTAAGTTATAAAGTATTTTAGGAAGGACATATGATTTAAGAAGATTCTTACGGCCTAGCCAGGAGAATGGCAGCTTCTTATATGAGGCCAGTTGGGCTCGAATTTCTTTCAGCAAAGGGGTAAAATTAGTAGTGTATAAGTCGCTAGGATCCGCCGTCAGTGTAACTCCTAGGTACTTCAAGGACTTGGATGACCATTTGAACGGAGAGGTGGATGCGAGAGAGGCGACCTGAGAATTCGGGAGGGTAATATTCAGAACTTCCGACTTATCTAAATTGGCTTTATAGCCTGAGATCCAGCCGTATTGGGACAACAAACTTATAATGGTGGGTAAGCCTTTCTCTGGATTAGAGACCAGAAATAATACATCATCCGCAAAAGCCGCGGAATAAAGTTGGTAATCACCTATTTGGAGTCCCGATACATCTGGATGAAGGCGAACAGTTTGCAAAAGGGGTTCTAGCACCAGTAAGAAGAGCGAGGGGGAGAGAGGGCAGCCCTGTCTCGTGCCATTTTTGATGTGGAAGCTCGGAGACAATGTATCATTAATTTTGAGTTTAGCATGAGGCGAATTGTAAAGTGAAAATATGGCCTTGATAAACTGGGGCGGGAAGCTAAACTTTTCAAGTGTTGCGTGCATAAAACTCCAGTCCACTCTATCAAATGCTTTTTCGGCATCCAGACCGAGCAGAACTACTTTAGATCTATGTTTACGAGCATGTGTAATGGCATGGAGCAAGCGGTGGGAATTATCCCTGCCCTCTCTCCCCGTCACGAACCCCGCCTGGTCTGGGTGAATAAGGTGTGGGATCAGGGGTTTGATTCTGGTGGCCAATATTTTTGCCCATATTTTAAGGTCCAAATTGAGAAGGGATATGGGGCGATAACTGCCACAAGACAGGGGGTCCTTCCCTTCCTTGGGTAAGAGTGTAATGTGTGCCTCTTGGGCTTGACTGGGGAGGGATTTACCCTGAAGGAGTGCATTATACGAGTTGGCAAAATGGGGGATGAGTTCAGACTGAAAAATTTTATAATATTGCAGCGGAAAGCCGTCCGGGCCTGGGCTTTTCCCAGTAGGAAAGCTGTTGAGTACCTGTTTAATTTCCTCATGGGAAATGGGGCCTAACAAGGCTGTCGCCTCTTCCTCCGATAAGGAGAGCAGGGGTACAGCTTCCAGAAAGGCTTTCCTCTCTCTCGCCTTATCCTCTGTGTCAGAGGGTGAATCATCAGCATTAAGGTTGTATAGAGAGGAATAAAATGTGAGAAAGGCGGAAGTGATATCTGGGGTAGAAGTATGGGAAGCACCTGTCTGATCTCTGATTTTTGAAATGAAACATTTAGCTTTCCTCTTCTTAATCAGGGACGTCATCAATTTCCCACTCTTATCCCCGTGAGCGTAAAGTTTATGTTGGAAGTGTAGAAACTGCTTTGCCGTACGTGCGTTTATTAGGTCTCTAAGCTCCTCTCTCAGCTTGAACAATTTTTCGTGTAGTGGGCGTTGAGTGCTTAATTTTCTGAGGCGTTCTATTTTCGCAATCTCAGAGAGGAGGGAGTCCATTTTTTCCCGCGACTCCTTCTTAGCTTTGGAAGCGAGGGAAATGAAAATTCCCCTTATAACAGATTTATGGGCTTCCCATGTAATCACGGGGCAGGTGTCCGGGTTCGCGTTCAGCTCAAAATACATATCAAGGTGACTTTTAACCGTCGCGTGAAAGTCTGCTCTGTCTAACAAGGCTTCATTTAGGCGCCAATTCCAATCTCGTCTAGGGAGCCGATCCAGAGTCAAAGCCGTCCAAACCGGGGCGTGGTCCGAAACCGAAATCAAGTCAATACGTGAGTCCAGGGAGTTACAGACCATAGATCTGGACACAAATATGTAGTCCAGTCTCTGGTACGATTTTCTAGGGTTGGAGTAAAATGAGTAATCTCTCAATGAGGGATTGTGTGTGCGCCACAGGTCTACCACATTTGCCTCTGACAGCGCCTGATTTAGTTTACCAAGCGCCTTCTGGGATATGGAGGAGACCCCCGAAGAGGAATCTAAAGCTGGAGTGAGAGTGACATTTAGGTCCCCTGCTAGGATCACCTGGCCCTCAGCAAACAGCTCTAATACCTTCAACACCGACAGAAGCCAACCTACTTGGCCCTTGTTAGGGGCGTATACATTCGCAAACGTGTACACCTGGGAAGCTATCGTGCCCTTTAATAAAAGGACTCTGCCCTCCGGGTCTTCATAAGTCTGTGAGCATTGAAACGGGACTGAGCTGTGAAACAATATGGAGACTCCGCACGTGCGTTTAATCGAGTTCGTGGAGTGGAAGCCTAAAGGAAAAGCATTAGTAGGGAGTCTGGGAATGGAACCAGATTTAAAATGAGTCTCCTGTAGGAAAGCAACATTCGTGCGGAGCTGTTTGAGGATTGTAAAGATTTGAGAACGTTTATTGGGAGAGTTCATCCCATTAGTGTTATAGGATGTGAACACTAGTTTAGCCATGGGTCCGGCGTAGGGTCAGGGAGGTATGATGTTAAAGGCCCAGGTAAAGGGAACACGTAGGGGAGGGGGGGGAGGGAAGGTTGGGAGAGAGTGAGCAAGAGGGGGAGGAGGGTACAACTAGAAGTAATCAGTAAAAAAAAAAAAACGGGAGATTGCAAATGACAGAAGTGGTTCTCACTGCAAATAACTACCACAGTGTAATGTGAAAGGCAATCAACAATATAAAGCAATAACAGTCAAATTATGCGTATTATAGCAGCGGCAAGCCTGATATCCGCTAGCTATGCAAAACACTGTCCAAACGACAGCTAAACGGAGGTAGGAGATAAAGTCCAATCGTGGTCATCGGCCGACCACTCCAAACAGGAGGTAGATAACTATACAAAGAAGGTGAAAAGGGGGGAGCAGTTAAAGAGGGGGTGGACACATAGCATAGAGGGTAGGAGACCCTGGAGGTAGGCATAAGAGGCAGAGGAGGGGGGGGAGGGGGGGGGAATGAGTTGAGGGGGGAAAAACAGAGAGAGCATGAAAGACACATATAACCGGCGTAACAATTAGCAGACCAGAAGATCCCAAAATCAGCACCTGCCCGATAAGGACAGACGCAATCATTGGCTAATCACATAGGAAACTAGAGATTGAGGCGCCCCACGAAACATACCCGCACAACCCACATAAGCTGGATAGGTTGAACCGCTGCGTGTGTGCAATGCAGGGTCTGGGAAAGGGCGGCCACCCGGGGCTGCGGGGCCCATCCTCGGTACCCCAGGGCCACGGGCAGGAACCCCCCCCAAGGATATAAGAACACTAAGCAATAAAAATGCCAAAGAACTAGTATAAATCAGATTGCCGCAAGTAATCTGTCACCAACACTGCCAGTATGTGAAACATAACTTAAGACCCGGCGTAGCATGAGAATAAAGAAAACCATAAATATAAGCAATACTGAGTCGCTCTGGGTGTGGGTCCAGAACACAAGTTCAAAAAACTGCGAAGATGCGCCAAAGGAGAAGTGCCAAAAGAGAAGTCCAGGGTCTGGGTGAAGTCGTATAGGGTCCTGAAAAACCAGGGTTCAGGGGACAAGTGTCTTCCTTGCCTTGGGAGACTTTGGCTTATACGGGCGATCCGGCCCGGTGATGCTGGGAAGCGAAGGCCAAGCAGTTATGTCCATATTGAGAGCCTGCCAGGAGGGAATGGGAATAGGCTGGATGCCCAACAGGGGCCACGCGGCTTCGAGGTCTGCAGGCGAGCGTATCACAATTCTGCGGCCCTGCTTCAGGACTGCCAGCCCAAATGGAAACAACCACATGTATTGTAGGCCTTTCTCCTTCAATGCCTCTAGCAGCGGGCGCAGCATGCGCCGCTTAGATAGGGTTACCGGAGCCAAGTCCTGATAAAGTTGTACCTCTGATTGTTCATATTGAACAGGCCTCTTTGCCCTGGCCGCGGTCAGGATCTCCACAGTGTCTACTGAATTCAAAAGTCTGCATATAATATCTCTGGGAGGATCAGTGGTTGCGGGTTTAGGCCGCACAGCACGGTGTACTCTTTCAATTTGGATAGCCCCAGCCCTCTCCTGGCCCAGGAGGGATGTAAAGATAGACGCCATGATGTCTCTCAAATCCTCCGGGGGGTAGGATTCAGGCAGACCCTTCAGACGTATGTTTCTGCGTCTGTTTCGATTTTCCAAATCCTCTAACATATCACTTGCTCTATTAATGTGGGCATGATGTAACACGACATGCTGTTCTACGGTGGTGGAGTGAGTGGCGAGAGCCGAGTAGGCCGACTCCACCGACGACACTCTGCCCCCCAGGCTTTGCATGTCTTCCCTGAGGGCTGCTAATTCAGACATAATTGGGGCTACCGTATGTGAGAGTAGTTTGCGCATAAAGGACTTAGTGACTAGAGCCGAAGAGTTGGTATCTGACCTGTCCGCGCTGGTCACGCTTTCCACATCCGAGTCCTCGGCAGTGTACTCCTCCTGCACTTCCCCCTGCGCCATCTTGCGCGCCAAGGCCGGGGACCTGGCCGGCTTCTTCTTAAAGAATTTGTGCATTTCCCCCTGCTGATTCCTCCCGATGGGTGTACCGGAGGTCTCCTGGCTCTTGTCTCGCCCGTTCTTCCCCATTTGTGCTACTGTTCGTTAAGTTTGGAGTGGGTAAGGCCGATTCACAGACGGAGCTGCAGGCTCAGACGTCCATCTGTGTTGACGGTTAGGCTCCGCCCCCAGAAGGGTGTTTCTGACAGTCAGTAACGCCCCTCCTAACAGTAGTGTCTATTGAGCTGTACTATCAGAGGGGGGATTTCAACTCCAGTACTTTGCATCCTTAAATAAGCACCCCTTCACTGTTTCTAATAGTAGTTGGTAGATTTTATTCTGTAGCCTCCACCATCCCTGAACAATCAGTACAATTAATTTTGGTGCCTGATATACTAACCAAACTAATGTCAAATAGGCAGTGTCAGGCAGGAACAGGTAAGATGGTGAGATTCTGAGTTATGCCTCTTTTACTTGCTCCTACCTGACATCACCCACTAGACATTAGGGAGTCAAAATGGGTTCCAAAAGTGTCTGGCCGTGAGTGTTTTGTGCTCTCTGCGGCGAGACCGTTTTTTATTAACTGGACACAAAGTCGGACATGCAGGATTTTGTGACCGGTTAAAAAAAACAAAACTGTTTCACCGCGGAGAGCACAAAACGCTCACGGGCGCTCACACCCGGAAACGGTCTGTCAGGTTTCCGTCTTCTGCAGACAGAAGATGGAAACCTGACAGACGGAGATCGGGAGCAAATGTGAATGAGCCCTTAGTCTGACAGGTTTAGTTGTCTTATTCTTAATCCACTAAGAATTCACACTACAAATTTAACTTCTTAAGCATGATACTAGCTCTGATATTGAAATTGGCTCTAAGTACTGCTGGTTGTCTGATGGCCTTAAAATGGAAAATCCAGTGGCAGTGTACAGTATGTTACAAGCTTAGTAGCTCATAAATAACAGATTGGTGGTTGTTTCCATTGGGAGTCCCAGTACATTCATTGAGTTAGAGGGAATACTACATTAAGGTTACTTTAATATCCCACCAGCACATATGCTTACTTTTCTATAAATGTTCTTTAAAACCCTTAAGTTATTTTAAGAACATAACTTTATTTCTTACTGGTGATTAATGAGCTGTCGAAAGTCATCTGCAGAAATGAAATTAAAAAATGTGGCATATGCTCCTTAGTCCCCCAGTGGCTAGATATCATTAAATAACACAAAGCCTGATTTATTCTCGGAGCATCCCCAGATGAGGGATTCCCTGTTTTACTAAGTATGATGAAATGTTCTTTATATGAGTTTCCAAGCACTACTATTCATACTATACATACTATTCTAATCTAGTCTTTCTGAGTACGAGAGGCGTCGAAAGGTTGCACAACTTTTTAGTATCCTAACCTTTACTTTGGTACTTAAAGTGACCCTCCAGTCCCATACTTCCTTAGCAGGTATCATATAGAGGATACAGTATATGCTGATATTACCTAATAATCTTTGCGCTATCACTGGTCATTTAGTAATCTGTACTTTATAATCAAGCCATAGTTATTATTAGATATTAGCTTTCCATATGGTATCTTCCTGGTGTTCCCATGATAAAATAGTGCTTATACACATCAGCTCATCTAAGGAGGCACAGTTTCAGGGAAAAGGTAAAGAATAGCAGTCTTAACCTATCCTGAGACAGGAGGTGTGTCTCAGACTACCTCAGACATCCTATAGACTTGTAAGCAAGCTGTAATCAAATGTTACAGCTCTACAATAAAGCAGATTAGTTAAATGTATCCAAAGAGCAAGAGTAAAATAAATAGCAGGTAAACATTTTCAAAGGGGACTGAATTACATTTCATTAATCAGCATTAGGTTTGAGCGATCAGAATTGGAAAAGATCGCATCCCAATCGGCGATTGAGTAAATTTCAAGATGGGGTTCCGATCCCGCCTAAAAAAGATTGGGAACGGAATTCCAATCCCGATCACTCAACTTACCTGCAAAGAACCGCTACCGCTTCCTGTTCTCAGTCCTCTCCTCTCTCATTCACACTCCTGCAGAGCACCTGCAGAGTATATATATATATATATATATATATATATATATATATTTCAATTAATTTCTATACATAAAACTGCCACAACCAGTTCAGAAATATAACAATAGTTGTTGTTTTCTTTTACTATACCCTATATACTTCATATACAGAAGTTAGGACAAACATACATAGAATACAGTAGATACCACTAACTGCGATACCAAAGGGTAATATCTGTTCACATTGGGAGAAATTTACCAAGTCATCTATATAATTTTCTAGCACAGATGGTCATTGCAGTAGTGCATCTTATCATTGGCGCACTGTCCTTTTTTGCACCACTGATGTGCTAAATCATTGGTTTAGCATCCTGCTCCTGACTGACGTACATTTCATTTTTGGTGCATGGGAGTTCTTGTACTGTTCCAGAATTGTTGAGGCCTGAGTTAATAATTCAGGGACATCTTGTGCCAGCTGGAAATGCCAGTCTTAATAAATCTTAATAGATCTCCACTCCCACCCCACCCCACCCCCACCACCTTTGTATCTATAAGCCAATCATTGTATGTAATATAGACTATCTATTATCACATGCACTGTTTATATTTATGCTCTTCTTTATGGTATCAGTCTGTGGCATAATGAAGACTTATATAACATGATCAGCTCATACCTGGTTAGCTGTAAAAAAAAAATTACATGTTTTCCATTGATATGGATGCATAAACCTCAGTGAAATGTGGTGATGGAGTCAGCAAGTAATTATTAATGGATTCTCATTTTATTTCTGGGAACACATCCAAGAGAACTGTTATACGGCTGACCCATAATAGCCTTGTAGAAGAATATCAGTGAACTAAGAGGCTGCTATTGTCGCCTTAGAATGGTAACCTCATGTGTCCCTTCTTGCTATAAAGGATTTTGATATATGGTACAATAAAAGTTGCGCTCGAAAGGTTGTGTACAAAATTGAAGACATTACTTGTATTATTCTTATTTAGCTTTTATATTTTTTCTTCTATGATTGGTAGATTTTCTTTTTTTGCAGCAATACTGGTAATAAACATAAAACTGCTTGTGGTATCATTTTCATGTTATTAGTTTAAACCATTGTCCGTATTAGAGTACTTACAATTATAAGGTCCAGTTCACATGAATATTTTTGTCCATCCTTGTTCAGTCCTAATTTTTTGACAGAACAGGAATTTTCATCCTGTTTTTTTCTGAACAGTTCAAAAAAAAAAAAAAAATCAGGCATTTTTTTTCTTTAGTAATGGAAGGCAATAAAGCATATTTAGAAATACTGTCTTAAAGGAAGACCCCATGTAAGGAAATGGAACAAAAAAGATAAGAGTAAAAAATGCTGCAAAATCGCATTGTGGTTTATTCCAACACATTATTCATTGAGCTGTTACTGCAATTTTCCTCTGCTTTTTTTTCGTATTTAAATATATAGGTAAAATCTTTGCAATTCCATACCTAAAATTAAAGGGATCCTATCATACAAACGTTTTTTTTTTCTGAGTAACACGTCGGAATAGCCTTAAAAAAAAGCTGTTCTTCTCCTACCTTTCGTTGTCTTCTTTGTGCCGCCGTTTGCCTAAAATTCAGTTTTTTGCCTGTATGCAAATGAGTTCTCTCGGAGCACTGGGGGCGGGCCCCAGCGCTCAATGCTGCAAGAGAACCTCCATCTTCGTCAGCAACAGCCTCTTCACCTTCCTCTTCCGGCTGGGTTAAAATTAAACACATGAGCAAGTTGGCTCTGCCAGCAAGGCTCAGGCAGAGTCGACTTCACGTGTGGGCGGACATTTTTTTATGTGGCCACTTATGCGAGCATGCACAGTACGCTCTGTACTCCATAGAACTACAGGAGCGCACTGCCGCGTAAGCGGCTACAGAAAAAAAATGGCCGCCTGCATGTGAAGTCGACTCTGCCCGAGCCCCACTGGCAGAGCTGACTTGTGTGTTTAATTTTAACCCTTTAAAGTGTTGCAGCTTTTCCATGGCTCTTTTTTGATATTATTGAAATTTCATTCACTTTGTTGGCACTATAAATCTCAGTGTTTGTCCCACTATTTGGGACTTAGTTTGGTGTGTGGCGAAATTTCTCAGCTGTGTCTTTCAATAATTTGACATTTCCTTTAATTTTTCTAAAAATGCAATCAAAATTAATATCATAAACTTACTTTCCAGCAGTAAAAAAAAAAAATTAAGATTGACTGACGTAAAAATTTTATTTATTTTTTCCAGACGGAACCTAGGGGAAATGGAAGTGTGAATAAAAGACTATCATCCATTGTTGAAGATGATGATGAGGATACCGGGGAAGAAGATCTTTCATCTCCAATACACACACGGAATACAACTAAATACAAGAAATCCTCAAACAGTTCTCTGGGAATCAATCTGAAACCATTTTCTGGGAATGCTCCATTTAAATCACCAGTGAAATCTAATCTATACTCAAGACAAGATAATGAATCCCACCTTAATAGAAGACGAGATAAGAATTTGATGCTTAATCTCCCCAAAGTTACAAGCCTTGGGCCACCAGATTTAAGTCCCAGGTTTGTATGGAATTTATTGTTGGTGGGTTAGACAATGCTGCATGAAAGTAGCTAGATAGCATGATGATAATGAACAACAGAATGGAACAGGATAAAATAATCACATATATCTATACTATCAGTGTGTGCTTTGTGCAGAATTTCCTGTGTATGCTAAAGAGATGCAGCTTCCCACTGCTTGTTCCTGCCTCCTGCTTGTAAGATCTAAAATAGACAAACTAGTTATAAGCAGATAATGGCGTAATACACATGCTGAGTGTGTGTTATAGGGGACAACAGGTTTACAAATGAATAGTCCCTTTGCATTTTGCATGTTTTCAGTTTAATCAAAAATAGAGATGCACAGCTTTGGGGGGGGGGAATCTTTTTTTTTTTTTACAGTTTCTAATGCTAATGGTTTGGTTTTTTTCTTGGTCACTTCCTGCCACTTTTTTACATATCTCAAAAGAAAAAGATAAGGGAACATTAATCTATATGTCAGTGATCTCAAAGCAAAACAAGTGCAAAATGAAGTTACATAAATATAGGAACTGGGAATTGTCCTCAATGTGTCATCCTAGATGTCAATAATCTGGCTATTTATGTTGCTCTATCTGATGCCCAATTTTGCAGTCACGTTAATTAAAGTCAAACACCTGTGATTTATAACTGCTCCTGCAATAGTGATAAGTGCCTCTCCAGGCATTTCCAAGATGAAGTTACTGTCCGGGAGTTACACTATGATATGGAAAGCTTTTAGGACTTTAATCAACAAAATTTCACCCTTTACAATGATCATGGTAAAGTGAAACTGCCTTCCCATTCACATTGTGCTTGCAGAACTCGCTCCCCTGCCAGCCCCCATCATCCCCTTCTGCTTGGATGTGTGCTCTGTCTCAGCAGGGAACATAGCTAGAGATAACACCAGCAGTTTACAGCCCTCTACTATACTAAACTACTGGGTAATTTATACATGACCAGGGGTCCAGAAAATAAGTCATTTTGGATATAAAACCAAATTTTTTTGTTGAAAACTATATAAATGTGCAGACCCTGTGATCAGACAAACTAGAGAATCTAATTTTAATATGTTTATGTGCAATAGTATATATAAAAACTATTCTGTTTTAGGTAAAAGAAGCAAAATTTTTTTTTTTTTTCATATTTTATACCATTCTTCTACTTAATAATGATAAATTTTTATATAGCGCCAACGTATTCCGCAGGGTTCAAATACATACAGAAAGATACATTACAAGTAGAGATGAGCGAACAGTAAAATGTTCGAGATTCGATATTCGTTTCGAGTAGCCCGTCAATATTTGACTACTCGAATCGAATATCGAACCCCATTATACTCTATGGGGGGAAAATGCTCGTTTCAGGGGTAACCAACATTCGATCAAATTATACTTACCAAGTCCATGAGTGAGGGTTGGGCTGGATCCTCCGAGAAGTCTTCTACGTGCAGCGTCCCCGCGGCATCTTCTGGCTCTGAATTCACTCTGTCAGGCATCAGGCCTGGGCAGAGCCGACTGCACATGCCCGCACTACAAGCGGGCATTCGCAGTCAGCTCTGCCCAGGCCTGATGCCTGGCAGAGTGAATTCAGAGCTGGAAGACGCCGTGGGGAAGCTGCACGGAGAAGACTTCTAAAGGTAGGAGAAGAACCAGCATTGATTGGCCAGCTGTATAGCATTTGAATAGCGAGTGGTACTCGATCGAGTACGAGTATTTTGAATCCAAGTGAAAAACAGATGTCCGGCAGCTCTCCGTTTAAAATATAACTTTTATTGTATTAACATCATAAAATGACCAAAAAATTGATGTAACGAAAAAAATAAGTAAAGAGAAAACCCCTAAAAAACGCAGACGCGTTTCGGAATGTCTAGTTCCTTCCTCAGAGCGTAACTAAATCGCTAAGGCCTAAGTTGATATAGTCTCCCAACAGGGTGGGAACTTCCGGCCAATCTAATTAATCCAAAACACCTGGAGTTCGTAGTACAGGATTATATGTCTGGATACACACTATAAACATTTATCTCAATCCAAAGAAGTACTTCCTACAATTCACAATCTGCAATGATCAGCACATACAAAAGAGGAAAAGCATAATCTAAACAGCCATATCATATAAGCATCAACCTGGACTCATAATCCCATTTTATCTTAAGAAATGATTATACTGATGTTCCAACCTTATTTCCTTAAATTGTACCTATTTCGGGTCAATTCACATTAGATGTGTCTTTTCGGTTTACCCGCAGCATAAATCTCTTAGATGGCAAACAATATATTAGATGATTGTTATAGTCCTCTATGAACGATCTTTTACTTACTATTAATACGTCACAGCTCTCCGACAATACTTATAAGATAACCTCCGTACGGACTATATTCCATAACGGTGTATGTCTCCAGTGTTTCTGGTCACGTGGTCGGAAACAGCCAATGATAACATAAGCCTTCCGGCTTTACATGAATGGAGTCACGTGCTACAGCATAGCCAATTACAGCTTTGGAACACCCTTTCTATTTCTTATACTACTCGATATTCTCAGAGCCACCTACATGTGTTAGGGGAAAGACTCGTAATCACAATCTCCTCAGGTTTCCCCCTGATGTTGACAATCACTTGTATTATATTTACAATCGCAAGTGAAAACCCATCTTTCCAGATGTTACATTGTACCTACTCTACATGAAAAAGATACCTTTGTGCTAATAAATCACACATAATAAATCTAGGTAAATGGCAATGCCGATACGTAGACTTCTACTTCATATACAAATATTACCGACATCTGTGGCCTCAAATACAAATATCATACTTCATTAATTCATAGATATTTAACCTAGTATTATTATAGTACAAAAAATTTAATTTAATAGATATAACTCAGATCAGTTTTAATATTCATACCAATGGGGGTTCTGCAATTAAATTGCAGGATCCAAAATGCCTCCCTTTGAAACAACAATTTTTGCCAATTGCCCCCTCTTATTGGTTTTTCCACTTTTTCTACAGCATAAAACTCCATAGTAGATAAATCAGACTCTCCCGGGAGATGTGGCGTCCATACCAGCCTTCATTTCCTATTTAAATTGTAATCAAATTGCGTTGCAGTTCACGTACACTTTTAATTTACACTCTATTAATTTTTTAGACATCACACTTTCTGGAAATTTGGATACCAATAAAGTAACTACATCTCTGTATAGAAAGCCTACAATGGGTAATACGATGCTCAGAGCGGATAGTTGCCATCCAGCACACATCTTTAAAGCAGTCCCTACAGGTGAACTAATACGTACGAAAAGGGCATGTTCATCAGAGAGGGACTATCACTATCATGCAGCCAGAACTTTGCATAGATTAAAAGAAAGAAAGTACCCTTCTTGGACACTCAATAGAGCCAAAAAAATAACTGAGGATAGATCTAGAGAATCTTTGTTAACTTCAAGTAAGAATTTAACACAAAAACAAGAAAAATTAGTATTTACTACAGCATATAGCTCCCAATATGCAGAAATTACTAGGATTATTAAAAAAAACTTAGCGATTCTAGAAACAGACACAACTACGAAAAAACTCTTGAGTAATGGGTTGCAATGTGTCCCAAAAAAAGGTAGATCGTTGGGGGATATACTTTCCCCAGGTATGTTTTCTACAGTACCAGCAATAAATTATAAAGTTTTAGGATTTGCAAAATGTGGTACGGAAAGATGCAGTGTATGTAAATATACTAGAAGACAGACAACAATCTCTAGCTACCAATCTAATACCATAGTACAATTAAAATCTATGATGAATTGTAATACACACCATGTGGTGTACAACATCAAATGCACAATGTGTAGGATGGACTACATAGGGTGTACTACAAGACCGCTAAAATCCGCATTGCTGAACATATCAGTGATAGCAATAAATTTCCAACTGAACACATGTCAGGAATATCGAGACATTTTTCAGCGGTTCATAAGTCTGATTTATCTACTATGGAGTTTTATGCTGTAGAAAAAGTGGAAAAACCAATAAGAGGGGGCAATTGGCAAAAATTGTTGTTTCAAAGGGAGGCATTTTGGATCCTGCAATTTAATTGCAGAACCCCCATTGGTATGAATATTAAAACTGATCTGAGTTATATCTATTAAATTAAATTTTTTGTACTATAATAATACTAGGTTAAATATCTATGAATTAATGAAGTATGATATTTGTATTTGAGGCCACAGATGTCGGTAATATTTGTATATGAAGTAGAAGTCTACGTATCGGCATTGCCATTTACCTAGATTTATTATGTGTGATTTATTAGCACAAAGGTATCTTTTTCATGTAGAGTAGGTACAATGTAACATCTGGAAAGATGGGTTTTCACTTGCGATTGTAAATATAATACAAGTGATTGTCAACATCAGGGGGAAACCTGAGGAGATTGTGATTACGAGTCTTTCCCCTAACACATGTAGGTGGCTCTGAGAATATCGAGTAGTATAAGAAATAGAAAGGGTGTTCCAAAGCTGTAATTGGCTATGCTGTAGCACGTGACTCCATTCATGTAAAGCCGGAAGGCTTATGTTATCATTGGCTGTTTCCGACCACGTGACCAGAAACACTGGAGACATACACCGTTATGGAATATAGTCCGTACGGAGGTTATCTTATAAGTATTGTCGGAGAGCTGTGACGTATTAATAGTAAGTAAAAGATCGTTCATAGAGGACTATAACAATCATCTAATATATTGTTTGCCATCTAAGAGATTTATGCTGCGGGTAAACCGAAAAGACGCATCTAATGTGAATTGACCCGAAATAGGTACAATTTAAGGAAATAAGGTTGGAACATCAGTATAATCATTTCTTAAGATAAAATGGGATTATGAGTCCAGGTTGATGCTTAATGTGATATGGCTGTTTAGATTATGCTTTTCCTCTTTTGTATGTGCTGATCATTGCAGATTGTGAATTGTAGGAAGTACTTCTTTGGATTGAGATAAATGTTTATAGTGTGTATCCAGACATATAATCCTGTACTACGAACTCCAGGTGTTTTGGATTAATTAGATTGGCCGGAAGTTCCCACCCTGTTGGGAGACTATATCAACTTAGGCCTTAGCGATTTAGTTACGCTCTGAGGAAGGAACTAGACGTTCCGAAACGCGTCTACGTTTTTTAGGGGTTTTCTCTTTACTTATTTTTTTCGTTACATCAATTTTTTGGTCATTTTATGATGTTAATACAATAAAAGTTATATTTTAGGGGGGCGTGGCTAGCCGACGAGGCAGCAGGACGTGCAGCTGAGAGCTCCTCTGCCTTTACCACCGTATCTGCCGGCATTTCTGAACTATTTGGGCCGTTACGACCGGGACACAGCCTCAGGGGTCTCCCCCGGACCCCAGTCAGCTACCTTGAGGTGTTCCCCACCCTCCCCGTGGTGTCTATCCCGGGGATTCTGTCTGCGGCCTACCTCTTCAGCGGCGTGGAGCCGCCATCTTGGACGCGCGGCCTCTTCTTGTACCGCCGCGGCTTCTCACCCGGACCTCCTGTTCCTCCTGCGGCCTGTTCCGAGTAGCTGTCGGCAAGTCTCCTCTGTCCTGCGGTGCGACCGGAGCGGGCATCCCGGATCTCCTGTCCTCCTGCGGCCGCCTGCCATCTTTACATGCGGCCTCTCCAGCGTTGCGGCCTGTTCAGCTCTCCGCGCCGCCACCGGGTCTTCTCAGCAGCTCCCTCCACAGCCATCCTCCCTCCACCTCCGGAGACGCCTGGGACCGCTTAGGCCTGCACAGTGGTCAGTCACACCTGAGGCCTGTATTGGAAGTGGCGGGCCTCCTGAGACACCAGGCAGCAGAGGACCCCTGGATCTCCTTCCTGGACTATGCCTGCTGCATATTGCTCCCGGTGAGTCTCTCCCTGTGTGTGATTTAACTCCTTGGGCACTACTGAACCGCCCCTACTGGCCCTTACACCTCTCCGGGCAGACTCTCCGGCCGGGACACCCGTTGGAGTGGCAATTAGTAGTCCCTGGACTCCCCCCTCCTGCACTATAGCAGAGTGAAGTTTTAACCCACTAGCCTGCGGCTGCCTGTTCCGCTGGGCCTGTATGCTGCTTCTATGACCCTGCCTGTCAGAGTGTCTCCTCCTAGCTTCTTGAACAATTCCTCCTCGCAGTTGGCCCTCACTCCTCACTGATCCCGCACCTCTCACAGAGTTTACAGATGGCTATGTGTAATTGCTTTATGTGAGTCCAGGAAGTTCCGAGAGTGTACCCTTACTATATCTTTTAGTCTGGCATTCCCGTGCCATGTCCAAGAGACGTCCTAACAAATCTTCTGCTCCTCACCGCACACCGAGCCGATCGCTGACACGCTCCCCAACTATTTCTAGCTATCTTTCTCAGACTGTTGCTTCTGCCACTTCCTCAGATACTGCAGATCTAGCATCTCAGTCCTCTGCACTGCCCCTGTCACGGCCCATGCTCTCCTATTCAACGATGGATCCTGGTCTGTGTGTTCCACCTCTGGTCCAGCCCACTCTCTCGCCTCAATGTTCAGCCGCTCCGGTTGTCTCAGCGGACTTTCAGATGCTCAAGGACCTTATCCAGGCTCTCCCTACTAAACAAGACTTGGATGATGTGGTCTCTCGCCTGGAGCAGTCACACGCTCAAGCTCTGGCGGCTGTCAGGGCAGACGTCTCCCACCTTACTACCAGAGCTGATACAACTGACCAATCATTGTCCGCTTTGGCGCAACGTTTATCCGCTGTTGAGAATAACCAATCCCGTTCCGAAGCCCACTTGCAAAACATTGCTCTCCTCCTCGACGATCAGGAGAATCGTGGTCGCAGAAACAACATCCGCCTGCGTGGCATTCCGGAGAGAGGCCCACGTGATGATCTACATGACAGAGTGTCCACCATCTTTAACGTTGTCACACAGCGCCCCGTGGATGCCTCCTATATGTTTGACAGGGTGCATCGGGTACAGCGCTCTGGCCCGGTTGACCCGGATAATCCCAGAGATGTCCTTTGTAGGCTTCATTATTACTCCGAGAAGGAGCATATCCTCAGATGCGCTTGGTCTATGGGACCCCTGCAGTTCGAAGACGTCGCGGTCAAGCTTCTCCCGGATGTGTCATCCCGCACTCTGGCCATGCGGCGCTCTCTCCAGCCTATCTTGGCCCTTGTTAAAGACAGTGGAGGTTCCTACCGTTGGGGTCACCCGTTCCACCTTATTGCCCGTAAAGGCTCCTCTTCAGTCTTGGTCCGCTCCCCAGCTGACTTACCGGATCTGTTTGCTCTTCTGGATGTGACTCCTGTATCTGTTCCGAACTGGCTTGCCTTGGATGTTTCTCGACCCCCGTCTACCCGTCGTAGGAGGGGATCCAGACGCACTTCACCGGCTTCTACTCTAGAGAGACCTCGGAGAAGCCTCTCCCATCTACGTCTCTCTGTGGTTGATCTACCTGCACCTCCGTTGAGCCAGCCTGATTTGTCCCGTCAACTCCCTAATGAGGCGTGACGTCCTGTGTCGGTGCTCTGTTTGACTGTTTACTTGTTGGGCAGGCCTGCCGCTTTACCTCAGCGCAGTGGTCTTACCCTAAGCCGTGGGGGACTGTTCCGGATGTTTGCCGTTTATTTTGTCAGTTACTCTCCCGTCAGCTTTTGGTGTTTTTTCTTTTTTCTTTTGGGGTCTGTTGCAGAGTTCCTTTGAATCTGTTTATACTGACAGCCCCCACTGTTTTCTGTTACTGCTGTAGCTAGTGATGTTGGGTTCCTGCTCTATTTTGGTGGGTGGTTTTGATTTGGCGTTATATGGGTTACTTGCACTGTACTCGTTGTTTAATTTGCCTATGCCCTTGTTCTGTCTTTTGCACCCGCCTTCTACTTATTCTTTGCATATTCTCTTTCTCCCCTCCCCTCGGGTTTCTGGGGGGTGGGGCACGGGTTCTCATCTCTGGTACACTCGTGGAGCCCATGGGCTCATTTCCCGGTTTCTGTTGTTCCTTTCTCCCTCTTTTCTGCTCTCCTTCCTGTGCCCTCTGTTAAATGCTGTGCCCCCCCCCCGTTTTTTGTTTTTTTCTAGGGATATCTAGATTTGCTCTACTTTTCCCTTCCATTTCTTGAATTCCTTTTCGCCTCCTCCTTCTCTTCCTCGTTCTTTCCCTCTCTTCTCTTCCCTCGTACCTACCTCCCCCTCTTCTTCCTCCTCTCACCTCCACCCCCCTTCCCCCCCCCTTTTTTTTTTTTTTTTTTCTTCTTTTTCCCCTCCCCTTTAGGGAGCGAGCAGAGGAGGACCCTCCCCCCTGTTTCCATTATGCCGCCTGATCAGCTGTCCTCCATTTCGGTGGGCTCTCTCAATGTGCGGGGCCTCCACAGCCCGGAGAAGCGTTCCGTTCTCTTCAACTTGCTCAAAGGTAAGCGCCTTCATGTGGTGTTCCTGCAGGAAACCCATTATTGCTCTAGTAGACCGTTTAAACTGACAAATGCATGGTTTCCTCATGCTTATCATAGCTCCTCGCCTGACCCTAGATCCAGAGGGACTAGTATTTTGATTTCTCGCTCCCTTTCGTGGGAACACCTGGAGACTCGCACGGACTCTGAGGGGAGACTCGTTATGCTCAAGGGCCGTATTTCCTCTCAACTCTTTACTTTTGCTTCATTGTATCTGCCTAACTCTGGGCAGGGTAGGGCCCTCAGCTCCTATCTTGAGCTGTTGGATGACTTCGCAGAGGGTTTCCTGGTAGCGGGGGGTGACCTTAACCTGGTCCTTGATCCTTCGGTAGATTCCTCCACGGGCCTCTCCTCTCATTCTTACTCGCTTCTTCGGGGAATTAAGAGGGACATTCATGCCCATCAGCTTGTTGACTCCTGGAGACTGCTTCATCCCACAGACAGAGATTACTCTTATTTCTCCCCCATGCATAACCGCTACTCTCGCATCGACTACCTTTTTATCCGGCACCAACACCTTCACTCTCTGTTGTCAGCATCAATTGACAACATCACATTCTCAGACCATGCGTTGATCACGCTCTCGGTCTCTTTATCCTCCCCTATTCCATTTCAGCGGCAGTGGAAGCTTAATGTTTCGTTACTTGAGGATGTGGCGGTTCTGACTGACGTTAAAACCCAGTTGGAGGAATACTTTGTGAGGGAAGAGTCATCAGGGGTTGATCCGTCAGTTGTGTGGGAGGCGCACAAATGTTTGGTCCGTGGAATTCTGATACAGCACGGTTCCCGTCTGAAAAGAGAGCGTTGAGCTCAGGTTGACTCTCTGCTTCAAAGGATCCGCACTCTGGAGCTTCTGCACAAGCGACAGCTCACTGCCGATGTATATGTTCAGCTGGCTAGCGCCAGGGAGGAGTTGCGCACGTTGGTTCTTGATAAGGCTAAGGGGACTTTGGCTAAGTGTAGACGGCACTTTTATGAACACGGCAATAAGTGCGGGCGCTCACTTGCCAGGGCCCTGCGAGCTCAGAGGTCTTCCACATATGTTCCATGTGTGCGTTCCACTCAGGGGCCCCGGGTGCATCTGCCTCTGGAAGTGGCAGCGGCGTTTCGAGATTACTACGCCTCCTTATACTCTGTTGATCCTGATTCCTCTTCGGCCCCTGACTCTGAGTTTCGTGATAACATCCGTGCCTACCTCTCTTCTTCGGGCCTTCCTTCGCTGTCCCCAGAGGATCTGGAGTCCCTGGAATCCCCCATCGGGGAGGAAGAGATCTCCCAGGCGATTTCTAATATGGCTTCGGGCAAAGCTCCGGGTCCTGATGGCCTCCCTCTTGTCTATTATAAAAAGCTCGGCCCTGAACTTGAGCCTCAATTGCTCCAACTCTTTAACTCCGTTGCCGGTGGTTCGGCCTTATGTCGTGATTCCCTACGGGCGCACATTACAGTCATTCCCAAACCGGGCAAGGATCCCCTCCTTTGCCCGAGCTATCGCCCCATTTCCTTGATCAATGTGGATCTGAAAATTTTGGCCAAGATCCTTTCTTCACGCCTGTCCCCTCTTTTGGGTGACATCATCCATCCGGACCAGGCTGGTTTCATGCCCGGCCGTGAGGCTCGAGACAATACCACGAAGGCCATTAACCTCATCCATGGGGCCAGGTTATCGAACTCTCCTCTTGTGCTTCTTTCCACGGACGCCGAGAAGGCCTTCGATAGGGTCAACTGGGGCTTTATGGAGGAAACCTTGCTCCATATCGGCCTTCGGGATCGTATGATGAAGTGGATCCTGGCCTTGTACTCTTCCCCTTCGGCCATGGTCAGAGTGAATGGGTTACTTTCCGAACCTTTTCCCATACTTAATGGCACCAGGCAGGGCTGCCCCCTGTCGCCCCTTATTTTTGTTCTGACTCTAGAACCCTTCCTTCGGCAGGTCAGGGCTAACCCGCAGATTTCAGGTGTTGCTCATTCCTCACTGATCTATAAGGTGGCAGCTTATGCGGACGATTTATTGTTCTTTCTTTCCTCTCCTCCTCTCTCTTTGCCGGCCTTAATGTCTGCTTTCCAGGAGTACTCGGTGCTGTCCAATTTCAAAATAAACTTCTCAAAGTCTGAGATTCTTAACGTCTCTCTCCCCACCCATCAGGTTGATTCCTTGAGTCGCTCTCTTCCTTTCCGTTGGGCGCCTTCCTCCCTTAAATACTTGGGGATCTACCTTACTCCAGACCCAAAAGATTTGTTTAGTTGCAATTTTCCCCCATTACTTACCTCCATCCGGGCTGATTGTTCCAGGTGGTCACTGAATGCTTTTACTTGGTTTGGGAGATGCGCCATTTTTAAGATGAATATTCTCCCGCGTCTCCTCTACCTCATGCAGGCTTTGCCCATCCATGTCCCCACTTCTTTTCTCCGGTCCCTAACATCTATTCAACTGAGCTTCATTTGGTCAGGTAGACCGGCCAGAGTGGGCAAGGCCCTCCTTTTTCGCCCCAAGGACTGTGGCTGTTTGTCTCTCCCAGACATGCATTCGTATTATTTGGCCACTCACCTGACGCGAGTTGTTGATTGGTGCAGACACGGTTCGTCCAAACCCTGGGTGTATATCGAACAGGCGTTTTCCACGGTCCCTTTGCAGGCGGCTCCCTGGTTGTCTTCTTCCTTTCTCTCTTCCGTTTCCTCTCATCCCACTATTGGTCCGACTCTTCGGGTTTGCTCCAGAGGTCTCATCCGGTCCACCTTCCTTCCCGGAAATTCATCCTTTTTCCCTGTATTGGGTAACCCTGGCTTCTCTCCGGGACTTGTTGATCGTGTTTTCCGCAACTGGCGTCGCCTAGGGATCCACTGCGTGTGCCACTTCCGCAGTGATACGGGCTGGCGTACTTCGTCGGGTCCCCGAGCCCCTCCTGACTTGCCCCCTTTGGATGCGTGGCGGGAGATGCAACTCCGTCACTTCCTGGCTTCTCTTCCCGACCCCTCGGAGTTCCGCTCTGAACCTACGTCCTTGGAGAGGATTTTGGTTGGGGATGGCCCCCTTCGTCATTCTCTCTCGCTCACATATCGACTCTTAATTGAGCCTCCGGATGACTTTGTGCCCCCATTTCTGTTGAAATGGGAAGGTGACTTGTCTCTTTCTCTTTACCGGGAACAGAGGCGTCGAATTTTCCGCCTTTCCCACTCCACCTCGATCAGCTCCCGCTACCAGGAGGCTAGTTATAAACTTTTGTCACGGTGGTACAGGGTCCCTACGAGGTTACACGCTATTTTCCCTCAGGTGTCTCCTTTGTGTTGGAGATGTGGTCAAGAAGACGGTGACATGCTTCATATCTTCTGGTCCTGTCCTGCTCTGTCCTCTTTTTGGGATGGAGTCAAACGTGTCACCTTGCAACTCACCACTACCCCCCACCACTTGGGTCCGGCCCTGTTTCTTCTCAATCATTGCGAGTCCTCGGTGAAAGTTTATAAACGTTCTCTGCTTCGCTTCTTGGTCATCGCTGCCCGAGCGTGTATCCCGCTCTTCTGGAAGCGTGTAGAAGCACCTCCTCTATCCCTCTGGATTTCCAAGGTCAATGAGATTATGTGGATGGAAGAACTTACCTCTTTCCTGCAGGACTCGACTGATGCTTACATCAAGACCTGGTATCCTTGGTTCCAGTTTCAGGGTACCGGAGAGTATCGGACGCTCCTGGGCTCTGGTCCTCTCTCTTAGAACTGACGACCTTCACTATATCTGCAGGTCTCGCTGGTACGTGGGTTTTCGGGTTTGTCTTCTGCTCGCTCCCCCTCCCCCCCTTCCCATTCTCCCTCCCCCCCCCCTTTTTTTTTTTTTTTTTTTTCTTTTTCTCTCCCTCTCTCTCTTTTTCTCTTCTCCTCCTCTCTTTTCTATCCCCTCTTTCTTTCCTACTCTCCTGCCATGGTTTGTTACTTTTTTTTCTTTTCCCCCTTTTCATCCCTTAATTTGCCTTACTTGGTTTGTCCAGGGATTCTCCCTGATGATTCCGTTTTGTTCGGTGCTTTCTCTTTTTTAGTTGTTATTTGTCATTTTGCTTTTGTATATTGTCTTTGTACATCTCTGGGCGCTGGTTGGCCCTGATGTTCACTGTTTTTGTGTGTTATAAAAATTTGCAATAAAAACTTTGAATTTAAAAAAAAAAAAAAAAAAAAAGTTATATTTTAAACGGAGAGCTGCCGGACATCTGTTTTTCACTTGGATCAAGATTACACGCTCCTGGAATAGAGTGATTTGCCGTGCACCCCGAACGATTGTGGATATTCAAAGCCTATTTGGAGACTGTCTACACATAGGTGAGCCTCACCACTTTTTTTCTATATATGAGTATTTCGAATACCATAGTATTCGATCGAATACCTACTCGATCGAATGCTACTCGCTCATCTCTAATTACAAGAAAAGTCATTTCACACAATGGGACTTAGGGCCCTGCTCGCAGCTAATAATAATAATAATAATAATAATAATAATAATACTGCTTATTTTATGCCTTATTTGTCCTGAAAAAAAATGGTGAAAATAGTTGAGATATGCAAAGCCATTAAAAAGATATTGCTGTGCAAAGCAATGTATACCGAGGTACTAAATTTGGCCCGAGCATTGGGGCACCAACAACGCTTTGTTCTGAAAGAGTTAATCCTTATCAGTTACAGATGCTACAGTTTTTTGTGTCATGCAAAACTACTATCTATATAGTATCTTTGATATAGATAAAACTTACAAAATATTTTTTTATTCCAAACTGTAGATTTTGTTCTCTTTTCACATCATTCAACTTTTCTTTTATCTATTCTACAAAACGGTGACTTTTATATCTTACCTCCGCATTCAGTCATCCTACCTTGTTCTTTTCGGTAAATACATTTTGCATCACAATTGGATTCGGTCCATATTTTAAAAAGCTATCTACAAAAAATATTCTTATTTAAGTATATTATTATTCACTTAGCGTTTCCACAGCATGCATTCATTTTATGTCTGAAATATTATATATAGTCTTACTATTCTCTTCATACATTTATAGGAGAATTTTCCCTTCAAGTAAAATTTTACACTGATCTATTTTTACTTTGATGAATAATTTGGGAAACTAGACATGTCTGTCTGGCTTTGTGCCGACCCCATCCAGTTAGTATTGGCTTCCCAGAGCAAGGACTATTTCAAGTCTTTTAAATTACAGCAAAATCCCAATCCCAAACCCAGTGCCAGAACTACATAAGAGGCAGATTACATCAATATCTTCTGTAGTCTTATACAAAGAACACATAAAACGAGAAAACTTCTGTAGACAGAAGCTCCAGTGGGGAGACAAAATCTCTCTCACTTTTTCATCTTGATTCCAAATTCATTTTAAATTTGGATGATTTGTAAAACAAACTATTTAGTTAAAAGTAAACTCCAGTGGATGCGTGAAATGACACCCAGCCCACCTTACAACAGGGTTCTTCTATATTCCCCGTGCACCCTATAAAATGATTATTGGAAATGAATACCCAAACGACTACAAATAATTGCCGCAGCCATTAGCAATGGTAACAACATGTCACATGACAACTCTTCTGTAAAGGAGGCCAGCATGAGATGTGGGTCTACAGAATTGCTAAAAGATTTGGGAGCAAAGTTTACACATTTTCTTTGCATCCCCATATTCTGAACCCCATACCTTTTCCTGGTTTCCTCTACTGGACTATCCTTCTACATTACATTCACTAAGTCTGGAGTTTGGTCAATTCCCCCAAGTGATGGTGCACACACCCATGAAGGTTCAGCTGAATGCCACCTTGTAAAAGAAATATTGAAATGACTTTTTCGTTGTGGGAAGAGCTGACTAATGTTTACTAGTATTATTATGGTACATACAAATTTTTGATCAGTTTCCATTTTTTTCATGGGAGAAGTTACAAAAAAAAACCCAGAAATTTGGGAATTTTGATTTTTACTCCATTGCCATCTAAGATAAATGCTTTTATTTTCTGATAGTTTGCACACTTTTGGATATGGCGATACCTACTACATGTGGTTTATTTATTTACAGGGTGCAATACTAGCTATATAATGACAAGTCTTGGAGCTTTTTATAGGTTCTTGGCTGTCATAACCATGGATTGCTGCCACCTATGATCCATCCCAATATGGCAGTGCCTATGAACCAACAGCTTAGATTATGTTAAGTGAATAATAGCTGTGACTGGTACTGTCACCATTTGTGACTGTTTATAGTAGATTCCAGCTATATAATGCATTATGCATAAACATCCATTATGTATAGAGGGGGCTCCCAAGCGCTATCCATACTCCCCACCTGACATTTTTACATACACGTATGTCACATATTGGAAAGGAATTTGGGGCTTATGAGTTTCCCAGAGATTTCCCAGGCTGCTTCACTAAAGTAGTCTCTATTAGTTATAGCTGAAAGGAAAATAGAGAATAGTCACAAGGAGATGGTACCAAGATGGTAGGCAAGAATCATAGCCAAACAATGCACAAGTTAGGGCAGGTTGATTCAAGTTGAAAGTCAGAGGCCAAGATGGGCAGCTGGTTTGTAGGTGTGACCAAAGATACAAGCTGAGTCAGTAACAGAAACGGGAAAAAACATATTTACAGAGAGCTGAAACCAAATAGACCTTATTGCTCAGGCCCATAAAAATGGAAAAGGACCTTTAAAAAGGTTGGAATACATTAACATTGATCATGGTCAAGTACATCTAAAGCCTACAGCTCATTTAAGAGGCCAGATGATGGCACAATGCATCATAATGTGCCCATGATGGTTATGCAGGAACAAGACTCAAGAGACAAAAGGTTTACAGAACAGCATAACTTTACTTGAGGTAGAACATAGAGATGAACGAACACTAAAATGTTCGAGGTTCGAAATTCGATTCGAACAGCCGCTCACTGTTCGAGTGTTCGAATGGGTTTCGAACCCCATCATAGTCTATGGGGAACATATACTCGTTAAGGGGGAAACCCAAATTCGTGTCTGGAGGGTCACAAAGTCCACTATGACACCCCAGGAAATGATGCCAACACCTCTGGAATGACACTGGGACAGCAGGGGAAGCATGTCTGGGGGCATAAAAGTCACTTTATTTCATGGAAATGCCTGTCAGCTTGCGATTTTCGCAAGCTAACTTTTCCCCATAGAAATGCATTTGCCAGTGCTGATTGGCCAGAGTACGGAACTCGACCAATCATCGCTGGCTCTGCTGGAGGAGGCGGAGTCTAGATCGCTCCACACCAGTCTCCATTCAGGTCCGACCTTAGACTCCGCCTCCTCCGGCAGAGCCAGCGCTGATTGGCCGAAGGCTGGCCAATGCATTCCTATGCAAATGCAGAGACTTAGCAGTGCTGAGCCAGTTCTGCTCAACTACACATCTGATGCACACTCGGCACTGCTACATCAGATGTAGCAATCTGATGTAGCAGAGCCGAGGGTGCACTAGAACCCCTGTGCAAACTCAGTTCATGCTAATAGAATGCATTGGCCAGCGCTGATTGGCCAATGCATTCTATTAGCCCGATGAAGTAGAGCTGAATGTGTGTGCTAAGCACACACATTCAGCTCTACTTCATCGGGCTAATAGAATGCATTGGCCAGCGCTGATTGGCCAGAGTACAGAACTCGACCAATCAGCGCTGGCTCTGCTGGAGGAGGCGGAGTCTAAGATCGCTCCACACCAGTCTCCATTCAGGTCCGACCTTAGACTCCGCCTCCTCCAGCAGAGCCAGCGCTGATTGGCCGAATTCCGTACTCTGGCCAATCAGTGCTGGCCAATGCATTCTGTTGGCGTGATGAAGCAGTGCTGAATGTGTGTGTTTAGCTCAACTACACTCTGCTACATCAGAGCCGAGGGTGCGCTTGAACCCTTGTGCAGCCTCGGCTCTGCTACATCAGAGCCGAGGGTGCGCTTGAACCCTTGTGCACACTCTGCTTCATCAAGCTAATAGAATGCATTGGCCAGCACTGATTGGCCAGAGTACGGAATTCGGCCAATCAGCGCTGGCCAATGCATCCCTATGGGAAAAAGTTTATCTCACAAAAATCACAATTACACACCCGATAGAGCCCCAAAAAGTTATTTTTAATAACATTCCCCCCTAAATAAAGGTTATCCCTAGCTATCCCTGCCTGTACAGCTATCCCTGTCTCATAGTCGCAAAGTTCACATTCTCATATGACCCGGATTTGAAATCCACTATTCGTCTAAAATGGAGGTCACCTAATTTCGGCAGCCAATGACTTTTTCCAATTTTTTTCAATGCCCCGGTGTCGTAGTTCCTGTCCCACCTCCCCTGTGCTGTCATTGGTGCAAAAAAGTCGCCAGGGAAGGTGGGAGGGGAATCGAATTTTGGCGCACTTTACCACGCGGTGTTCGATTCGATTCGAACATGGCGAACACCCTGATATCCGATCGAACATGTGTTCGATAGAACACTGTTCGGTCATCTCTAGTAGAACAGGGTTAAATAGCATCCAATTTCTGGAAGTACAATACCTTTGGTAATACCACAGGAGGCTGTGGCTGACCTGGGTGATGGTCTGCCTTTTTTACAGTCTGTGTCTCCCTGGCTGTGGCAATCTTCAATCCAAACAGTGTACAATACTCTCTCACAAAGTCCACAAAGTTTTAAGAGTCCCACTACACGGTGTAAATCAGCAAGGTTGTCCTGACTGTCCTGAGATGCAGACAGGGTCGTAGCCTGAAGACCCACATAACACTAATGCTAAGTTTCTCATCCGGCACATTTGATCTCTATTTGAGCAGATATTATTCCCATGTCCTGACTACTGACTGGTCTAGCTGGACTTTCTTCTGATTATCTTGAGTTCGGGCTTAGTCTCTCCTCACATTCCACACTTCTTTTTACTCCAAAGAGGAAGTAAAGAACTCTTTCTGTTTGGGTTGTGCCATCATTAAGGACCCGTTCTGTAGTGGTTTGGTGTAATAAGGCACAGGTTACACAACATGTATAAAACAATGCAAAACATGTTTCTCAGAAGAACCTATGAATAAATGTAAAAAACACTGACAAGTTGGTCAGTACTGCCAAACTATATGAACAAGAAATGCAAGTGCACGTCGCTGTGGCTGCAATATAAATGCAAAAAAGAGCATTACTGCAATAGCTCTATTATGTATATAAGAATACATGAAAATGAGGTCCTTGGTACCTTAATTTTTGATCAAACTGTAATTGTAAGCCTACCTGCCCTATCAAGGAGACCTCTGTTAGGTGGATCTCTAGACTAACATGACTCACCTCTCTTAGGGCCTTGGTCTCCTATGAATTAAGGCCAAATATGTTTCTTAGCTGTATCATTGTCTGCAAGACCCTAAGGGGGCATTCACATGGCGGAAGTTGGCACTGATTCTGGCACGATAACTCGCAGCAGAATCAGCGCTGAAAAAAGTCTCCCATTGACTTCAATGGGTTCCGTTTTCCACGCGGACCCCATTGAAATCAATAGGACAAAAAGCCTCCCATTGATTTCAATGGGAGTCTTTTTTTCAGCGCTGATCCTGCGACAAGTTAACGTGCCAGTATCAACGCCAACTTCCTCTGTGTGAATGCCTCCTAAGGGAGGTGAGTCTTGACAGAGTAGGTGGACTTCAGAAGTTATTTTCAGAAATGTTTTTGTTGCTAGCCGAATGCTGTTCAAACTTTGTTTTTCCAATTAAATGTAAACTTTCTTTTGTAGTGTTCCCAGTGGTACGCTACAAATATTCATGATATTTTCTTATCAAGAAACAGACAAGAGACTGTAATTGCTTATTTACAGAATTACATAGTTATTATGGTTGAGAAAACAAATATGTCCATCAAGTTCAACCAAGGGATGTGGTGGCATTAGACATGAGTAGTGGCATCAGATGATTATGAGATTAATTTATGTGAAAAACTAAGGTTTTCTCTAAATTTCCTTTGTGAAATATACATATAATTTAGAATGCCCAACCAGAATTTCAGCTATATATTTGAAAAACAATTTTTTTCTCAAGTACATATTATTTTAACTCATTAGTGACAAGTGACAAGTGTGATTAGTGATTAGTGACAAGTGTATAGACTTTCTAGGTTTGTCAATTGACGTTCTACATCATTTTCAGCTAAATAATGTATGGGGGTCTACCACATGCTCACACGCAGGAGCCCAACTGCTAACTCACAGCCAGGCACCTGCTCATAATGTGTAGATGTTTAACCCCATAGAGGTCACTGTCAATAGAGACCACAACATCAAAGTGATTTTGGAAAGAGGGGGCTCCCTCCTATAGGCATCAGGACCTATGTGTGAGATTGCAGGGGTCCAATGCCTTTACATGGCTGCCGGGATCCTAATGAAGACCTCTGTGTTTTCCTATGTATAATCATATTAGGCCATGCCAAAAATCTAAAAAAAAAAAAAAAAAAAAAATAGACCAGAATTTCTATTTTTATGTGCTGGCCATAGAAAAAAAAAAACGTTAAAAAGAGAAAGAAAAATCGTTATGTTCCCGAAAACGGCATCAATAAAAATGTCCGGTCTTGCCACTAAAAATAAGCCATTGCACAATTCCAAACAATAAAATAATTCTAAATAAATACAATTAATTCATCTAAAATTATTGGAAAGTAGTAATGGGGAAAAAAGGTATTGCAAAAGTGTGTTTAATTGCATAAATAGTAAAACTAAAGGGTTAAATGTGAAAGCAGGTCTATTTTGAGTTTACAGTGCAATATTCGAAATATAACCTTTACACATCTGATTTGTCAATACTTACCATGTATGTCAGTATTGGACTGGTCCACTAGAGGATCAGGGAACCCTTTGGTGAGCCCAAGCCATGACAATGATCTTTAATCAGGCGATCGCTGGGCGGAGGGTCCCTTTATGCAGGAACTATAACATTTTATCAGGATTCAGCTACCCAGAAGATGCATTTGTTTATGTAAAGTTGTGGCTCAACAAATCTTACCCCCCGCCTGGCCCCACTTACATAGTCATTTCCATGAGCATACACCCCCTACAGTATAGAACTGACTTAGATAATTGTGATGGTTGGGAGGTCTGACATCTAATATATTCAGCTGCAGAGAAATATTAATGAATGTTAGAATCTACATAAACAATCAATGACATCTAATTATACTAAGAGCTTCATAAAAGCGTCCCGCATGTAATAATTAGACTATCTCCTCTTTGCTGTCCTTTTATTCCCTATGTCTTGAGTCTTGACACAGTGGAAATAGAAGAGCTGACCTGGATCTTCTGCCTCAGGCATTCACAAGTAAATGGTGCAGTCCTCAAATGATTGACAAGTTTCACAAATAAAAGGCAAAGCTAGAATGTCAACCGAACTAAAATAGACTCAGCAAGGGAGATTCATTTGTCTTCATAGAAAATACTCTATCATATATCATAGTACGACAGGCTTGCTGGATTTCTGCATACAAGGTTTACTGCGGGAGCTCATTTAGTTTATAAAGATCTGGAAGAAAAGAGGTTGGTTGACAATTCATATATACTAAAATTACACCCAGGTATATTTAACATATTAATACATTTTACATTATCGATTTCCTGTTCCTTAGAGTCAGGTTACTTTTATTATGACAAATAAGCAAATTGTATGGTACAAACTGCTGCACAATAATTCTCTGCCTCGGGCCTCAATATAATTACACTGTCAGCAAATCAGGGCAAATACTCATTCCTGCAAAATGATATGCTCACGTCCCCATAGTTGCAGGTGACAAAACATTGAAAGATGACAGCATCTGCCATTTTGTTCATTTTGAATTTTTATTTCAGAGAAATAGGTGTAAAATATTATTATTAATATATATTTAGGGTGCCTTCAAAAGGGGTCGGACCAAGTTTTAATATTATCCCCTATTCACATCATCTGAGTGCTAACTAACAGTAAATACTACCAGCCTGTTACAGTCAGCAGGGTTTATTAAAAAAAAAAACTAAATAAACAAAAACCCTGCGGAGCCCTACTGGACTCTTGAGCTGCTATAACACTCTGGTGTGAACACAGTCTGGCAGTTAGTGTCACTGCCAGCTAAACAAAACCAACCAGGTGTGCTCTATTAGGATGACAGAGACCTGGGCAGATCAGAGCAGCCGCTACCATAAACAAACTAAACTGTCTAGCCAGAACTCCTGGACTAGACAGAGACCGACTAAACCCAGTGTGTTACAGTTCCACCCAACCCACAAGGCAGCTTACTGCCAACTAGCTTTCAGTGTGAACACTGACTGAGAGGTAAATCTAGCTAAGGCCAACTGAGAGATTCACCACACAACACACAAGGCAGCATGCTGCCCAACTAACAGTGGCATTGCTATCTAAGGGGAATTGCTAGCTAAGGCCAACTAATATTTTTGATGAGGCTGGAACCCATGCACACACACACATCAATTAGGTTTTGAGGAATGATCTTAGAGTGCCGGGCATCAAGACCAGCCCCCTTAAATAGGGAAGGAGCGGTCACCAGTAAACAGCCCAGCTCCCCACGCCGAGCATACACTGGCCGACACCTCAGTCGGTCAAACAGTCGACCACGCCTGGCTGCTGCAAGGGAGGTTAACCCTTGCCGTGCTGGACTGTGCAGTGAAACAGGCTGCGACTTGCATATCATGGCCGCACCTGCTGCACAATCCTAACACAGCCACACAAATCAACCAAAACTAACACAATGCCATTTCAGCAGTCTCATAGTGTCAATACAGACCCAAGTGCCTCCTCTCACTCCCAGGGTCTGCCCTGAAATACAGTCTTTTATGCCCCAGTAATGAATCCAAGACCCAAACCTGGGACTGAGGCCTATTGGACCACACATAAGTCAGAAACCTGGAGGAGATATACCGTGACTTCGGCTCTCCACCTGTCATCTTCTCACAGGGATAATAAGTTGATCAATAGGGTTCCAACATTGGGACTGGCCCAAATCATAAGAATTAAAATCCCATCCCCCCATCTGGATTGAGAAGCAGGTGATCACGCACACTGCTGCTCCATTAATTTCCTATAACACTGCTGTGTAGTGCAGTCTCCAGAAGTCCAGGAAACAGTGAATGGACAGTGCATACCTATGCTTGGCCTGTCACTCCATTCAGACAGGGCGGTTGGGTTTGGCATTTTATCCCCTATCTTGTGGACGTTACAACTTACTGTAGTTGTGAAAAGGGTTTATGTACATAATCAATGCCGCAGACAAAAAACAAGCACAATAAAGTGGGACTAAGTGAGTGACAGATAGGTACAGAGCTGGAGAGTGAGGATCCAGGCCGCAATCTTACAATCTACAAGGGTACAATAAAGGAAACAGTAGGTGAGGATAGAACATATTATAATGGTATGTTGTAAACTCTTCTAAAAAGTTGGGTTTCTGGTTGCTATTGAAGGTTTAGAGTGTGATCATTTAGGGTAACTTCAAGAGTATAGAAGATATAAACAGTGGGCTCTACTAAAGATCAAAAATTATATGTGTGGAGGCTATTTTGTTAGAGATGAAGGGAAAGGACAGGTTATAGGTGGCCTTGTAGATGATAGTTATAGAGGACCTCTCACTGCCTCTTCAAACACCACCAACACCTGCTTCTGTCCATCCTTTAATAGGTGGTGCACCATTGATTCCAGTGCTGTTACAATTTTGTCTCCAGTTCCCAATCATTCTGCCAATTTCAGTACCCAATATGATAAATAGTCTCTCTACTATCAGACAGGCCATCCCAGACCGACTGCTCCAACACAGAACTCCACACCTAATAGAAGAGATCTTATTTAGCATATTGGCTTCTGACTTGTACAGGGCTATTTTCTCCAGAACAATGGGGGCAATCGAAAAAATTCTAATTGCATGAGAATCAGTGGAACAACACCTATTCAAGATTGTAAAGAATCAGTGGAGTTCGTGAAACCTCCTCTCTAATATTTTCAATGAAGATGCTGGACAACAAAGCTCCATACAGTTATGTAGAAGCTTTTTCTTAAGTTATCCATCGTCTGCTCCCAATATGTGACAAAAGTCATGAACTGAGTAAAAAATATTAAATAATTGGGGTTGTCAGAGAGGATCTAACAGTAGTGAAGTAGTCCTGTGTTGCAGGAGTGAGTTGAGACTTTTAGCTGAGAATTGCGTGTTTGTAAGAATATCTTTATTGGCGTTATTTTCTTCCAATGCTGAGCTGCAACTCTGGAAATTTACCTCAGAGTTTTCATCAAAAATTTGTGTCAAGTTGGCTCCAAAACAGGAATATTTTACCAGCGCCCCACATTGCAAACATACAACTACCTGAAAAGTGAATGGGATTCTGGCTAACACTTTCCTTTTTGTAATTTACATTAACTCAGAGAGCCGTAGTACTATACACAGCCACTACACAATGTATAGACCAATCAGTCCCAAAGTTCCAGAAAACATCTTTACTCCAGTTACTTTCCACCTTCCATGTGTTTGTGTAAAACATATATAGAACATTAGAACATTAACATGGCAAATGATACACTAACATATTTTATATGACAGATACTCCAAGAAGTCTGGGACCCATACAGCCATACTGTGATTTTATGTTAATAATGTGTTGTACAGTTTTATATGCAAACTACAGAACCCAGATTTCCAAAAACACTTCAATGTTTTTTTAACGTGATTCTATAAGGTCCTAAAATATTAAGTAAATGCCAACTACTGTTATAGTGTCCAGTAGGGTGACAACATGTTCCATAGAAACAATAAGTTTTAATAATTAGTTTTCTTCAAAGTCTTACCCTCTATAATTGGTACAAATAATGATATGTAATATCCTCTAAAAGATTATTTCTTTTGGTTGTGTTTAAAAGGTGGCTCAATGTCAGCCTTTGAACATGTAATAGCAGTTGAGGCTAATGCCCCATATTGTGGAAACACAGCTTTTTTGTGTTACAGATTTTTTGCAGGTTTTTTTTAGCTAAAGCCAGTAGTGGATTGAGCAGAAGGGAGATGTATTAGAACTTCCTATACAGTTCACATTCTTTTTAAAAATGCCATTCAGGTGCTGCCCCCAGTTTTTACAAAGACCCCCCCCCCCCTGTTTTTCTTTACAATCGGTAAAACCAATAAGCAAATGATTCTCACCGAACACCATGGGCATTCCCCATGGCCAGCAAGGACACCCCTGCATCATACCTCTTTCACGCCCCTCCGTTACTGAGCAGGATGCCAAGTTTTATAGGTAGCTACAAGAAAATGGCACTAGGCCATGCGCAGTAGCACACAGAACGGAGTGTTACTTTGCATGCACGGGACTTGAAGCACAGAAGCAAGACTACAGAGGATGGAGGCGGGTAACAGTAAGTATGGAGGAGGAGGGCACAATGGAGCATAAGACACTGAGGGGTGTGAAAGAGGTATGACGCAGGGGGTGCTCGCTTGCCATGGGAACACCCAGGGTGTTCTGTGAGCATCATTAGCATATCGGTACCAGTTTTTAAGAAAAACGGGTCGGTTTTGGAAAGACTGGGGGCAGCACCTGAATAGCCTTTTTAAAGGCTATTCAGGCATATGAGTAGCTCAAAACACGTTTTAACACCTACATGAAATACTAGGCAAAAATGTTGAAAGCTGGACAAACATTAAAAAAAATAGAATTTTTTAACAAACATAGCAAAAATGTAAAAGTAATAAATCATAATGCAATAATAATAATAATTCTAAAGTAAAGTGCAGAAAAACAAGTAAAAGGCAATTGTTTTGCATCAATGGAAGTATGAGAAACAGTAGGATTGGGAAGATAAATCTTTTTGTCCCTGGAACTGTTGAAAGAAATATTTTTATAATAAATACCACAGGGGGCCACACGGTGGCTCAGTGGCTAGCACTGCAGCCCTGCAGCGCTGGAGTCCTGGTGTTCAAATCCCGCCAAGGGCATAAAACCATCTGCAAGGAGTTTGTATGTTCTCCCCGTGTTTGCATGGATTTCCATCCCATATTCCAAAAGACATACTGATAGGGAAAAAAAAAAAAAGTACATTGTGAGCTCTATGTGGGGCTCACAATCTACATAAAAAAAATAAATAAATAAATACCACAACCCACATACATTATTAAGCTTACATATAGTACTCAATCAAATGTTTTAATACAATAATACTTAGGATAATATCTTTCTTTTAACAGGGTTGTCGATGGGATTGAAGATGATAATGGCATCGAAGAAGGTCAAGCATTTGATTTTGAAGCTTATCGGTTGAGACAACAAGCGCGATTGAATCAGAATGTTGGAGGTAATATATATGGAATGAATCCTAATTATCAGACTGTAGGCTTCTGCTTTTAGACTGATTTACAACATACATGTGTTAATAGGAGTCACTCAAATCAGAATAATGTAAATTAAGATTAAGTAAAAAATATAAATAAACACATAAAAGCATAAATATTTCATAGATAATAATTATAATAACAATAATCATTAAAAGTACCATAAAAATGGCAGAAAAATTAATTTATTTATAATAAATCTATTAATGTTTTATATATTTTTATTTTTCAAATTCTACAACTCAGAGGACTCCAGTTGCATGCCTTCAGGTAAGAAACCAATTGTCCTTTTCTTCTTTGCTTCTAAAATTCGCTACATTGAGAAGAAGTTATGGCATCTGGCCTTGCACACTCCATAATGTAATTTTTTTTACTTCTGAGGTAGTGGCCAAGTCACTGTTTAAAAGCAATTTACAAGGCAAAGTACTGTCAAGGTTTATTTAGGGCTTTGTATCAGCTCTCAATATATTGCTCAGACAATGGTTGGGAATAATGTCAGGGCTTATATGTGGTTAGGACAGGGTTTTTTTTTAAATAAAAATAATAGATAGATAGATAGATAGATAGATAGATAGATAGATAGATAGATAGATACTTTAGTGTATTTTATATAATTGTCTCTATTCCAGACAAGATTACATCCCCATTGATATAAATTTTAAAAAAGCCTTTACTGGTAATTCTGTATGACAGCTCAGTGACCCAAATTTATCAAATAGCATAATTTTACAACACGGGGAAAATATTGCTTGCTATGTTATTATTAGAGATGAGCAAACAGAGATGAACAGTGAAATGTTCGAAGTTCGATTCGAGTGGTCGCTCTATACAGAGTACAGCTTTGGCCAATCAATGCTGGTTCTGCCGGAGGCTCGTCTGTGAGGAGGCAGAGTCTAAGATCGGACCAGAATGGAGACTGCCGTGGACCGATCTTAGACTCCGCCTCCTCCAGCATAACCAGCGTTGATTGGCCGAATGCTGTACTCTGTATGGCATTCGGCCAATCAACGCTGGTCAATACATTCCTATGCCGAGATGTAGCAGTGCTGGCCGTGAGCCCAGCTCGACTACACCGGAGATGCAGCCAAGCTGAGCGCACGGCCAGCACTGCTACACCAGAGATGTGAACCCTGCTTCACACTCAGCTCTGCTGCATCAGAGATGCGCTGAACCCTGCTGCACACTCAATTCTGCTGCATCAAAGATGCGCTGAACCCTGTTGCACACTCATCTCTACTGCATCTCAGCAGAGCTGAGTGTGCAGCAGGGTTCAGCGCACACTCACCTCTGCTTCATCTCCTGTGTAGCAGTGCTGAGCGAATGGCCATTACTGCTACATCTCAGGATAGGAATGCATTGACCAGCGTTGATTGGCCGAATGCCATACAGAGTACAGTATTCGGCCAATCAACGCTGGTTCTGCCGGAGGAGGCGGAGTCTAAGATCGGTCCACAGCAGTCTCCATTCTGGTCCGATCTTAGACTCCACCTCCTCACAGACAAGCCTCCGGCAGAACCAGCATTGATTTAATCAACGCTTGTCAAACTGACAGGGATCCCGACCAGATAGAGCCCCAAAGAGCTGTTTGAGTAACATTCCCACCTAAATAAAGGTAATCCCTAGGTAACCCTGCCAGTACATCTATCCCTGTCTCACAATGACATAGTTCACAGTCTCATATGAACCGGATATTAAATCCACTGTTTGTATAAATTGAAGGTCACCTGAATTAGCCAGCCAATTACTTTTTCTGATTTTTTTTCTCGATGCCTCCGTTGTTGTAGTTTCTGTCCCACTTCCCCTGCACAGTTATTGGTACAAAAAGCGCACCTCTCTAGTTATTATGTATCTCCAACTTGCTTGTAATAAAATTACATTATTAGATAAATGGGTCAGCGGTATGTAAATTATTTTCCTGCAACTTCTAATTCACCTACCAGTATCTCTGTGTGCTGCATTCTCTATCCATTTAAGTGTCTAGGCCATCTTTGTAATTAGGTGTAGGGCACAAGATTAATAAGAGTGATTATGCTAATTCTTTTCCAAAGTTTGGGCGTAAAAGCACCAAACATTATTTATAGTGCCAAAATAATTTCATTGGCTGAATAGAGAACTTCAAGAACTTACAATTTACAGCCTCCTCTTAACCCCTTAAGGACCAGGCCATTTTTTGGTTTCGCATTTTCGTTTTTCCCTCCTCACATTTCAAGAGCCATAACTTTTTCATTTTTCAGTTCACAGAGTCACATGATAGCTTATTGTTTGCGGGACAAATTGTACTTTGTAATGGCACCATTCAATATGCTGTGCAATATACTGGGAAGCTGGAAAAAAATTCAGAATGAGGCGCAATTGGAGAAAAAATGCATTTGCGCCATTTTCTTATGGGTTTAATTTTTACAGCATTCACTGTTTGGTACAAATGACATGTTACCTGTGTTCTACGTGTCAGTACAAACGCGGTGATACCAAATTTATATAGTATTTGAAATTTTTTGATACTTTTAAAAAAATGATAAACTTTGCAAAATAGAAAAAAAAATTTGTGTCATCATGTTCTAACACCTGTAACTTTTTCATATTTCCATATATGGAGCTGGTTGTGGTGTCTTTTTATGCGGGACAAGATGACGTTTCTATTGATACCATTTGGGGAAAGATCCGATGGTTTGATCACTTTTTATTCAATTTTTTATAGGAGGCAAAGTGTTGAAAAAAACGCTTTTTGGCTGTTTTTATTTTTTTTGCCGCTACGCCGTTCGCAGTACGGGATAAATGTTTTAATATTCTAATAGTTCAGGCATTTTGGAGCGCAGGGATACCTAATATGTTTATGTTTAATGTTCTTTAATTACTTTTATAGCTGATCTAGGGAAAGGGGGGTGATTTGAACTTTTATATTTTTTTTATTTTTTTAATACTTTTAAAAACTTTTTTTTTTTCTTCTGTTACATTTATGATCAGACCCCTTAGGTACCTTGAAACCTAGGGAGTCTGATCACTCATACTATTCACTGCAATACTACAGTATTGCAGTGAATAGGAAAATCGCAGCACTTCTATTAGACGATGCCTCTGGCCTCTGGCATCGTCTAATAGATCTAGTGCAGAGACAAGCCTGGAAGCCTTCAATAGGCTTCCGGCTGTCATAGCAACCGATCACCGCCCTCTTGTGACGTTCAGGAGGGCGGCGATCGGCGAAACATGGCGGCGCCCATGCCGCCGGCGCCGTTTACACACTGCAGTCACGTTTGACCGCAGTGTGTAAAGGGTTAACAGCAGCGATCGGCTCGGGCACCGACCGCTGCTGTTAGTGGCAGGTCCTGGCTGTATTATACAGCCGGCATCTGCCGTGTATGGAGCGAGCTCAGCGTGTGAGCTCGCTCCATACATCCCCATGCGACCCATGACGTACAGTTACGTCAAGGGTCGCTAAGGGGTTAATATATAATGTAAAATATAATATAATATCATTTTTAAGTTCCAAACGCTTTGTTGATTAATATTAAATAATATAATCATTAAATATTTACCTTCATACAACCATTAAAATTTATTTCTACAACTGCCCATAAATCAATAGTTATATAGTTACATAGTAGATGAGGTTGGATGAAGATATCAGTCCATCAAGTTCAACCTATAACTAGGGTTTAGTGATCGGGATGGGAAAAGATTGGATTCCGATCGGCGATCGAGTAAATTTCACGATCGGAATCGGATGGAAAATGATCAGAAATTGGATTTTAAAATCGATCCTGAAATCTCAAGATAGGCTCAACCCTGCTCCATAAACATAAAGTAACTAGGGTTGAGCGATTGGGATTGGAAAAGATCGAATTCCGATCGGTGGTCGAGTAAATTTCACAATTGGGATCGGATGGAAAATGATTGGAAATCGGATTTTAAAATCGATCCTGAAAGCTCAACCCTACCTATAACCCTGCAATCCCCTACAGTGTTGATCTAGAGGAAGGTAAAAAAAAAAAAAAAAAAAAAAACATGAGGCTTATGCCAATTGCCCCATTTCAGGGGAAAAAATTCCTTCCCGACTCCAATCTAGCAGTCAGTATAAAAACCCTGGATCAACGTGTCCTTAAAATCTATACTCAATAACCCGTAACATTGTTCTCTTCAAGAATGGCATCCAGTCCCAGTGCAATACTAGAAGAGAAGATAAATAATACAGCTTATTACCAAAAAAATGCCTCTTTTTCCACTCTAGTACTGCACTAGTCCCTCCTGTAGGTGTCAATGGGGAAGGAATTTGAGGGAAGGAGGTGAGAGGAAGCAACACCAACACACAAAGACACAGCCGCATCAAATAAGTGTACTACTGTTTCAACCAGGTACTCAAGTCATAGCAAAACTGCTCAATACTGCTATATGATGTCATCCATGTTGCTGCTGATATAATGCACATTAAAATAAGAGATTCTGTTCCCCTATCTCTAATCCTAACACACACACAAAAGCAGTAACATAAATGACATTATACCATAGTAGTTAGCAGCTTCTCCATCCCCCTCCTCAGACTTTCAAGGAGTAACCTGTTCTTTCTGTGAAGCGGAAAATCCATTTCCTCTCTACTTAATGTGGAGGGACTTTATCAGGGAATTGGGAAATCACTGCAGGAATTAGAAAGAAAGAGGGATTTTTCTATTTTACTATTGATTTATGGAAAGATGTTTATAATTAGAGTTGTAATTTAATTGCTAAACTTCTTCCTTCCTGCAGTAACCCCTAGACAGAGATTAAAACTGAGAAGGTATATAACTAAGCTTAATAGAAGCTGCATATATCTGCAAACGTCTCCTAATGGAGACTGCAGGTAAAGAAAATTGTACAGTAGGTATAGTGGAAATATGGAAAACTATCAGTCAACTTGAGCTGTAAGCCCTATAAATATATATTATTAATTTTTTGGCAAAGAAATATGACTAAATATGGCTGAAATATTGAAACTGAAAGGGATTGTCCAGGCTAAAATTTTATTCATTAATTAGGCCAGGGGAGGTGAAAAAATAAAAGAAAACCATACTCACCTGTCACCCAATGCAGCGAAGCCTCCTCGCATGGTCCAGTCCAGCAGCTCCATTTTTGTCTTCTGGCAGAAGTCCTCACCACAAGTGACCACTGAGGCCAGTCACTGGCCTCAAGAAGGGAACTGGGGTCATCACTAATTTTGCTCCCTTCCTGAGATCACTAAGGCCATTCGTTGATTGGCCTAAGCAGTCACGTGACCACTGAGGTCAATTAGAAGCCTGAATGGAAGGGAATCGGAACCTTATAGCTGGTGAGAAATTCAACATCAAGAAGGCAGCCAAGATGCACAACCAGACCGCCCTGCGAAGACACCGGAGCATCGGGGATAGGTGAATTTTTTTTTTTTATATTTTTTTCACCTCCCACGGCCTAATTAGAAAATATTGTTTAGCCTGGACAACGTCTTTAAGTGACAACTAGACTTTAATTTCTTTGCTTTATAATATGGAAAGTGGACTTTCAAGAAAAAGTCAAAACTGAAAACAAAGTAGAAATTATGAAGAAATCCATGGGATCCAGGGGAAGGAGACTATCCCTGACGCTACGGCTGCTGGCTACGGCTGCCTGCAGGTGGTGGTCAGCTGTACCCAAGCTAGCCTTGGCCCCGACAACTCCTGGCTCTCTAATATGAAGGCCTAGCCGACAGATAGGGCAAGAGCTACAGAGAGTTAGGGGCTGGGGATACTAAGGTGGTCACCCCTGCAGAAACCAAGGTGCATCTGCAGACAAAACAAACAGGATGGGATGAGCTGGACAACAGACACGCAGCACAACATAATACTCAACAAGAGAATGAGGAGAGAAACAGTGGAGAGGTGAGGAAAGGGTTAACACAAGACTGGATGTTAGGATTGGGTCTCGCAGGTTTCCATCACGGCGCACAGCGCCACCTGTGGGTCAATCCGACTCTCGCCCTCGGCCTCATGCAGTGAGTCGACTGGAGTATAAGTCCAGTTTTTTCCCTTCTGAGAATGCTCAGACATTTTGGAGCCGCTCACAGACTAAGTGCCATTTCTCCCCTATTGAGCATGCTCGGACATTTTGGAGGCGCACACAGACTAAGTCCCATTTTGGCCATACTGGGCATGACTGGTGATGTCATGGCCACCGCCCCTGCTGGCCGGGGACTTCCCTTTATATAGTGTGAGCCGACGCCCACCCGGTGCTCACACTTTGACTAAGTTCGCTAAGGACAGTAGTTCAGGGCTAGGCTCCAGCATTGAGGCAGGTTGTAGAATAGGCCTCTGTCTGTACTTAGTTTAGAACCTGTAAATCCTGAACTGGCAGCCCTACACTAAGGCTAGGAGCAGTGGACTCTGTTCCAGCCTGAGGTGCTGTCAGCAGGTGTGGTCCCTGAGGTAGCCTCTGAAACTGTCAAATACTTCCTTTGTTTCTCCTAGCTGTAGCAGGAGCAGGTTATGTTGCTGACCTGGGGTGACGGTTAACCCTAGGTAGCCTTGCTGTTTCAACTGTACAGGTGCACCTTACCAGTGAGGTTAACTGGCAGGGTTTTATTGCCACCTGTACACATTAAGCACTGCGCCACATCACTGCCAGTGCAGTTTAACTGGTAGTGTACTGTTCTGACATACAGCCACCCATCTGGGCCTGTGGACCTCGCTGCAGTGCCTTGCAGAATAGCGGGTCTGTAGTTTAAAAATATTATTTTTAAATATTTACACAGAACTGTAACACTGGATCAAACAAACTGGAACTCAGAACCTCACAAACAACAAGATAGTGTCAGGCAAACAGAACTGAAGGACAGGGTAGAGTTGAAGTATGGAGGGACAAATCAGACTCACACATAAGGCAACACTCACACCACTTCTTAGTCAGTTGCGATTCTACCAAACAATATTCCTCCCTGAGCCACGAGTTCTAGATGGTAACCACGAAAACTGGCAACTGGGGAAGCCAGCCTCCTCCTAATAAAGGCCCCAGGATAGTCCCATAGGATAATGATAATGACTAGAGATGAGCGAGTAGTACTCGATCGAGTAGGTATTCGATCGAATACTACGGTATTCGACATACTCATACTCGATCGAGTACCACTCGCTGTTCGAATGTAAAAGTTCGATGCAGAACCAGCATTGATTGGCCGAATGCTATACAGTCGGCCAATCAATGCTGGTTCTTCTCCTACCTTTAGAAGTCTTCTCTGTGCAGCTTCCCCGCGGCGTCTTCTGGCTCTTCATTCACTCTGCCAGGTATCGGGCCTGGGCAGAGCCGACTGCACATGTCTGCTTGTAGTGCAGGCATGCGCAGTTGGCTCTGCCCAGGCCCAATGCCTGGCAGAGTGAATGAAGAGCCGGAAGATGCCGCGGGGACGCTGCAAGGAGAAGACTGCACGGAGGATTCAGCCCGACCCTCACTCGTGGACTTGGTAAGTATAATTTGATCGAACGTTGCCTACCCCTGAAACGAGCATTTTCCCCCCATAGACTATAATAGGGTTCAATATTCGATTCGAGTAGTCGAATATTGAGGGGCTACTCGAAACAAATATCGAACCTCGAACATTTTACTGTTTGCGCATCTCTAATAATGACCCACACCTGAGGTTTGATCCATAGTCCCTCAGGTACACTCAAAAGGCTGATACCAAATGCCCAAGCATATGGCCCAATAGCAAGGAAATTACCACAAGACCCCAGACCACCGGATTAAAACCCTGAACAACCCCAACAGAAAACACCAAACTTTATTAAACAAAACAAGATCTTGACAAGTAAGTGGTGTGAAAGTAACCTATGGGAGGTAGGGAAAAAGCTGAGCACTTCTACTAACTACAGAATTCCTTTGGAATTATACAGAATATCTCCCAATGTATTAATTATTAAGAATTTTGCAAGCTTCATCTTCAGCTTCACAATAAAGATAAAGAGAATAAAGCATTTGAAGAGAGCTAAGATATGTAACATATAAAGAAAAAGTTACTTTAGGTCAGCGTAAATTGCCTTAACATTTTTTTAGCCACCTCCAACTATATATCGTAGCTCCGGTAAAGGTGATAGGGAAGGATATAGTGTTTTTCTAGTGTTTATGGCTCTGCCTGTTGGGGAAACATTTTACACTATTTTATGTTTTGCTAAAACGTGGCTTTTCAACAACACATATATTGCGGCTATATAATGCAATGTCAGATCCCTCCCAATAACATATTCATTAACTCAACTGCTGGCAAGTAACTCCTCTACTGCTGTGTGATCCTTCCCGCTGTGCCTTTCTTATTGCTGATGTGTTCTTGTAATTGGATAGCTGCTGTCTGTATGTTGCTTCTGTCCATGAGCTGAAAATAATTGAAGTATTTATTTAATCTTCAATCTCCGCTCTGCTTCCGTAAATACAGAAATGCCACTTTATTTTGCTGCATGGAAACATAAATAATCTTATACAGTATAACTATATATTTCCCATATATGCCAGTTGTATACTTATGATAAAGCAAGCCAATGTTTTTTTGGGGTGATACCTAAAATAAAAAAGAATTATTACAACACCGACATTAGTCACAAAAACGCACCCCATTAAAACTTAAAATGTCACGTTTAACAAGGTAAGGATGCCGATAAGAACCATTATTTTTAATTGGTTCTCCTCTTTTTCTTGCAGATTTCTTATTGCAGCCACAGCTTCCTCCTAGGTTAACTGAGGCATATTCATAAACAACTATTATTAAGGAAATTATATTGAAAGTGCCAATGTAGCTAGAGACTGGAATATGAGTAAAGGTTACAGATAATAGAACAATTATACGGTATTTCATTATTCTGAGGCCAAACCGTCTCAGTAAACAAGTTCTATTTAACTATTTGCTCACATTTCCTTCGTCTAATTGTCTTAAAAGGGTCAATTAATTACCTTTTGGGTTCAAGCAGAAATAACACTAGCACAAATTAATATGAGAAACTTTATAATTATTATGGGGACGTGGCGTCTTCCTCAACTTCCAGCAGCTTGTAGTTCTCTGTCTGCCGACTCTACTTAGAATGTCTCAGCTTCCAAAAAATGTCTCAAATTCCAAAAACAGCAATGCAGCAGCAACTTCACACTCAATATGGTGGAGGTTAATGGTAGCCCCAGTAGAAGACATCTGTTTGGCCTACAAAGAGCGCACACCACGAGTAGAAAGCTCGCTCAGCAGTCATTTATCATTTGTAGTCTACAGGCTATGATTCATGGTAGCCTGGTGCTGGGATTCAGACAGTGGTTAAAAGGGATCCTAGGCAATCCTATCTGGGGACAGCATGGCATAAGGCAAGAAGGCTTAGCCAATTGATAAACATATTTTTTGGGAAAAAATTCACTAGAATGAGTATTTTATTATTTAGAAACTTTGCTCATTCTGGGCTTAGGAGTCCAGTGGGTGGTCCTACTCGTCAATCACTAACTAGGACCACCCACCAGACTTCTGACTCCAGAATGAGCAGAGGTTTAAATTAATACATTATTAGTTTTGCTCGGCTTATTCTGTTCTGAAATATAGCAGAAGACTCACTAAGAATCTGTGCCGCTATTAGCGATTAAACTTCCCAAACTGGTGGTTTGTGACTTTTCAAAAAATAGTCGAAAGTTACATATTTATGCTGGCTTGTCCCATGCCAAATTCACTAACATATGCATCATTTTTGTGGCGCAAATGTCAACAGAAATTTATACCAGCGACGAGCTAGCATAGATTAGTGCACCCGATTCATGACAAGGCAAGCACCTCCTTATGACTGTGGTGAATTTTAGGGTAAGTTCACACAGAGTTTTTTGGTCGGGGTTTTGAGGTCATATTTGCTTCAAAACCCTGACCAAAAAGACAGCTCCCATTGAAATCAATGGGAGCCGCTCAGGAGGTGCTCATTCTTCAGGCCGAGTCGCCTCGCGATTCAGCCTGAAGAAACTCCCTACTCCGGATTAGGGCCATTCATTGGGCCTAATCTGGAGCAGACTGCGCAGCTGGATGCCGGTGCAGTGCACCGGCTTTCAGTCGTGGCTATCCGGTTTGGCATTCGGCCAATCAATGCTAATTCTGAATCAAATCTTTACTGCGGATAGCTAGTAGTGTTCAATCGAGTACATGTGTTTCGAATACTGTAGTATTCGATCGAATACCTACTCGGTCGAATACTACTCGCTCATCTCTAATGGCTATGGTCCTACATAAATTTATCTCAGTTTCATTTCAATAGTTTTCAAAATTATCTGATATGTATCTTATGTATATATTATTTTAATTTACTATTTATATATACTATATAATAATAATTAATAATAGTAATAATAAGTATTATTATTATTGACAATTATTTATTACTATTATTATATCATCTCTGTATGCCCTTCATACTATTCATTTGTAAAATGGAACATGCAGCATATGTCTTACATACGCCTTTTGCATAAAATTTATATCACGACCCAAACAAAAAAAAATACACTTAGAGAAAGGTGAGAATATTTGGAATTTGTGTGAAATACCATCTGTGTATTCTGTTATTCACTAGGTATAGCTGGAAAACTTACAGAGAAACTATAGAAACTTTGAACTTTTCTCAGGTTTTCTACCATTCTCTTTACTAGCAACATGGCAACCATCTGTTGCTTTTTTCTTTGTTCCTTAGCAGACATATACTGTGAGATGCTGCCATGCCATATTGTACCTCATGACCGTGGGGCACAGCAGACACGCAGCGCACAAGCCCGTGTCATACCTCTTCTGTCTTCCAGCTTTTCCACTCTTACAATTTAGTCAGCAACAATGGAAAAATCATTGTCACTACTTTTTCTGCTTTTCAGGAATTTTCTTGGAATGGAAAATGTCCGATCAGTTTCCAAAAGAATATGAGAGAAGATCTTTAACAATTAAATAACTTTCCTGGACATAGAATCAGATTTTCACAGTATTGTCTCTTATGTGATTCTTGACAGCATTGTCACTCCACTGCCTTAGAAATTAAAAATGCTGCAGTTGTACGTGACTGTGTGACCCCATGCAAAAACATACATAGTTTGCTGTGACCCCAATATTGCCCTAACCTGCATAATCACAAGCCCCTAATTTTAACTTTTCACATTTTATCTCTGTAATTTATACACTGACAGTTAAAAGGGTAACAATGTTTTCAACTTTTGAGTTTCAGGCTCCATATTTCACCATCCACTAGTTTCGAGCGTGAGACTATGATCATTTTATAGACAGTCCTCTTGGCTATCTTATACGTTGACTTGCAACTCTTTAGCATATGATTAGTTATGCAGATTCCTGTCATGTAACTGCATTGTTACTGTTTTACACCTAAAAATCTAAATTTTTATTATTTTGTTAGTATTTTGTAAATCCACCTTTGGCTTTCAACACTGCCTGAATCCTTCTGGGCATGCTCTCAGATTCAAGCATGTCTCAACCAAAATCTGATCCCAGATCTCTTGTACATGCTCCCAATGTTGGCACATACTGGTCGACTCATTTGGGTATAAATATAACTTTTTTTTTAAGTCTACCCACAAGTTGACCATTGGGTTATAGTCTGGGGACTGTTTGGGCCAATCTAGCACCTTTTCTTCATTGTCTTCATTGTCACCTCTACTTCATGCTTCGGATCAGGTCTTTGACCTACAGGAACACTACATTGTCCTTTTCATACCCATAGTACTTCATTGTCCAAAGTATCTCATTTTGTAGGATATTCACTTATAGCTAAGCATTGAGACCACCATTGATCCTGGTATTCAACGCCTTTGTCTGTGAAACAACCTCATATCTTTAGGCTTCCTCCAAACTTGACAGTTCCTTCAAATTCTCAATCCATTAGCCCCCTTTTCCTTTGTTTCTTCCAGATCCATTTTCACCCATCAGAGCCCAGTCTATTGACTTATGTCTCATCCTTCAGGTCACCCGTATCCACTTTTCGTAAACTCGTGCCAACACTTCTTAAGTCGAGGCTTCTTCACCTTTTTTCAGGCTGGGTGTCTGTGATCTCACTATTACGAAGCATATGAGCCACCTCCCCTGCCGTGTTTGTCATGCCACAACTGATAGGCCTTAGGATGAGCCGACTTTTTGTCTCTGATATTTAGCTCAGACATCAACCTCTTGTCTTTTGAATGGATGGATGGATTTCAATTTGTAGGGAGGAGCCTGGGAGGAGACTGGGAGAGTTATATTGTCTCAATTCGAGGAAAAATCTCTGTATCTGGCCAACATGTAAGGCACTCTTGGCCTGGTCTCCCCTGGGGGGAAACTAAGAGAATTCTGAGCCTGGAAGCCATGTGGGCACACTGAGGCTCGTTTTGGTATTGTTTCCTTTCTATCCTTTATTCCCATTTTATGTATTGTATTGTGCTTTTATCTGTATTTTCTTGTCATCCACTGATATGTATTTCTGTATATGTTAGTGGCAAGTACGGACCCATCAGATTAATAAATATATAAAATTTATAAAGTTCATTTCATATTATCCTGTAAATCCAGGCACACTCACAGGGGGTGAGTGGAAAGTAAGAAAGGAGGGCGATCGCCAGGTGTGCCAAGTGGCTTTGGTAAGGTGATATCATTCACAGTAACCATATACTAAATAGTTGCAAGTCAAATTTCTTTATGACATAACCAAGATGGTTGACTATAAAATGATAAAAGTCTCACTTTTGAAGCTGTAATGGATGGTGAGATATGGAGCCTGAAAGCCAAAACACTGTTACCCTTTTGCTCATCAGTGTAACTACTGCAGCTCATACAGGCTTTGTGGTATAGGATTGAAAAACACTGTCCAACCTGCATCTCTTACCAAAATCCCCCCACAAAACAAATAAAGAAATGAATGAAAAAAGATGGAGAGTCTGTTCTGTAATAAGTTGCTGTTTTGTCTTTTTGGTAGTTATCATTACAAAGGAGTTAAAGGGGTTATCCAGGAACTGGAGCAACGCATGTAGATGTGGAGGGAGGGAGACATAGAAAAAAAAAAGCATACTCACCTGTTTCACATGCTCCTTTGTCTGCTGCCAATGTTCACTTGGTGTCGGGAGATAGATGCTGGACATCCTCAGCTTTACATAACTTCAAGTATCCAGACACTGATGTGAAACCAAATGGTCACTGGTGTCAGAATACTTAGCAGGGTTAACACATGAGAATGGGGTTTTTTTGCCTCAATTTCTGAACAATCCCTTAAAAGGTTGATGCCTTCTTTAATTCACCCCCCCCACCCAAATAATGTGTATTTAGATTTGTTGTTTGCTTATATTTTGCAGACTTTTCAGATTTCAACCCAGCAATGCTTTTCATCACTGCTGAAGAAACCAAACAACAGATCACCCGACTTAACCATGAGGTACATTGTCTACTTTTTCTTATGAAATTAACATACATATATGTGATATGCTGTAATTTGCATATAATGTTACTTATTTATATAACTGTTTTATGTATCAAATTTGGTATCAAAGAGTTGCCCATTTGTAGAAATACAATTTTGCAGCAATTTGCCATTCTAATTCTATTAATGGTAGTCTGTAGAGACAGTACTATGGATAGCGGGTTGTAGACCCACTGTGCCAAATAACTAGTTCAACTTAGGGCCACTGCAAGGGTATTGTCTCCTTGGTATTCCTGTATGGGGATCAGGACTTTTCTACCTCTAGAGTGGTTGCAGTATAGTTAGTAGCTTGCGTAAGACCAGAGAGACACTAGTGCAAAGAATTAGAGGATCAAGCAAAAGAGTGGTATAGATAGAGATTGTACACAAAAGGTCAGCGGAACTGGAACAGTAAAACTGTAGTGCTAGCTTAAATGTTTTTGGAACACAAGAGAGTGCCTGGTAAAACAAAAAGAGGATGAGGTGAAGCACAGTGGGCATACTTTATAGAGGTACGCTGGTATTCCTGTCCACCTAGGGAGACTGTATACCTGTGAGCACAAAGCATCTGTCCAAAGTTCAGGGTAGAGGAAAGGAGGTCTGGAAGATTAATCTGGTGGTGGAGATTGATGATGAAAATGGAAACCACTGCCAGCATTACACACAATCACATGATACTATTGATTTCCTGCTTGGCTCTGAACTACAGATGTTTCTTTGCTTACTCATCTTTGTGCCTATACACGTCCATTTATGTGTGTCACAGGTTAAACAGCTTTTCTAAAAAGATCATGACTAGAGATGAGCAAGTAGTATTCGATTGAGTAGGTATTCGATCGAATACTACGGTATTCAAAATACTCGTACTCGATCGAGTACCACTCGCTATTCGAATGGAAAAGTTCGATGCAGAACCAGCATTGATTGACTGAATGCTATACAGTCGGCCAATCAACGCTGCTTCTTCTCCTACCTTTAGAAGTCTTGCAGCTTCCCCGCGGCGTCTTCCGGCTCTGAATTCACTCTGCCAGGCATCAGGCCTGGGCAGAGCCGACTGTGCATGCCCGCTTGTAGCACAACCGGGCATGCGCAGTCGGCTCTGGCCAGGCCCGATGTCTGGCAGAGTGAAGTCAGAGCCGGAAGACGCCGCAGGGATGCTGCATGGAGAAGACTTCTCAGAGGGTCCAGCCCGACCCTCACTCGTGAACTTGGTAAGTGTAATTTGATCGAACGTTGCCTACCCCTGAAACGAGCATTTTCCCCCCATAGAGTATAATAGGATTCGATATTCGAGTAGTAGAATATTGAGGGGATACTCGAAACGAATATCGAATCTCGAACATTTTACTGTTCGCTCATCTCTAATCATGACTTTGTAGTCTCAGCTATATGACTATCCTGCTTGTGTCTATGAACAAACACGCAGTGGGGGAGGGTGAATTGCAGAATTTCTAGACTTTTGTAACATTGTTACTGAGTTGATTTCTTGAGACACTACAGTCATTAACCAAACTGGAGATGTGTTAAGTGGACACATCTGTATATGACATTATTATGTAGGCTCTGTCCTCTAATAATTGATCGAGGAACAATGTGCATCCTAATGGCGTTTTCTGACTAATGTCACAGGATTGGCATCCCGAAAGAAATCTGTAACTAATCTTTTAAAAAAGTGCTAGTGAACTTAAAATTCGAAAATTCGGCAATATTATTTTCTATATAGTAGAAATGATAGATGCATTACCTTTCCAGTTAAAATGATTATTCCAACCATATGTAAAGATCTCAAGGTCTGGACTTTCAAGTAACTAGTCTTTAGTTCTGAGAACGCAGCTGCTTCTTCTGTGTTACTTTTGCAGTGTTATTAGGTTTGTTTCTTGCTGTAAAATACATTTTCAATCAAATTAAAAGCAAATCACCGACTTGGATGTTGCTCTAAATCTTCAAACCTGCACTGACTGTCCACCATCCTTGACTCATTGTTGTACATTGGTTTTAAGATTCTAGCATTGCTTATGTTATGTGCATGCTGACTTTTTTAAAATGTTTAGAATCATAGCTCAAGAAAATCCATAATGCACAATTCCTAAATCTAATTTTGCTGGTTTAGTGCAAATGCTCTTCACTTGTTCATTTTCTCAGGATTGGCTTCATGTTAGTTAGGCCGGTTGTAGATGATTGTGATACATCCGGCCTGCCATGAAGTAAAAGCATGGACTGCATGGGGGACACGGGATGTTCCCTGTGTGATGGCCGTGCACAGGCTGTTGTTCCGCAGCTCCTTTCATTAAATGAATAGAAGCCATGGAAGCATAGGCTGCAAAATAGGACAGGAATAGGATCTGTCCTATCTGATGCAGCCCGCACTATTGGCCCACACATGTAACCATGAAAATCACGACCATGTGTATGGGCCCATTCTCTGTTTAGCACCGTTCACGCCACCTGGTGCCATTGTGCAGGGAAAAGCTGATGCGATCCTTGTATTCCTAAAATACAGTTTTGGAAACGTCACAACAAAAAGTACAATCATATTTCAGAAACTAGCAGCATGTTCTGTAAATATAAGAGAATGTTACAGTCTGCTGAGACAGTGATTAAATAGTAACAACCCATACTATCAACTAGTAATGTTTTTACTCTAGTTTTGCCTGCAAAAAGGAACTTTCACCACTTTGCCAACTCGAATTCTTTGGATTCTTTAATAGACACTGCTCCACTGATTCTGACACAATTTGAATTTTCTCTCTAGCCCCCACCAATCTTGAGCAATCAGTTGGTTTGATGTCATTTGTGCAATTTATACTCTCTGTACTGTCTAAATTGCACAACTGGTTTCAAGAAGTGGTGGTGTCCAGAAGGAGCAGGAAAGGGAACATGATTTAGAATTGTCTGACACCGCCTCTATTTAGACTGTGTTAGAGATTTCTGAATACCTCATCTTTTCCTCCCTTAAACCACTCACTTGACATTGCGGAGCACTGTCATATCTGGCACCAAAACTAACTGTGCTGATTGCTCAAGAACGGTGTGCGTAGAGCAAAAAGTCCAAATTTGTCAGATCCAGTGAACAGTGCCTATGAAAGAACGCAAAGAGCTGGAGTTGATGGAAGTGGTGAAAGGTTCTCTTTAGTATGTACTGCCTAGATTCCTCCAAGTTTTTTATTTTGACACCAAATTTCTGGAATAACTAACAAAAATGAACTTAAAGAGAATGTAAAGTATTTCAGGTTTTCTATTTGACATTTACCACCTGGTCATCTAGTCTAAAAAGTTATCACGGTTGCATGATACCCCAGATGATACGCCAGAGGCACTTTCACAGTTCACCTACCTATTTCGGTTTGTAGTGGAGGATTCCAGAGGTGGATGGTAATTCTAGAGGAATGAAATGCATTTTTTATGCACCGTCCTTCTAAAAACTTGTTTATAATATTTGTTTCAGGTGAATGGCACATTGGGCACATTAGTCAGAATACTGTATGTCTGATTCATTAAATAAAGTGCATAAAATGTGAATATGAAGAGTTTAATCCATTAGAACTAATCTGAAACAACTGACTTGCATTATTCACATCACTGGGAAATAATCGTGACTCCTGAATGAAAAACATAGGCAAGGTCTTCAGCAAACTTATCAGCAGAATAGAAGAAAAATGAGCAGATCTGACTTATCTGGTTAAAGTGCAGTTTCTTTTCTGGCTTTCTAAACATTTTGTAATGCAACAATCTGCTTTAACTAGATGTGTTTAACATACAAATCTGCTCTATATAAAAAAAAAATATTAAATTAATAATGCCCCTGTGGTCAAATGCATTTATGCTTTATAGACACATGTAGGAAAGTGCCTAATGCGGCAGGAAAAAAGGCTGTTACTTGGAGACATTGCATATTTATTTGTGTCTCTGTTGTACCCTTTATTAGGCCGGGTTCACACGATGTATTTTGGCACGTAATGTGGCACGAAGACGCTATTTTGCAACCGCCGCAGAATCATGGCCGTAAAATAGCGCCGCGTATACGGTACCGGCTCCCATTGAAAACAATGAGAGCGTATATGGCCCGCAAAAGCTCCCGCGGCGTCTACGTGCCACATTACGTGCCAAAATACATTGTGTGAACCCGGCCTAACGGTGTGAATATTTATAGTAATACACATGTAGGGGAGACACCATATTGCACAGATATGTGGGTGAAGGTTGCCCAAATGCTACAATTAAACAAAATAACTCAAGCAGCTGCTTATTGAATTCACATTTGGTTAGGATGGCATTGATCGAGTACTTTAACAAAGCCCCTAGTGTTCCCATCTTCCTATGGGAAATAATATGCAAATCCATTTTCTAGGATGTAATCAGGAAAACAGTGCCTTTGCTTGCTGCCCTCTAGGGGTAGCCCTCTTAAACATCATGCATGATTTTTTCAATAAGCCTATTGCTATGATGGGAGGTTTGGCCAAACCAGTAAATCTATGCCAAAAGGAAAATGCATTTGCATATTACAGATGATATCATGTGTTAGTGGACGAGCTGTTTTATTTAGAGAACAGGGATCTATCAAAGTATTTATTATTATTATTATTATTATTATTATTATTATTTATTTATTTATATAGCACAATTAATTCCATGGTGCTTTACATTTGGGGGTTACATACAATACACAGAATATACAGGTAGATATAAAACTAAGGGTGCATTCACACTGTAAACGCTAGCTTATTCTGAACGTAAAACACGGCAAGCTCTGCTCATGCCGGAGCGTACACGCCGGCACTCCCCATTCACTTCAATGGGACTGCACGGGACTGCACGGAGTGAAAGAAGCAGCCCATTCATTTCTATGGGGAGCGCTCGTATCCCCGCTCCCATAGAAATGAATGGAGCTGCTTTAGACGCCGCTTATTCTGAACGTGTTTTACGTTCAGAATAAGCTAGCGTTTACTCAGTGTGAATTCACCCTAACAGTGACCGACTGGCACAGTGGGGTAGAGGGCCCTGCCCGCGAGGGCTTACAATCTATGAGGGAAGGGGGGTAGAGACAGAAGGAGAGGGGGGGACAGAAGTTAGTGTAAGTGTACCATGGCATGAACAACGGAGAGGACCTCAGAAGGAGAGTTGTTGATGCTCATCAAGCTGGAAAGTTTACCAAACCATATCTACCTTTGTGCAGAAATAACCACCTGAATGTTACTGGTTATTAAGTAGTCTTGCACATTATCTTGAGGAATATTAACCCATTCCTCTATACAAAACAGCTTCACCTCAGTAGTTTGGGAGGTTTCTTCCCATGCTTACTTCATGTCTTTTCACAACATTGCTATTGGCTTAAGGTCAGGACTTTGATTTGGCCATTCCAAAATGTTAATTTTATTTCTCCTTAACCATTCTTTTGTAGAGCAGTTTGCTTAGGGTTGTTCTCATTCTCAATGAGCCATGTTCTCATAAGATTTCTGTATTTTTATTACTTATATTCCATATTCCACAGCACTTTATAGACATTGTGGTCACTGTCCCATGTAGGGCTCATAATCTATGTTCTACATTAGTATGTCTTTGGAGTGTGAGAAAAAAATCTAAGTACTCAGGAAATCAACAAGATTCAGCTCATGGACAGATATACTAACATTTTCCTTTAGGACAATATATTTCAGACCCCTATGTTCCATCAAAGATGGCAGACCCAGATGCAACTAAACAAGCCCAAACCATGATTCTACCACTACCATGTTTCACAAATGTTTAGACTTTATTATGCTGGAATGAGTTTCCCTTTCTCTAAACATTGCACTTCTCATCTAAAGCAGTTCTATTTTAGGTTTATCTGTCCACAAAACATTGTTGCAATATCCTTCTGGCTCGTCTGAGTGATGTTTAGCAGAGATGAGCGAACACTAAAATGTTCGGGGTTTGAAATCCGATTCGAACAGCCACACACTGTTTGACTGTTTGAACGGGTTTCGAACCCCATTATAGTCTATGGGGGGAAATGCTCATTTCAGGGGTAGGCAACATTCGATAAAATCATACTTACCAAATCCATGAGTGAGGGTCGGGCTGGATTCTTCTCCCTGCGCAGCGTCCCCGCGTCCTCTTCCGGCCTTGAATTCACTCTGCTAGGCATCGGGCCTTGGCAGAGCCGACTGCGCATGCCCGCACTACAAGCAGACATGCGCAGTTGGCTCTGCCCAGGCCCGATGCCTGGCAGACTGAATACAGAGCAGGAAGAGGACGCGGGAGCGCTGCGCAGGGAGAAGACTTCTAAAGAGTCAGTAAGAGAAGAACCAGCGTTGATTGGCAATGTATAGCATTCTGCCAATCAACTCTGGTTCTGCATCGAATCTTAACTTCGAACAGCTAGTAGTACTCGATTGAGTACGAGTATTTCGAATACCGTAGTATTCGATCGAACACCTACTCGATCGAGTACTACTCGCTCATCTCCAATCTTTAGCAAAATTCAGCAATGTTCTTTTGGGAGAGCAGCAGCTTTTTCCTTGCCATGCAAATCAAATTCAGTGTTTTGAGCTCATGAACATTAATATTAGCTAATGCAAGTAAGATCTTTAGTTGGGTAGAGGTTACCCTGGGTTCCTTCGTGACTATTACACAACTTGCTATTGACGTGATAAACCATTCCTGGGACGATGATTACGGTCTTGAATTTCCTCCAATTATGCACAGTCAGTCTGACATATGACTGTGGATTGGTAGAGTTCAAACTCTTTAGATATGGTTTGGTAAACTTTCCAGCTTGATGAGCATCAACAACTCTCCTTCTGAGGTCCTCAGAAATCTCCATTGTTCATGCCATGGTACACTTACACTAACAATGAAGATCATACTTTGATAGATCCCTGTTCTCTAAATAAAACAGCTCGTCCACTAACATATGATTGTTATCACATTGATTCACTCTAATTGTCATCATTGTCATCTTATTGATTGACTCTAATTTCACCACCAAATTATCTGTTAATCCTAAAAGTTCACACACATTTGCCACTCACAGATATGTGATATTGGATCATGTTCCTCAATAAACAAATGACCACATCTAATATTGTTTGTTTGCTTTATTTTTAGGATTTGTGTGAAGATTTGATGTAAAAATATGGACAATTCTGAAGGGTTCACAAACTTTCAAACAGAATTGTATATATTTTCCTTCTCGAAAGATTCATTAGAATGAAATAAGTAGCACAGTTTATTTTAGCTATAGCTATAGTTTTATGCTGTGAAATCTGTTGATTAATAAAATGGCGGAGTAAGCAAAGTAAAGCCGTAATAATCCAGCTAAAGCCTGAACTACAGGAATTAATATGGGAGGAAGCAGACAATACAGGGTCATGTCCAAAGGAGTGAACAGAGAACTATGACAGACAGGAGCAGGAGACGTGAAAGCCCAAGAGATGACTGAAACAAGCTTAACAGACATCGTACTACAACATGGAGATATCCAAACATGACAGAATTATATATAAAAGGCTGGATGTGTCTTTTCCCATAACTAATAATATGACTGACAAAATAATTTAAGTTAACCATATAGTTACTTTTTTCACCATACTTAACTTACTGAGTCCACAGTTGCATATAGGAAGATGTATGTTGATATCAATCCATATAAGATATTGAGAGGAGACAATGTTCAGTATGAGTGGATGGATAGCTAATGATATGACTGACAAAGAGTGATTTAAGTTGGCCACAGTTGGTCAAACATTTATTCCGCTGACAGATTTCTCTCTTGACAAGCATGTGTGCTTGGATAGGCAGAGAATGGCAGTTTATTTCATGAGAGAATAGTTACATAGTTACATAGTAGATGAGGTTGGATAAAGACATCAGTTCATCAAGTCCAACCTATAACCCTACAATCCCTACAGTGGTGATCCAGGGGTAGGCAAAAAATCCCATGAGGCTCATGCCAATTGCCCCATTTCAGGGGGAAAAATTCCTTCCCGACTCCACATCTGGCAGTCAGTATAAAAACCCTGGATCAACGTCTGTTACGGTTCTGTGTAAATATCTAAAAATAATATTTTAAATGACAGAACCGCTAGTCTGCAAGATAATGCAGCGAGGTCAACAGGCCCAGAGGGGCGGCTTTATGTCTGAACGGCGCACTACCAGTTAAACTGCACTGGCAGTGATGTGGCGGGGCACTCAATGTGAACAGGGTGCAACCAAACCTTGCCAGTTAACCTCACTGGAAAGGAGCACCTGTATACAGCTGACACAGCAAGGCTGCCAAGGGTTAATCCTCACCCCTGGTCAGCAACAAAACATGCTCCTGCAACAGGTAGGAGTACACAGGGAATAGACAGTTCCAAATAGGCTAACTATGATACCAAACCTGCTGTCAGCGCCACAGGCTGTAACAGAGACCACTGCTCCTAGCCTTGGTGTAGGGCTGACAGTTCAGGATTTACTGGCCTGCCTGACTACTAGATCCCAGCCCTGAACTACTGTCATTAACAAATTCCCAGTGAAATTGTGAGCATCGGCTCACACTATATAAAGGGAAGTCCCCGCCCAGCAGGGGCAGTGGCCATGATCTCACTGGTCATGCTCAGTATGGCTAAAATGGGACTTTGCCTCTGAGCGGCTCCAAAATGTCTGAGCACACTCAGTAGGGGGAAAACTGGACTTAGACTCTAGACGCCTCACTGCATGAGGCCGAGGCCGGAAGTCGGACTTCCCCGCAGGTGGCGCTGTACGCCAGGATGGACACCTTCGAGACCCAATCCTAACAACATGTCCTTAAAATCTAGAGTCCATTACCTGTTATATTTTTCTTTTCAAGAAAGGCATCCAGGCCCTCTTTGAACTTAATGAATCCACCATCACCACTTCCTGGGGCAGAGAGTTCCAGAGCCTCGCTGTTCTTACTGTGAAGAATTCCCTTCTATGTTTCTGGTGAAACTGTCTCTCCTCCAGAAATAGAGGATGTCCTCTTGTCACTGTCACTGGTCCAGGAGTAAAAAGAGCCTTAGAAAGTTCTTTATATTGTCCCTTCATGTATTTGTACATTGTTATTAGATCTCCCCGTAGAAGTCTTTTCTCTAAACTGAATAACCCCAAGTTTGTTAACCTATCGTTGTACTCCAGTCCACCCATTCCCCTAATCATTTTGGTTGCCTGTCTTTGCACTTTTTCAAGTTCACTTATGTCTTTCTTGTATATCGGGGCCCAAAATTGCGCACAATATTCTAAGTGTGGCCATACCAGTGATTTGTATAGAGGCATAACTATTTCCGTGTCATGAGAATCTAGACCTCTTTTGATGCATCCCATAATTTTATTTGCCTTGGTAGCAGCTGCCTGGCACTGGTCATTAAAGGTAAACTTGCCATCCACCAAAGTCCCTAAGTCTTTTTCATTGGCAGTCTTACCCAGTAATTTACTATTAAGTACATAATCATACATTTTATTACGTCGACCAAAGTGCATTACCTTACATTTGTCAATATTAAACTTAATTTGCCAAGTCTCCGCCCATGCTTCCAGCTTTGTTAGATCCTTGTAATAGTCTACTATCCTCATTATTGATTACCTTACAAAGTTTAGTATCAGTATTTAGCTTATTACTGGAAAACTTCTAACTTTGGCTCTAACATCACCTCCTGGAGACTGTCCTTTGGCATGTTACTGGATTTCCATTTGTCTTCTGATTTTGGCTCTCTTGTTACCTCATGGACTGACTCTTGGCTTGGACATTCACTCTCCTGTTTGAGCTGCCTGATCTACCTGGTCTGTCTTGTAAAGTATTGTGGGTTCTGGTTTGACTTCAGTTTGTGGAGCATTTATTTTTTGTACCAGTTACTGTAGTGATAACTTGGGCCCCAAATTCATCACAGGTCCATCTAGCTTCTCAGCTTTTTCTGATGACGGTATTTGGCTGTCTGGGATCTATCTGTCCAGGCTGTATAGGATTTAAACAGCTAGTTCTATTGCTCTTCCAGTTTCTGGAATTTCTAATATTTTCTCTCACATATTGTATTAATAACATGAGATGAGATGATTCCGTAAACACACCAAAATACAGCAAGGACAAATGTATTAGGACATCCATACATCCATAAACTTATACGAGCTTTTATAACATCTCATTCTAAATCCAGATCCTCCCTCAGCAGTTTTACAAGCCTCCACTCTTTTGCATTGACTTTGCAGTGTATATTGTCATAATTTTTGCCAGTTCATCCAAGAAAACATTTGTCAGGGCAGATACTGATATTGAATTAGACGGTCTAGCTAACAGTCTTTGATCTAGTTCATCCCAAAGGAGTTTATCTATCGGTGGCCCAGTCAAGTTCTTCCACACCAGACTCGCCCAACCATGCCTTAATGGACCATGCCTCGTGCACTGGGCACAGTCAAGCTACAAAAGAAAAGGGTCATCCCCAAACTGTTCTCACCAAGCTGAATACAATTCTCCAACGTGTCTTGGTGTGATAAAACATTAAGGTTTCTTTTTACTAGAACTAACAGACTTATGCCAACCCCTTAAAAACAACTTCATAGCATTATCTCTGCTCCAACTTTACATTTGGTACAACACAGTCTGAGAGACAACGTTCTCCTGAACTTTGCCAAAGACAGACTCATTCATCAGACTGCCAGATAGAGATGTATGATTCATTACTTCACATAACATGTTTCTACTGCTCCATAGGCCACTGGCAGTGTGCTTTATACCACTCCATCTGACACTTGCTTTATTCTTGAGGATATAAGGCTTGCATGCACCTACGTGGCCATATAAACTCATGGCCATGAAGCTCTTCACATAGTCTATGTGCTGGTATTAATAACAGAGGATGCTTGGAACTCTGCTAATATTTAGTTAGCAGTGTCTTGACAACTTTTATGAACTATGAGCCTCAGCACTTGGCAACCCTACTCTATAACTTAACATGGTTTTGTACTTTGCAGATGAGTTGCTTGTGGTTCCTAAACACTTCCACTTTTCAATAAGACCACTCATAGTTGCTCATGGAATATCTAGGAGGGAAGAAATTCTACAAACTGTCTTGTTGTAATGGTGGCATCGCATTACAGTATCAAACTGAAATTCAGAGAGCTTAGAATGAGCCATTCTCTTTGCAAAATCAGTCCTATCCATCTATGTTGGTATTCCAGTCTGGGGGAGTCTGCATGGGGATCCCCCAAATGGAATACAAAACGCAATTGCAAGCGCTGTGCAGTAAAAGCACACGGATCCTCATAGACTATAATGGGGTCTGTATGCTTGCTTCCAGATCTCCGCATAGAACATGCGGACAGGAAAGCAGTTCACAATCTACTTTCCTGTACGCATGACTCGTGCAGGCAGAGCGCGGCAAGCACACGGACCCCATAATAGTCTATGGGGTACGTGTTCTTTAATTGCACAGCCCTTGCAAATGCATTTGGTATTCCGTTCGGGGGTCCTCATGTGGACTCCCTGAATGGATTACCAAACGCAGATGTGAATGAAGGGTCAGACTGCATGTCTAGATGGTAGATTTTATACAACTGTGGGGGTGGGGATGAGTTCAATAATGAAGAGCCTTTTCTCCATATAGTGTACTGTTTTTACTTCTGATTCCAGTGATATAACAATTTAAACCAAGCCTAGGTCCAACAGCGTGTCATGACATACAAAGTAAATGCACTAAAAGAAAAGACTGTAAGAATTACAGTGAAGGACTTAGTATGGAAATAGCCATCCAATCATATTAATAGAATAAAATCAATAAGACAATTTTAATAACTGGAAAAATGGTCTTACAAGTCCACTGTTTTATTCAGCTGTCAAATGTGCATCAGAAATCAGATAACTAAGCAATTGTTCTGTTCAGTCTAATTGGTGGCATTTGTAGCATTGAATGGCAGTAAATAATGTACCTGTCACATTATCTATAAATCTGACAGCTGAGTCTATGCTTGTAATGAGGATATGCTGTCATGACAGTGAAACATCATTCTTTACAAATTGCTCTATTTATTTCCATTGGACTTATGGCAATAAAACAAAATAAAATCTGAAAAACACAAATCATGCTGAAAATTCAGATAATGAAGTTCTGGCTCTCTGTATTAGAGACATCAGTCCTGAAAAACAACTGCAATGCATGAAGCAGCCCACGTTGTATTAACTTACTAAACTTGTATTAAATTGTCTAAACAAGCCTTAAGTCCGCTATAAATCTCAGAATAAATTTAAAATCTTTCCAGTGCAGTTCCTTATGTACCGTCTTAGCATATGATGTGGATAGGACTGTAAGGGTATGTTCACATAGAGTCTTTTAGATTGGATTTTGACGCAGAATTCGCCTCAAAATCCGGCTCCAAATCCGGCTCCCATTGACTTCAATGGGAGCCGCACGCGTCTTTTTTCCGCTAGCTATCTTGCTGCAGAGTCAGCCATGGCATCTGTGGCGCAAGGCTCTCTCCCAATTAGACCCATTTTTCAGGCCTAATCCAGAGCAGAATGCCGTGACTGGATGCCAGTGCACCAGCATCCCATCACGGCTAGCCGCGTGGAAGTGTTCACACACGGAATGCAAATTCCGCTGTGTGAACATACTCTAAGGGGTTAATTTATTCCGCTCCTCTTCAATTTTGCACTCATCCTTCACTTACACTGTAAATGGAGCATAAATCCCACCTCACCACAGTCCATATAGGAACAATACATGCTGCCGCCATCTACTGATTTGGACCCACTCACACCTACTCACTGCTTTCAGTGGTCAGACCACCAAACACACTTTAAGGTTACGGCCTCACATAGCAATCCGCAGCCAAAAAAACTAAATGCATGCGGATGGCTGGCATGCACGCCATGTATTCGCATTTTTTGGACGGACCCGAAGTCCTGTAAGTCTGACTTAGGTCTCTATCCAAAAGAGCGAATACACGGCGGACAGGCTGAAAATGAACACTTTTGGATTGTTTTACGATGGATGGACACCAGGCACATGTGTGAATGAAGCATTAGCAGTAAAATTGAGAACTTCATGATAAAGAAGGTAGTGAAATAAACCTGCACCCTTGGCATAGTCATCTCTAGACTCCATGGCTTTTACTATATACTGTAGTCATAATGGACCTGTAAAGCATTAGAATTGCCCTAGTGTTACCATATGTATCTTAGTATCTTATGTAGCATTGTACATATCTTATCTTTTTCGTGATATTTTCATATGTTTAGAAATTGCATAAGTTCATTCTTGCTGCATTCACTTAAGAACATTAGTAAGTGACAGATTTCATCTTAAGTCATCAAGTAACCAGAACATCTTGTTGTATAATGAATGTATAATGAATGTATATAGGATACTACAAAGCTGCTTATTCTCACTCTTTATACTGCATACAAAATGTATATATTGGGATTTGCATCTAATTCTGTCTAACTTCATTCATCTAGGTAAGTTCATTAACCCATGAAGTTTCTCAACTAAGTAAAGATATGAAGATTGTCATGAATATTTTAGAAAACCTCATAGCAGTGCAACGACCAGTTGGATACTACTCAACATATGGCACGGTGCTGGAAGCAATGGGAACCACAATAGGTTCCCCAACTGATCAGATGCAGACTCGAATGACATGGACGACAAGTCAACAGTGCATGGATAGACAAGGTGAAACTTTGGTCGGAACCCCAACACAACTATGCCAGGGTACAGTTGTATCTGACCTGTGGAATATGGAATCTGCAAGTGTAGGAAGCAGCCCCCAAAGAAATGTATCAAATGTAGAAAATACATTAGAAGGCGAATATTATTATACGTCAAGCCTTGGATATTCTCCTTCACATTATCAAGTAATTCAGGCAGAGCATTTGCCATATTTGCAGTGCACGTCACCTCATTCAGATACTACATTAACTCCTCTGCAGTCTATATCTGCGACTCTTTCTCCATCGATGTGTTCATCTTCGGACACTTCTCTGCAGCTGGTGCTGCCCAGTAGATCTGAAGAAGGATTCAGCCAAGGAGCAATTAGTTCACTTAGCCTTGAAAATTTGCCGGGATCTTGGGATGTAGAAGGGACAACTGTAATGTCACACGGACAGTCTACAGAGGAATACCCAAGTGACGTTGTTACAAGTACAATAGAGTTTAAAGATGACAAAGCCATAAATGTATAGTGATAACTAATAACCAATATTCAACAGAAGCAGCAACATGGTAACGTTTCATGCATGAAAAGGCAAAGAAATATTGTTGGAAAATGTTTCATTGAAAATTAATACAAAAAGCACAGTAGCTCCCCATATTTATCTACAAGTATGGTGGGGGTGTTTTTGTTACTTATGTAAGCTGTGGGTCTATAAGCCAGACTTTTGTTAAAGACTGAAGACCCTAAGGGTCAAAACAGCTGGGAGTCATATACAAAAGAACACATGACCACAAATGTCATAGGGAGTTATTGTATCACAAAGCAAACGCTCTTTCTTGAGTGCCTGACTGTCATTTGCAAACAATAGCACTGGCAATGCTTGCTTCAGGTAACCATGACTCCTGCTGTCTATTTGTCAGTTCAGAGACGACATAGGGACAATTTTCGCTGCATGTCATCTCCTAGACAATCAACCAAATAGAATTGGTAGATGGTTAGTTGTTGCACGTTATTTGTCATTTTAATGAAACCTCTTTAATTTATTTATCAGAAAATAACGCTATTTTTATATTCTTGGTATGAAATATGTATTTAAAGTATTTAAAATATTTATAACTAAATGTCTTTTTTTGGTAAAAGCTTGCAGTTTTCAAGAGAAATGCACAATTCTTATGCATATTGAATTAAACAATTTATTATTCAGAAATAAAAGTGTACATACTTAATATAATATCCCATTTTGCATGTAAGGTGGATGAATGTATGCAACGGATACTTTATAAATATATATATATGACCATGCCAAGCAACTCAGATATTAAATGATAGTACTAAAAATGAGTTTCATACATTCATAAAATAAGACTTTAACTCATATCTGACCACACTGAAAATTATTTTTATTTTTAAAGGGATTTTATCATTAGAATCCTGTTTTTAACTAAACCCATGTCGGAATAGCCTTAAGAAAGGCTATTATTCCCTAAATTTAGAATTCTTCTCCACACCCCCATTCAGGAGATATACCAGTTTTCATTGTTATGCTAATGAGTCTCTAGAAACACTTGGCGCGTTCCCCTGCACTAAAACAGAACTTGGGGTGTCCCCTGTGCTGCTTGAAAACTTTCCAATGCCACCTCTATCTTCTTCAAGAGACCACCTCTTCTCCCGCGTCACAATCACATCTTCATCCAAATGCGTCAACTGTGCATGTCCGTTGGGGCGTTCCCCTGCACTCAAACAGAACTTGGGGAGTCCCTTGTGCTGCTTGAAAACTTTCCAGTGCCACCTCTATCTTCTTCAAGAGACCGCCTCTTCACCCACGCCACAATCACAATGTCCGATTGTGCATGTCCTCCGTCAGCCATTTTCCTGTGGCCTCTCCCTTTAGGCTACAGGAGAATGGCCAACGGACATGCACAGTCAGTGCTTTTGGATTAAAATGTGAAGTGGGAGAAGAGGGGGGCTTGAAAAGAAGATGGAGGTGGCACTGGTGAGTTTTCAAGCAGCACATGGGATGCTTCCTGTGCTGTCTGGAGACTCATTAGTATAACAACAAAAACCAGGATATCTACCGAACAATGGTGGGGAGAAGAATTCTAAAGGTAGGAGAAGAGTAGCCTTTCTTAAGGCTATTCTGATGTGAGCTTAGTTAAAAACAAGATTCTAATAATAGAATCCCTTTAAGTCAAATTCATTTCCTTTAGGTTCCAGATGGCTTCTCTTAAAGGTAAGAAAGTAAAAGGAGACACAGTATTTGTAAGGCCCTGTTAACATTTGTTATTTACTTTCCATTGGTGTTGAGGGTATTTCAGATAGTACAGTCTTCACCGCTACTGTTATGGTCAAAAACACTGGACCCCCTATGTGAGCCTAAAAAACCCTACTATATCTTAATGGGATCCTTCAGGATTCAGTATAGTTGTCATGGGTGCATTTTAGACAGTGGCTATGATGCTTATATGAACAAATTTTGCTATATAAAGAAAGGCGAAAACATTAGATTCCTCATTCACAAAAGATATATACATAACTTATATCGGTAAACCATGACTTTATTTGCAATTTTGTTCTTTTTGTATGTGTCTAGTTTCTACTTCTAGCCATCTCTATTTTGGTTTATTTATGGTAGCTTAAAGTTATAGGCAATGTTGTCCTCGGACTGTATAGTGTCACCTTCTTGGTTTTTTGTTAAATATTAGGAAAATAAAAAAATAAAATTTTTACCAAAGACTAATTAAGTTCAATGTCTGGATTTTGTGAAATCGATGTACAGTATTGACATAACTTGTTTCAACATAAGTTTGAGGCCATCATAATCATATCCATGCAAAAGTTTCTTTCCTCTGATATTTTATTTTCTTATATCAATTACATTGTATGTACAGTAGTCAGATCTTCAAATTTAAGGCCAAGACATATGGAGTATGTACTGCTATATAGAAATTAAGTTCCGGATTGAGCTACAAAGACAAGCATAGACCACCCCATTTTAAAAATAACTTGACTTCTCTTCCTTCCTCATCTCTGCTTTGCCTTTCTGTATCTATATTCACCACCACCTTTGTGTGCTAAATCGGGCACTGACCTGGGCTACATATGAGACTTTCTGTACACTTTTTGTGAAATATAGGTATTTACTAAAATAAAAATGTCAGGCGAGGTGACAAATCCAGTAACTGAAAGGAGACATCTTCACTGATTGTAGATGTAGTTATAGCTAAAAGAGATGCAGAGGTAGCAACGTCTACCATAGACTCTGAAGGGCCCCAAAAGGTCCCTCTGTCACTCAAGACATTCCACTATTCTAAAAGTTAAAAGTCAGGTAGTAGGGAACCCATTACGGATTTAGCTTGGGACCCAAGAGCTTCAGGTTATGCGTCCGTTCTAGTTCCTTTTCTTCCCTAGATAAATGGCCACTTTTAATTAAAAGTCTATCTTCAGGTCTCTCCAGCGTCTATAGCAACATAAAAAATTCAGACCCCAAACTCATCCCCCGAGATGATTACAGACCCTAGACTCTAGAGCATAACCCTAAATACAGACACCAAACCCCATACACTTACACAGAAGCTTGCTATCCTATCCTCTGCAGGTTTGCTGCTCAGTCCTTTAGGAGCTCTGTATATAGTATATACAGTATATGTTCATGTGGCCATATCTCTGCAGGTCCTGCACAAATTTGGTCCAAGGACCAAAGCACAAATCAGTGTTTTTGCCAAAATTTGCAGCAAGAAATGTACCAAAGTCAATATGTGAACCAAATCATTGGATGGTGGACCCCATGAACCTTTAGGAAGTCAACCAAACCATTCACTGAGTGTCTCTGGCACTGTTAGATTAACTAAACAATGAATGATCCTGAGACAGTGTTCAGCCAGGCGGTGCCTACTTCCTAATTTGATAAATAAATAATTGAAGACAATTGGGGGAATCATTGGAAACAGCTAAACTTGAGTAAAACCTTGAAAGTGTGGAAATATTCAAGTTAACTTTTTAATACAGAACTTGTACATTTATTAAGAGGTGTGTACATCTCTCCATTCACTGAAATTACAGTTAAGTTGGTTGCCCATGACCATTTCCCTTTCTTTAAATGAATAAGAGCCAAGGAAGCAGGACCACACATTCGGACAGGAATAGGACATGTTCCACATTTTTCAGTCCGGACTGTCGGCCTGCAAATGGGACCATGTAATTCATGGTCATGTGTACTGGTTCATGGAAATGAATGGGTCAGTGTGCTATCTGGGAAAAACCCATGTGGTCATCTGCAAGGGGCTTTAGAGAAATAGCTGCTCAACTCTTTCCAAAACTTCAGTGGCTGTGGTTTCTAGAGGTTAGACCCACAACTTTCAAAAACTTATTATAAAGAAAGAAACCGGACGGCACAGCTATATATAGTACAAAGACATATTAACTTAGGTCGTTCTCTTATTCCTCTGTTGAACCCTCTTCTCGGCTTAATATGCCGGTTACACACCGCTAGCGGTGGTGCTCTACAACCCCTAATACACAGCACACAGTTCTTCAAAGAAAAATAGGAACGAATTTGGGGTGGGCACTCACCATAAACTAGTCGGCAGATGATACTTGACACTTCTCGTATGTAAAACCAAAGTCCTTTATTGAATACGGATAAAAATAATTATACAGGGAGGGAGAAAAAGCATTATAGGCACAAAAAATGGCAATTTCAAAAACTTATAGTTTATTCTCTGAAAGTGTCATACAGAGCCAGACTCAAACCAAAAGAAGTCTTAGCAGACAAACTGCTCAATCTTACATGCAATATCGTCCTCCCCAAATTACAAAAATAGAAGTACACTATGCCTACTGAGGTAAATTTTGTTTTACTTGATCGTGCCTCTTGCTAGTCCCTTAAATATGTAAACCACTCCATCAACACAAGAAGGAAAATCACACATTCAAGAACCAAGCCACACAAAGTTCCAATCCTGAGGGCCATGGAGTCTATAGGCAGAGCACTAACTCCGCCTCTAATTTTCCTCATCCTGACTCTGACTTCGACTTCTACTCTGATCCAGACTCCTTGGTCAGACTAAAGCTCCTCTAGTTCATTAAAAATCTATGAATCTAATTATTGATACAATGAAAATTAATTTGTTTTAAGTCAGGGTTGACAATTTTTTTTCCAACTCCAGTCGACTCCCTGACTCCAAAACTCTTGCTCCGAGTCCAACTTCACATCCATTGTTAATAAAGGATAGAAAGTAATTCATATAATGTTTTATATAATGGAAATACAGCCCTGTGCATAGGACAGCAGCGGCATGGGGGCAATACGGTGGCTCAGTGGTTAGCACTGCAGTCTTGCAGCGCTGGAGTCCTGGGTTCAATTCCCACCAGGAACAACATCTGCAAGGAGTTTGTATGTTCTCCCCATGTTTGCGTGGATTTCCTCCCACTCTACAAAGACATACTGATAGAAGAAAAAATGTACATTGTGAACTCTATATGGGGCTCACAATCTACAAAAAAAAGGAAAGCAGTGGCATGGACATCAGAAAAAAATTTAAAAAACACAAATTTTTGGGCTATAGCTGTTCATACGATAAAGCAGTAAGTTACCCCTGTATATGTGTATTTGGATAAGCACCATATGTAGTCCAGAAAGGTGGTGAGTTAACAACATGACTTTTGTTCCCTCGCTGACATCTTTATGTCACTGCCATCTACTAACAAGTCATCACCCATATATAGCCTGATATACAGAATGATTAGGGACCATATATATTTGATATTGTTTTTTGCATACTACTGTACGTCTTTTCATTATGTTACTAACAAGGAATCGTGTGAAATGATACGTAGGACTGAAACGTGTTCTAGCACTGTTATTTAAGGCTGTTAGTATCTTGTACTTGTATGTAAATACTATGAGATTTTATAACATTACATTTTTGTTAGGAATTTGAACGCAAGCAATGGGGACAAGTGAAAAAAAGACTAAATAGCACAGAACAAACAGCGAAATAATTGTATTGTAATAACTATCTAGGTGTAGAAAGGCAATATTAATGGTTTAATACAGTAAATGTTTTCCACTTTTATTTTTCTAAATATTCACTTTAAATGGGCAGAATGTGCAGTTTTGTATCTGTATTGTTTTTATCATCTTTTGCAGCCTTAAGGGTCAGTAGCATATCGCAATAATACATGCTGTAGGACGTTCCCTGACTGCAGACTACAATGATGACTTTTGTAACATGAGATCTCTTTGTTCACTCTATATGAACATGTAATGTTTACACAAATTCAAGAGAAATCAATGATTGTCTTCCTGTACATGGTTTGTACACCTTCAATGCATTTACAGAGGCCCCTCTCTAGAAATACACAGCTTGTAAAATGACATCAAATATTATAAATTATATAGGGACGAGTATGGAATAATTTATTGCTAAATATATGGGGTTTACATGAAATAAGAGCATACAAAGTGGTTGTTGAGTTTTTCTGCTTGATGCTTTGTTTATAAAGAATGGTCACTTTATCACACTCCAGGTAATACTGACATACTGTGCTATTCCCCACGCGGGGGTTGAAGACATCATGAACCACCCCTATAGGTTCTGTGAAGCGTATAGCACAGTGTATCCATTTTGCCTGAAGGGTTCCTTTTAATAAAATTAGTGGTGATAACACTGCACATATAAGAAAATTAATCGGAAAAATGAGTATATATATTAATTGAAAAAATATATTTCTTGCTGTGAATGTCTGAAAAAAAAGCTATTTAAATTGTGCATGATGTATTTTATTACAGAAAATAAAAGTTCTTATATGATATTTGTTTTGTTTTTTCAAATAAAGAAAATAGGTGAAACTTCAGAATGTTGTAAATATTCTTTGTTTTTCTTTATTATATTAGTACATTTTAATGTTTTTAAAATAGTTTTTATAAAGGGACATAAAGGACAATCCGCAATAGGGGTTAAAGGGGTTCTCCCATCTCAGCCTTTCAGCCAGGCTGTATGCAGTGTCTGCTTCTCACTTCCTGTATTTCTCTCCCTCCTGCTGAACGGGACAAACAACACTTCTGCAGTTCAGATAATCTGCAGATTCTTGTACAGAACAGACTCCATGTTATTTGTGTCTTTGCTTCAAGAGATAACAGACCGGGTTTTATCAGCAAAGTGCGAATATCTGAACGGATTGTCTTGCCGGCACTGAGTAAGTGATGTCACTTGTCCTATCTCCCAGGTCCATGGTTATACCAACGCAGTGTAAACAATGGGAGGAATTAATTCACTTAGCAGGCAAACAAAGCAGAATTTCTAAAGCAATATATTTAGAAAAGGTCTTCAATTTACATAAGCTACTAGTATTGATAGGATCCTTGAGATCGGACAAACCCTTTAAAGGGGCTCTATCACTGGGAAAAGTCATTTCTATCTAAACACATGTTTGCATAGGCTTTAGAAATGCTTTTCCACACTTACCTTTAGTATATAAATTGCCTCAGTGGTGTCTGAATAAGTCCGTTTTTATTCATATGCTAATGAGCCTCCAGCCATCTCAGGAAGTTCCTAGCAGCCTCCTCTCTCCCATTATCTTCTATGTGTGTGTGAAGCAAACAGGAAGCGAGTCATCAGCAGCAGCAGCAGCCTCCCATAGAAAACAGCAGAGAGAGGTGTGCACCATCTATCGTGCACTAGTCTAATTAGCATATGAATATAAATGGACTTATTCAGAAACCACTGAGGCAATCTACATACAAAAGGTAGGTGTGAAATAGACTTTCTAAGGGCTATGCAAAGGTGTGATTAGTTAAAAATGACTTTTCCTAGTGATAGAGCCCCTTTAAATGGGTTGCCTAGTATCAGCAGATAAAGTAAAAAATATACTTCCTGCCAATATACTCTATCAATTCCTCAAGGTTTTCTAGATCTCTGCTGGCCCTGATTCAACGCTTCCTTCCAGCGGTTAAAAATCGTTCCATGGATAGTTGGATGGCTTGTTACAGTCACAGCACAATAATCAGATCTCTCCTATAACAAGCCATGCAGATTACTTCCACTGGAAGTAAAAAAGATGAATGACAGCAAGATGAGAAAAGAAACAATACAAGAAACAAAAAGAATCAAATAAGTAAGGCCCTATTCACATCTGTGTTTAGGTTTCCCCAAGCAGACTCCCCGAATGGAAACCTATACACATTAAAAAGCGGTTACCTAAGGAAACCACATGCAAGCACTACTTTTCTCTCCATATGATTAATGCAGAAAACAAGCAGAATCCACTTAGACCCCATTATAGTCTATGGGGTCTGTGTACTTTTAGGTAGCCGCTTTTTAATGCTAATAGGTTTCCATTCAGGTGTCCCCAAGCAGACTCTCTGAATGGAAACCCAAACGCAGATGTGAGCCAGGCCTAATACTGCTACAATAAGGCTGGGGCCCTACATTTCCTTGTCCTTTCTGTGCTTATTATGAGTACTTGAGTCAAGTAGGTAGTAGTAATTAAATACATACACCTTAAAGAGAGCCAGTCACCAGAACTCATTATATCAACCCAGCCCTACAGATAGGCTAGGGTCACCTAAATTAAACTATGTTACCCTTTGTGAATCGATGCCTTCATTGCCTAGCTATGGCCATTTTTGGTAAATAAGTTATTTGTTGTATCCAGAGCTTTTCCACTAATTTGAATAGTGACAAAAATAGGGTCAATTTGGTGGGGCAACATGGTGGCTCAGTGGTTAGCACTGCAGCCTTGCATCCGGGGTTCGAATCCCACCAGGAGCTACACCTGCAAGGAGTTTGTATGTTCTGCCTATGTTTGCGTGGATTTCCTCCCATTCTACAAAGACATACTTGAATGAAAAATTTAAAAAAAAAAAAAAAAAAAAATGTGTATTGTGATCCCTATATGGGGCTCACACTCTACATTAAAAAAAAAAAAAAAATAGGGATAATTTGATAATGATGGAGGTAAGCATTGAAAAGTATTTTGATTCAGATGGCCCTAATCTATCTTTTTCTGGGGTGGGGTAAATATGCTGGATTCTGGGGAAGGACTCCCTTTAAAGAGAACATTTCACTACCACCAAGACCAGCTCTTCATATCAATTAATAGGCACTGCTCCACTAATTCTGGCAATGTTGGATTCTTTAGCCCTCACTGTTCCTGAGTAATCAATGCTGTTCCCTGTCGTCCGTACCAGCGGCACAATGTGGGGTATTTCTGCCCCTGTGTGCTGGTAGGACAGGCGGATTTTTAATTAGCCAATCAAAAAGCGTGGCTGGCCCTATAAGAGGGCACAAGAACCTCCCCTCTGCGTGTTTTTTTCTGTCCTGTGTGGACAGAGGACAGGTGGAGGACTTGTGTCCTCTTATTGGGCTCAATAGGGTTACTTACCCTTTGAGCACATTTCTTAGCTTCTTACTCCAGGGCCCTTCTTGATTGAAGGTCTATCTTCTGGCCCTGTTGAGGGAATTAATGTTATTAGCCTGTAAGTGGCTTACCCCCCCCCTCCCCCTGTCCTCCTTCCTACCTTCTCTTCTCCTAGGCTGCCTTCTGCTGCTGCCGGTGAACCTGTTTGTTTCATCTTACGCCGCATCCCCGTCCTCAGGCCACTTCGCTGATGCGGTGGCTGTATTAGCTATGGAGCGGCAGCCGGAACTAAGAGTTCCCGGCGATGTTTCGCAGCGACCGCTGGCCGGGTGCGCACTTCCGGTTGGGAAGCTGGAAGTACGGCGGCGCCATTGCTAGTACTGGCGCCGGCGGTCTCCAGGCTCCGGCAGGGCTCTGGCCGCGTTTTGGGCCAGGAATTGGCCTTAGGAGGCTGAGGTAGGTGCCCTTGTTGGGGCTTGCTGAGGGGGGGGAATCTTGCCTTTCTAACCCTGTTTGGGTTAGACTTTTGGAGCTGTAGCTCCGCCCATTTCCGGCCGGCCGGGTTAAAGGTCAGGCCGGCCGGCTAGCAGTTACCTTCTGCTTCCTAGTGGCGCTGAAGGCTGGGTATTGTGTAACCCTAAAGCTCCTGTTGCTTCTACTGCTGTTTCTACCAACTTGTTGGATGTCACCTTGCTATCCGGTCTTCTGACCTGGTAAGATCTACCCCTTTTTATTCTTGACATGTCTTGGTACAAAGGTTTGCATGGTCTGTTCTCTCTGTAGGATATGTCATCCTCTACTACCCCTCCGGGGGATTTTAGAAGGAAAGCTACTGCTAAAAGGAAGCATCTTTCCTGTTTTGACTGTGACACACCGCTCCCTGATGGTAGGTAGCGGCTTAAAGGGTCATCCTCTCTGGGGTACCACTGGTCCTATAACCCACCTATTATTTTTAGGCTACGAATGGGCCCGTTGTCGCGGTTGCAGAGGCCCTCCACCAGAGGAGCCCTCTCCCAGAGATATGATGGCCTGGGTCAAGGAGATGGTGAGTTTGGGCATCGCTCGGGTAAATGTAATTCCCTTGCTTGTACTCTCCTTTTATTTTTTTGCAGGATGATTCCCTTAAAGGCATACAGTCTACCTTGTCTCAGCTCACCAAGAGACCATGCACTGAGCATCGTTCCTCGTCCCTCCCTCCCCTGGAACATCTACGGGTGGCAGAGGATGATTCCTCCGAGGACGACTCAGTAGTTTCCAGCAGACCTGTGTTCCACTATGAACAAACAGGCAGGCTGCTGAAGTCCATCCGGTCTACAGTGGGCCGAGATGTTGACGGGGAAGCCTCCACGTCTGCCTCTGGGGGACATATTGCCTTCCATGCGGACGCCACGCTGACCGACCTTATGGGGCAGCAGTGGAAACAGCCAGAGAAGGGACACTCCCTTTCCAGGATCTTTAAGACCTTGTTCCCTATGGATTCGGCTCAATGGGATTCCTGGGGGCCTCCCCCGAAGGTGGATCTAGCCGTGGCGAAGTTGTCTCGTAGAACCCTGGTGCCCCTTGAAGATGGATCAAATCTTCAGGATCCTCTGGATCGTAGGGCTGACGCCACATTGAAGAAGGTTTACTCTGCTTCCTCTGCCCAAGCTTCAGTAGCCATAGCCTCTACCACTGTGGGCGATTTTCTACGTAGCCGCCTAGCTACCTTGGAGCGGGATATTGATTCCGGCGTGGACAGGGATGACATCTTGGCTTCCATGAAGAATGTTCATAGGGCTGCAGATTTTTTGGCGGAGTCTTCCCGCCATCAATTAAAAATTTCAGCCAAATCGATGGCGTTGTCTACTGCGGCCCGTAGACCCCTGTGGCTAAAGCCTTGGCGTGCAGACTTCGCATCCAAGGCTGCTCTCTGTGCTCTCCCCTTTGAGCCAGGAAGAGTGTTTGGCCGAGGCTTGGATACCATCATGGAGGGATTAGCAGAAGGTAAGGGGAAGTCCTTACCTCAAGCTTCCAGGGGCAGACGTGCCCCCTCTAGAGGCAGAGGTTCGGCATCCAACTATAGACGCCCGGCTCAGCAAAGGCGTTCCAGATATCGCCCTAGGGGAACTGGACGAGGTGCTTCCAGGGAAGACACCAAGAGGAAGCCGGAGTTTTGACGCGGGGCAGCTCCCTGTGGCCCCCCTTCCTGTGGGAGGACGTCTTTCCGCTTTCTTCAGAGCATGGGTCACCCATATTCAAGATCCATGGGTGTTAAGAATTATACAGCACGGGTATCTTATCAATTTTCAGCTTCCACCTCCAGATCGGTTCGTTGCCACCAGAACCCTTCCACCTTCTCAACAGGCCAGTCTAGAGGCCTCGGTCGCCGAGTATGTTGTGAAAGGCGCCCTAGAGAAGGTCCCAGCCTCAGACCTCGGTCGGGGAGTTTACTCCCCCATCTTTCTGGTCCCCAAAGTCACCGGGGGCTGGAGAATGATAATAGACCTGAGGTACCTCAATCGCTTTATCAGGAAGAGGTCATTTCGTATGGAAACCGTGGATTCCGTGACTGCTTTTCTCCAGCCAGGAGATGTGATGGTCACCCTCGACCTGAAGGACGCCTACCTTCATGTCTCTATTGCTCACTCCCACAGGAAATTCCTCAGGATTGCCGTTTCTATGGCCGGCCACAGGGAGCATTTTCAATTCACAGCTCTGCCATTCGGCATCACATCCGCCCCCCTGGTATTTACCAAGGTGATCGCTCCGGTCGCCGCGGTCCTCAGATTGCAGGGTCTCTTCATCGTTCCTTACCTAGACGACTGGCTACTGAAAGCTCAGTCTCCTGCTGCTCTCCTCCAGCAGCTCAACCTTGCCATCAGCTTCCTACAAGAGTTAGGATGGATCATCAACTGGGAGAAGTCCGAAATCGTTCCATCCACACGGAGGAAATTCCTCGGGTTCATAGTGGATTCAGAAGCGATGCAGATCTTCCTCTCCAGCCCAAGGAAGGAAAGGATCCAGGCCAGTGCACGTTTTCTATTACACACCCGGCGGGTAACTATTCGCACCGCCATGAGAGTCCTCGGCCTAATGTCATCCTCGGCCAGAGCAGTCCCTTGGGCTTTATGGCATTTGCGTCCCCTGCAGATGGAAGTGTTGAGAACCTGGAACAGGTCTCCACGGGGACTGCACAAGAAGATCTGCTTTTCTCCCGCTACCCGTCTTTCCCTCAGATGGTGGATACACCTGAAAGACGGAAGGTCCACGGTCCCGACATTGTGGACCCTGTTGACAACAGATGCATCCCAGTGGGGATGGGGAGCCCATTGCCAGGACAAGACTGTTCAAGGACGATGGAGATGTCCGGAGCTGGGGTCATCCAATCTCAAGGAACTCAGAGCAGTGTACCTGGCCCTAGTACACTTTGCCCCGGAATTGAAAGGCAAGTCTGTCAAGATCAGGTCAGAAAACATGACGGTGGTAGTCTACATAAACAAACAAGGGGGCACCAGGTCACCAACCTTACTGAGAGAGACGAATCTCATATTCACCTGGGCAGAGAAGAATCTGGTCCAGTTATCCGCTGTTCACATAAAGGGCTCCCTGAACATAGTAGCGGATCATCTGAGTCGGGGTATTACCGTATCAGGAGAATGGTCTCTCAATCCAGACGTATTCCAACAGATCGTCCAGAGATGGGGTCTCCCGGAGGTCGATCTAATGGCTACCCGACTCAATGCCAAGGTAGGGACCTTCTGCTCTCTATACCAGGAGGACAATCCCTTGGCAGTGGATGCCCTGTCCATCCCATGGAGGTTCAGGCTGTTTTACATATTCCCTCCAATTCCAATCATACCGAAGGTATTGATCAAAATAAGACAGGACCAAGCCTCGGGAATAGCCATAATCCCGTTCTGGCCAAAAAGGGCTTGGTTTGCTCAGCTCATACAAATGAGTCAGGGCATATATTGGAGGCTTCCCCCTCTCCCAGACCTGGTAACCCAAGGAGAGCTGAGATGCCAGGATCTGAGGAGACTCAACCTGACAGCCTGGAGGTTGACCAGTCCCTATTGAGGAATAGAGGACTGTCACAAGCCGTCTTGAAGACCCTATCCAGCGCCAGAGCGGATTCGACTAACAGGAATTACCGTCGAATTAGTAACATCTTTAATGCCTGGTGTCTGCAGCATCAAGTGGACTCCACTGATCCCCCGACGGAGGCGATCCTGGACTTCCTTCAAGACGGACTAGACAGAGGTCTTGCTGCGGCCACACTCAAGGTACACGTAGCGGCCCTGTCCGCCTATCTGGGGAGGCGTTTGTCTCAGGATCCTTTAGTGAGCACCTTTATTAAAGGAGCAACTAGGCTGAGACCGGTGGTGAACACCCCTGTCCACCAATGGGACCTTATTCCGGTCCTGAACGCTCTTTGTGACCAACCATTCGAACCCCTGGAGGATGTCTCCCTTAAGTTACTGACCGGCAAAATGGCACTGCTATTGGCAGTTACAACTGCCAAAAGAGTTAGTGAGCTACAGGCCTTATCTGCTGAAGAGCCATATACTATTTTCTTTTCGGACCATGTGCAGCTTAGGTTCCTCCCAGGGTTTCGTCCCAAGATACCATCCGCTGTTAATAGGAACCAAACAATTTCCCTTTCAGTATTTTGTCCTTCCCCCTCTTCACCTGAAGAGGAAAGATGGCACAAGCTGGATGTAGTCAGATGCCTGCAAATTTACCTGCAGCGCACTCACCCTTTTAGGCAGGCCGAAAACCTGCTAATTAGCTATACGGGGAAAAACAAGGGCGCCAAAGCTACGATATCCCGCTGGGTTTCCGAGACTATAAAGGTCGCCTATACCGCCCAAGGGCTGCCGGCCCCATCTTTTCTTCATGCCCACTCAACCAGGGCAGTGTCCACCTCTCGAGCTGAGAGGAGTGCGTTGTCTTTAGATCAAATATGTGCAGCTGCTTCCTGGGCATCTGAGTCCACCTTCATTCGGCATTACCGCCTGAAGGACCGGGTGGCAGATTCCTCTGCCTTTGCCCAGACCATTTTAAGCTCAGTCATGGAATAATCCCACCCATCTTGGGGCCTACTTGCTATATCCCCACATTGTGCCGCTGGTACGGACAACAGGGAACAAGTGATTATGAAGATAATCTTGTTTCCCTTAGTCCTAACAGCGGCACAAGATTTCCCACCCTGGGAATCATATCTTATGTATAAAACTGTGTATAAATATGGAGGTACTTTTGTATTGACACGCAGAGGGGAGGTTCTTGTGCCCTCTTATAGGGCCAGCCACGCTTTTTGATTGGCTAATTAAAAATCCGCCTGTCCTACCAGCACACAGGGGCAGAAATACCCCACATTGTGCCGCTGTTAGGACTAAGGGAAACAAGATTATCTTCATAATCACTTGTTATCTTTGGTGTCTGAAATGTTATTCCGGCTCTATACTGTCAGGAGGGCAGTCTCAGATAAGGGGTGTGATTCTGAGCTCTGACACTGGCTGCCCCTTATTGGAGTTCTGAATCACCTCCCCGCCCCCCGCCTGACACCACCCTTCTGACACTACAGAGCTTAAATAACACATCAGGCACCAAAACTCACTGCGCTTGTTGCTCAGGAACTGTCGGGATTAGAGAAAAATTCCAACTGTTACGGAGTCAGTGGGGTCGCGTCTATTAACACAATCTAAGAACTTCAATGGGGAGAGGGGATGAATGGTCCTCTTTAAAGCCACTTTTACGGTATTTGCATCAGAACTTGTAAGCCAAAACTAGTTTGGCCCAAAAAATGGATATTGAAATGTATCCAGTATACTTTTTATATTTGTAGGGTTCAGTCCTAGTTTTTGCCTCCAAATACCAAAGCCAAATATAACCCAGAATGTATAAGCTGTCTTTATCGCATGTTTAATACTCCTAATAAATGTAGACAGGCTGTATTCACTTTATCAATAAAGAATCTCATTCCCTTGCTCGGTGTAAAAAGGTCTAATTAAATGTACTGCGGTTCAATGCTGACATACAATATAAAATGAAAAAGTCAAAAGGTGAAGAATGCTTTTTATAGGGTTTTATATGTTTGTACCATAATAACTGTTTGTCCTTGTTGTTGTGCAGCGTTCATGAGGCTTTGCTGTATATATACACTTGTTGTTTTTACTATTTCAATTACAGGATATGAACTATGGCTTAAAAAAATAATGTAATTGTGTATATAGACCTTATGATACCACCGACAGTAAACAAAGACACTTAACGTCATTAGAACCATCAGAACTTCCTTTTAAAGAATAAATATAGTTAAAGCTAAATATTGTGTAATCCCTCTCCTATGAAATACCCAATAACCAATGATCTCATAAGTAATGGGATTGTAATGCAATAGAAAAACATGGCAGATTTCTTCCTAAAACCGCAGTGCCGCACCTTTCTACTGGTTGTATGTGGCTTTGCAATTGATGAATGGGACTAAGCTGTAATGCCAATGATAGCCTGAACACAGGTGTGGTGCTGTTTAAGGAAAAAATGTGCGATGTTTTTCTATTATAGACAAATTCATGTGTTATATTTATCCCTGTTGTATCCCTATTTTTATTATCCCTGTTTGTGACATTATGTTATATATCATCTCATATTCTACAGAGTTAGGCAGGGAGGTATGGATGATTTGAAATACGTTGCACACTCATTTTTCAACGAAACTCAAATTTTATTTTTTCAATGTGTAGCTTGGATGTTGCCATTGCAAAAATTAAAGAAAAACAAAAGAAAAAAGAAATTAATGCACCCTTTTGATGATTTACGGCGTCTGTACCGTTCGGTCACCTCCTCATGCAGTTGCGGGTCTCAAAGAACCTGTTCATTGAAAGTGATTCCCCCACTTCATTATCGTGTCAAACTTCGGAACACAACTATGATGGTCAATGTTGAAATGATTCCGGAAACATCTCTGCGTTTGAATGACAGAAGGGCCCATTTCAATAAAGGTGTTTACAGGAACACATGATGCTCTATTGCTACTGAAATGGCGGCTTCTGACGAGCAGATACCCCCACTCTTTAATCACCAAGTTTATCCCCACCTTGCGTGGTGCCCCGTTCGAATCATCCATACCTCCCTGCCTAACCCTGTAATACACTGTGACCATAAATACATCATAGTAACAATACAATAAATTAAAGTTGGGCAATGTAAAATATATATAAAATCCACAACTTTAATTCATTGTGATGTCACTGTGTTGTAGTCATGGTCACAATTAGAGATGAGCGAACACTAAAATGTCCGAGGTTCGAAATCCGATTCGAACAGCCGTACACTGTTCAGTTGTTCGAACGGATTTCGAACCCCATTATAGTCTATGGGGGGGAAATGCTCGTTTCAGGGGTACGCAAAATTCAATACAATTATACTTACCAAATCCACGACTGACGGTCGGGCTGGATTCCCCTTGAAGTCTTCTCCCAGCGCAGCACTCCCGCGGTGTCTTCCGGCTGGAATTCACTCTGCCTAGGCATCGGGACTGCGCATGCGCAGTCGGCTCTGCCCGGCCCGATGCCTGAGCAGAGCCGACTGCGCATGCGTTAACGCTGGTTCTGCATTGAACCTTAAACTTCGAACAGCTAGTAGTGTTCGATCGAGTACGAGTATTTCGAATACCATAGTATTCCATCAAACACCTACTCGATCGAACACTACTCGCTCATCTCTAGTCACAATGTATCACAATAAAGAGATGTTGTATAAAGTGAAGTCACAGTACAGGGAGAATAAGCACTAATGTCATAGTAAGGTACTATTGCACACAGTGGTGAACCTAGTCTCAGTGGTCCCTGAGGTGGATGATCAAAAGATGCCCCCTCTCCCCTTTCCCCGGGATGTCTCTGACTCATTGCTGACATTTCCCGTCTCTTCTCTTTGCACCACCATGGCACCTTCTTCCAGCTGTGACTTGTCTCTGTAACGTTTGCAACACAAACATGTTTGACTTCTCACTTTTCCATGCATGGAAATATAAAAAAACACGAAAACTTGGTAATCTTCAGTAGTTGATACCTTTTTAATGGCTAACTCATAATGATGACAAATGGCTAACGTTTCGAAGCGCAAGGCTCCTTTGTCAAAGCAAATTTAAAAACATTTTTGAAGGATGCATATATATATATATATATATATATATATATATATATATATATATATATATATACACAGAGCAGGCACAAAGGGTGTTAGATTTCAGGAGGAGGGGGGGGTTTGTTAGTAGTTGGTGAGACAATGTAAGCAATTGGTGGAGACATTTGGTCGAGACAATGTGGTAATTGGTGGAGACAATATAAACACTTACAGGTCCTTGTCAGATCACACACTACTGTAAAAAGACATGAACCCCTGTGATGCATTAATCCCACACTCTAGTGTCCGAAACAATGTCATGAATTTATATTCATGTATGCGTCTTTCTCTCTTAGATCTGAAATTCCCTCTCAAAATCAGAATTTTCATGTCATTGGTAATGTTGTGGTCCCCCCTGCAAAAATGTTTTGACACGGGAAGGTCAGATCTTTGTTCTTTAATAGTATGGCGATGTGAGTTTCCATGCATGAACACTTTTATAAATGCCCCAGCAGCACCCAACCTCTATTATGCCCCACAGTGGCCCCTGTAATCTCTATTACGCCACACAGCGGTCCTGCAACCTGTATAATATAATAGAGGTTGCAGGAGCCACTGTGGGGTTCAGTCACAGCTAGCGGTGAGCACATGATCATGAGCAATTAGCCTAAAGCCAAACATAGCAAAATGCAGCTCAGAAACACATTATCCACAGTGTTTTTTTCCAAAGTGGGGATGAAATTAAAGAGATCCTATCATTGGATACCTTTTTTTTCTCAATAACACATTGGAATAGCCTTAAGAAAGGCTATTCATCTACCTTTAGATGTCTTCTCCACGCCGCCGTTTGGTAGAAATCCTGGTTTTTGTCGGTATGCAAATGAGTTCTCTCGCAACACTGGGGCTGAGAAAATAGAAAATTTAAAACACAGGATGGAAGAAGACGTGCAGAGAGGTGGGTTCCTGAAGAAGATAGAGCTCCAGATCTGGCTCCAGTCCTATACACAAAATGGGGCCAGAAGCAGAAAGCTCAGTCTACTGTATATCAGCCGGCACCTTCACTGCATCTCAGCACTTATTGAAGTCAGTGGGAGCTGAGCTGCAGTGAAGGCGCTGGGTGACTAAACAGCGGATGGAGTTTTCTGCTTCTAGGCCTGCATTGTGTAAAGAACAGGGGCCAGAAGTGGCTCTGTACAGCTGATGGGACCATGTGTCAGTCCCCTACTGATCAGGCATTTATGCCCTATACTGAGCAAAGGACGTAAAAAAGATTGACATTGATTTGGACAAATCGCACATTTTAATGTTCAGTCTCATGGCGACGCCTCATTTCTGGAAATCCTTTTTTTTTTTTTTTAAATGTAGATTGTGAGCCCCACATAGAGCTCACAATGTACATTTTTCCCTATCAGTATGTCTTGTGGAATATGGGATGGAAATCCATGCAAACATGGGGAGAACATACAAACTCCTTGCAGATGGTTTTATACCCTTGGTGGGATTTGAACACCAGGACTCCAGCGCTGCAAGGCTGCAGTGCTAACCACTGAGCCACCGTGTGGCCCCTTCATTTCTGGAAATCTTGTACCTAATTGGTCTTTACAGTTACATGAGGTGCAGGACTCCCAGCAAGAAGGCGCTGGCACAAGACTGAATGGACATTAGCAGTGGACAACAGTGTGCCGGGGACAGATGAGTATGCTTTTTATTTATTTATTTATTTTACACCTCATGCCTGCCACATCGGTTGCTCCTCTGCAGATCAGCTTTCCAGGACAGAGCAGCTACAGGTAATGGTAACAATTCTAGGAGCCATGCTGTTCACTTGCCATCCAGGGTGTAGCAGTAGGTTTAAGTAGTGCGTTGTTCCACATGGTATAATGGGTGAGCAGCATGGCTCCCGACCTGTTATTACCTTTAGCTGCCCTGTCTCGGTACCGCTGGTCATCAGGGGTCTAGATGGTGGGCCCCTAGAAAAAATTCCACTGGTGGGCCCTAGACATCCCAGTCCGACACTGTACACGCTATTGTGGACTTGTAGTCCTCTCTTACCCATGTCTGGATTCTATCAGGTATCTAAACTAATGACACTCTTACAACTGTCTGCTATTGGCTCAGTAAGCTGTATTGTAATGTATTTTTGAACACTTTGCAGATATGTCACTTATTTTTATATATCTTATGTCACATTATTCTTATATATTGTGTTTTTTCACTTTGATATTACTGACATGACACATGGATATGTTAATTAATTGATAGTTGATACATTTTGTTCACACTATATATATATATATATATATATATATATATATATATATATATATATACATACTATCACCATTGTAATGCTTTAAACAGTCTCTTGGAGCCAAAACGTCGCAGTATGAGGCAATAAACCTCCTTCACTTTTTTCACTATTCCTGGTGTGCCGCCTGCTTTTTTGAAGTTATATTGAACGGGACGAATCCTTTTCCCATTGGTGAGCACCCTATACCTATACTGGTGCGGTCATATATATATATTTTGTCTAATATATATATATATATATATATATATATATATATATATATATATGCATGAAATGTTGATATTTATATCATTTCATAATTTACTATATTTATGGATCCTAGTGCTTTTGTTATTCACTCTGGCACACTTTGTTTCCATCTTTCTAATTAAACTAAACCTCTACATGGATTTTTAATCGGAGTAGAATTGATCTGTCATGTGTCCTTTGCATTACTCTTATACAGTATGGTAACATACAATATTAGGATGTATTATGCATGCATCAAACCAACATAACATAGTCCCATGGTATACTGTAATTTACAAACTGACAATTCTTCCTAGAAGCAATGGATCCATAATGTTGACTGACACAGTGTACTTATGCACAGACTCCACGATTTTGCTAGCTCATTGCATCCCAGTACAAACCTTATTTGTATGCAAGTGTGGTCTCTGTGGATGCAATGATGAAGCTCAAGGGATACAAGTAGTTAGTAAGTTTAATGAAAATCAATTAGAAAGACAAGCATTAAACACATCATTTTCAGTATCAGAAGCCTGTAAACATATTTACTGGGATTTATAAAATTCTCTATTTTAAATAGGAAATAGTCCTACATATGTTTTATAATGCGAGGTAGTGTTTAAGTGGTTTTCTAAAGTTTCACCAGTCATCAAAACAAAGAGGCTGCGATGTATCACCATAGATATTCTCATCCAGTTAGCTTTATGTCAAATTTAATCCTTGATATATCCAATAGATGAAGGGGCTTCATGCTGACTCCCAGGACTACCAACAATCATATATTGTTTGGCATTGCTGGAGTGGGAAGAAAAGATCAGGTTCTGCTCCGTATAGCAGGGCAATCCAGGCTTTGGGTGCATGCACACTACGTAACGCCGGGCGTGTATGAGAGCCGTACACGCCGGCATTACGGCAGACTGCCGAACACTTCCCATTCACTTCAATGGGAGCGCTCGTAACAGCGGCGTTTACGAGCGCTCCCATTGAAGTGAATGGGAAGTGTTCGGCAGCCCTGCTGTAACGCCGGCGTGTACGGCTCTCATACACGCCCGGCGTTACTCAGTGTGCATGCACCCTTTGGGTTGTTTAATGAACTTCAGTAGGCGTTAGCTAGGAACACTCCTGAAGAATAGGAGTTCCCCCTATGCCCAACAGCAGCACAACTGGGGTATTCCTGCCCCTATGAGCTGTTAGGACAGGTGGAATTTTTAATTACCTAACAGCTTTGACCCCTATAAGAGGTCGGAAGACCAACTCCCCCTTGTGTTTTTTTCTGTCCTGTGGGACAGGACAGCTGGTTGGGGGAGAAGCGTTCCGTCCTCTTACAGGGATTCCCTCTCCCCCCTTACTCATTTACCTTTCAGGGTCCTGGCTGTATTTAGGGTCCTCCCAGGTCTCCCGCGGTTGCTGCAGCTCTGTCGGGGTCTCCATCTGCTTCCCAGAAATAAGCACGTCGCGCGGCACCTGTGTCTCAGTCACTCCGCCTAGGATCAGGAGGAGGAACCCTTTTTGCCAGGAACCTTTGTGCCGGTCCAAGGTTCCGGCCATGCGTAGGACCGCTCGGGTCCACGCTAAAAAAAAAAAAAAAAAGAAAAGAAGGAGGAGAGTAAGTGGCATGTAGGTCCCTCCAATCCCCCCCTTCCTTTCTAAAGCGAGGGGAAGGGGAGGGACCTGGAGTAGAAGAAGGCAGCAAGGTGCTTGGTCGGCTCCTCCCCCTGTGCGCTCTATAAAAACCTCCCCTCCACCTGACAAAGTTGCCTGTCGCTCTGGTTACAGGCATACCTTTCTGAAGCTGCTGCTCAAGAGTTCCCTATTGAGAGTATACCTGCTGCATACACTGAGAAAAGGTTTGGTGGAGGGGAGCGGGGGAGGGGGTTTTCTTCTCTGGTTTAAGGATTGCTGCCTCAGCTTTGCATTTGCTATGCCCCCTCCTTCTCTTTCTTCCAGAATGTCTTCCTCATCTTCTTCCACCCCTCTGCGGAAGAGATCTTCCAAGAAAAGGCATTTGGCTTGTGCCAAGTGTAGAGTGCCACTCCCGGATACCTTGGAGGTTAAAACTGGCATATGTTTTCCCTCCCATTCCGATGATTCCGAAGGTATTGACGAAACTCAGGCAGGACCAGACCTTGGCAATAGTAATCATGCCGTTCTGGCCAAAAAGGGCATGGTTCACCGACCTCATTCTTATGAGCCGGGAAACCTACTGGAGGCTTCCACCAGTGCAAAATCTGGTAACCCTAAGCGGCCGGCCTTGTCAAGGCCTAGACAAATTCAACCTCACTGCCTGGAGGTTAACCAGCCCATATGTGGCGATAGAGGATTGTCCCAGGGAGTACTGAGGACCTTGGCGCATTCTAGAGCAGAATCAACCAACCAGAGCTATCAGAGGGTTGCCCGGACTTTCCAGAGCTGGTGTATAAGTAACCAGCGCGACCTCAACAGAGATTCAGTCTTGGAGTTCCTGCAAGACGGCCTACAGAGAGGGTTAGCACCCGCTACCCTGAAAGTCCAGGTATCAGCTCTGTCCGCTCTCCTGGAGACCAGATTATCACTAGACCCTCTAATCAAACAATTTCTAAGAGGGGCAACCAGACTTCGTCCCCAGGTACAGTCGCCAGTTACAACCTGGGACCTAGCTGCAGTGCTTCAAGGACTCTGTTCATCACCCTTTGAACCCCTATCTGAAGTGGACTGGAAGTACCTGTCATACAAAGCGACCTTCTTGTTGGCAATAACCTCCGCCAAGAGGGTTGGCGAGCTACAGGCCTTGGCGGCCTCCGAACCCTTTATAACCTTCTTTCCAGACAGAGAACAGCTGAGGTTCGTCCCAGGATTCTTGCCAAAGGTACCGACCCTTCAGAATATTAACCAAGCGATTGTTTTACCAGCCTTTTTTCCCTCCCCCACCTCGTAGAGGGAAGAGAAGATGCACAAGTTGGACTTGGTTAGAGCTTTACGGATCTACCTGGAGCGCACCGCGCCTTTCCGAAGATCGGAAAATTTACTTGTAAACGTGTTTGGCCCTAATAGGGGGGCCAAGGCATTAAAACCAACCTTGTCAAGATGGATCAAGGAAGCCATCATCTGCTCCCTATGAGCCCAAGACCTTCCCGTACCAGACTTTGTCCAGGCTCATGCCACCCGAGCAGTGGCAACATCTTGGGCTGAAAGACGTTCTCTTTCCTTAGAGCAGATATGTGCCGCTGCTTCCTGGAGTTCGCATCTAACTTTCGCCAAACATTATAGGTTGGACTGGCGGTCGACGAATGAGGCAGCATTTGGACACTCTGTTTTGACGTCGGCCTGCCAGGATGGCCCACCCTAGGGTAAAAGCGATACTTGCTAAATCCCCAGTTGTGCTGCTGTTGGGCGTAAGGGGAATGAAAGATTATGAATGATAATCTGTTTTCCCTTAGCCCAAACAGCAGCACAAGACTCCCTCCCTATGTTTTGTACTGTTGTACTATTCTGTTTATGTTCATAAACTTGTACTTAAATATATTACTTGCTACTAACACAAGGGGGAGTTGGTCTTCCGACCTCTTATAGGGGTCAAAGCTGTTAGATAATTAAAAATTCCACCTGTCCTAACAGCTCATAGGGGCAGGAATACCCCAGTTGTGCTGCTGTTTGGGCTAAGGGAAAACAGATTATCATTCATAATCTTTCAATCATCACTAAGACATGGCTGACTCTGAAGAACAGAGACTGGGCCTGGAGAGCTACACTTACAAGTGCTGAATATTACAAGGTTTTGGTATGAACATGATTTTGTTTTGAGGTTCTAGGCCTAGACCCTGACAGTAAGGGACAGGGCTGTTTTAATCCATTGGGGGTGCCATAACTTAATTTCCCTTGCCCCCTCAACCACCAATCTTACAGTAAAAAAAAAAAAAAAAAAAAAAAAAGAATAATCACTGAACCATTTTCCCACGGACCTTCAGGTTCTGACTGTAAAGTCTGCGGCTCGGTGCTCATTGTGCTTCACTGCCATGGGCCAAGGCTGAAGAATGGACTATGGCACTAATAGCTCTGTGCTCCACTATAGTATTCAACCTCTAACTGTGTCACAATCACAAGAATGGTGACACCTGCAATACCAACCTCTACCACTATACAATGTACGGCACTGTGCTTGATGAGCAGTGATGAGGTCACAGCAGTTGTCCAAATGTTGCAGCCACTTCAGTCAGTAAGTCCTTCTAAAGCACATACCCTATTCCACAGTGTCTAGATAACGTGTATATTTTTAAGTAACAAATGAAAGTTTTCTGTACCTTTAAGTAAACAAGGAAAAATAAAACAATAATGTTTTCTTCTTAATAAATTCCTAAAGAGCTCTTGTTTTGACATTTGACTTGACTACTGTTGACTGGTCCCATATGGTTGTAATGTATGCCTCTTCTGAAATGACTTCCTAATGGGACATAAAAAGCTCAGTGGCTGTGATACCCCCAACTGCTGCCGCCTGTTTTAGTAATCTGTGCTCAGCAGCAGATCATTCTGAAAGTGATTGCAATGCCAATAAAAGTGCTGGTCTTTTTTTTACTCCAGAACCAAGTTTTATACAATCAAAAAACAAAATGAGTTTGTTTGTAAAGCAAAACAAACAGTATCATTGTATACAGTGTAGGAAAATTCTACAAAGTGTTTGATGTGTGATACAATGTATGAAGAGTATGATAGCAGGGATACAAATGTACCATGAGAGTGATACGGAAGCATGGAAAGTATTATATTAAGATCTGAGGACTACCATATCTTACAAATGTATGAAAAAAATTAACCAAATGTATGAAGTGCTTAATACATATAAAACATTTAAAATGAGTATGATAGCAATGTCTGAATAGTGTTATACAAATGTATGATGTTTAATACAAATGTAGAGTATGAAAAGTACGACACAACAGTTATAACAACGTGATAAGAAAGTATGAAAAGTAATCTACCAATATGTGAGGACTACCTTTGATAAGAATGTACAGTATGAAGAGTATTATACAAATGTTAGAAAAGTGTGATGCAAAAATATGAAGAGTACTACAATCATGTGTATGTAACAAATGTATGAATATTTAGATACATTTCATACAATGTATGAAGAATGATAGGAATATACAGTAGGCAGGGGTGAACCTACCCCTTTCGCCGCCTGATGCTGGGATTATTACCAGGTATAATCTCTCAACCGAGGACGGCCGTTTCGATGTTATTGCATCTCGTCAGCCCAGTGTAGAGAAGACTAACCTGGTAGAGGTGAGAGGCTTAGACAGGGTTAGGGGGATATCGTCACTCCTTAGGGAGAGACCACCATTTAGGTGTGTGGAGACTTATTAAGCCTTTAGCACTCCACTGTGCAAGGGACCTTGGGAAGAATATGCAAATTTGTCTTCCATGATGTAATTAGGAAGTCAGGTGCCTCAGTGTTGAGGGACTATACCTGGTAATAATCCCAGCATCATTGCAAAACAAAGGCCTCTTGGAAGGTCAAGCATGATGTTAAAGGGAGCAGCCTCTACTGGGCTATATCACTGAGATTCTGTCTTCCTAATTACATCAGGGAAGACAGCCTTGCACATTCCAGTGAGTGCCCTCTATTGGTTTGCAACACTGAGGCACCTGACTTCCTAATTACATCATGGAAGACAGATTTGCATATTTTTCCCATGGTCCCTTGCACAGTGGAGTGCTAAAGGCTTAATAAGTCTCCACACACCTAAATGGTGGTCTCTCCCTAAGGAGTGACGATATCCCCTTAGAAATATAATATTCACTAAGCATGGACAACAACCCATAGATGCAACATAAAAAAGGATACATTGCTTCTTCTATATACAATATACAGAAGCTGGTATTCGCAGAGGAAGCCCTCCCTCCCCCCCAGAGATCTCTCTTTCTCCGTTAGTTTGATAAAGAGCTTTGCATCCCAACTGACAAATGATCATTACATGGCACAAGCCTTGGCATCCAGAGCAAACAGACATATTGTGATGCTACTGTGACAAGAAATGTAATTAGGGCTTGTATCAGCATTCGCTGTGTCATAGAGAAGCCTGCTGTACTCTACAAGCCTCTGAACTTCATGTGATGACTCTTTAATGTAAAAAGAAAGTTAAATACCAATGATTCACTGGGGAGTTTGACATTATTACCGCCATATTCTCTGACATCTGCTCTGCTCAGTTCAATAGTTTAAGGAGTATCAAGGTGGCCCTGATGCTATTAATGTTAATTAATCTCAATTTTCTCGATTACACATTAGAATGGAAATAGTCATTTGCATTAGTAAATTTCACTTGCAGCTTAATAATCACATATTACAGTTGTCGATTGTAATCATGAAGATGTTAGTTCTATTTTGCATCAAATGTTTTATCTAAAATTCTCTAATGTTTAGTCCACAAATGCATAAAACCAGACATACGAGTCAACAGTAATATATTTACTCACAGCATAGGCCAGGTTCACACCTGCGTTCAGTATTCTGTTAGGGCTCATTTACACGGGGCAAGAGGGGGCAGATTTTGACGCCGAATCCACTACAAAATCCTCCCCCTCACAATAGAGGTCTATGTAGACCGCTAGCTTTCGAAAAAAGAAGCGGGCTGCCCTTTCTTCAGGCAGATTCTGCAGCTGACTCAGCCGTAGCATCTGCCTTGCGACAGCACCCTCCGGACTAGGCCCATTCTTTTGGGCCTACTCTGGAGTGGGAAGCCGCGACTATCGGAAGCCATAACAGTCGTGGTAGGTGCATTTTGGTCCTATTCTGATGCGGCTTCCTGCCCAAAATCAGGACAAAAATACACGGTCACTAGCCCCGTGTGAACTAGCCCTTAGGGGAGTCCACTTTGGTACCCCCCCATTGGATAATGCATTAAAAAGCAGTGAGCAATGAAACCACACGGACACCATTATACTTTATGGTGTCCATGTGGTTTCATTTCTCACCACTTTTTAATGCATTAGGTATTCCATTTGGAGGTCCCCAAGTGGACTCCCTGAACGGAATACCAAATGTAGATATAAACCAGGCCATACAAAGAACCACCTCACTTGTATACAGGAGGCTTGCTAAGTAAATCAATATTGTTAAAGGGAGTATCCAGGATTAAAAAAAAAAGTCTGCTTTCTTCTCAGGAGATGATATCATGTCCATTGGTCACATGGTCATGCTACAGCTCAGTTCTAGCCGAATGAATGGGACTGAGCTGCGTCATGACCATGTGGCCAACAGACATAAGAAACAGTTAACCATGTTTTCTAATCCTGTATAGCCCCTTTAAATAGGCTCTAAACATAGGTGAGCTACGATCTAACAACAATACACTACCTAGCTAGTAATGTATTCATTCTTTTATTATTCTTCTTTTATTTTACAAATTGTTTTTACGTCTCAAGTTAGACAGTTTTTTTTGTTACATGTGTTTTGGCAAGATTATGCAAACATACATCCACGGAATAAGGATTCACAATTGTAGCAAAGCTCAATTAACATAGAACCTTTCTTTTCATATTCTCTGTTAAGTGGACCTGTCACTTTGTGTCTTTGAAGAAAAGGCGAGACTGTTGTTTTATGAGACAATTTGTAATTTATTCTGTTTGATAGAGTAAACAACTGCTCTTTAGCAAAGAATAGAGTATACTATTATGTTGTGTGTAAGAAGTAAAACATCCATCCAACAATCCAACTTCTCTTCCCAGCTTCCTTTACATCAATGTCGAGATCTAGATACTAGTTATCTCTCTCTATCATGGCCTCAGGTTACAATATCTTTAACAAACAATTGTCTCAGAAGGTGCAGATGTGTGGCACAATTGAGAGGCTGGAAGATACAGTCAATCGGTATGAAAAGTTGCACATTCAAACCCTCAACACTTCCTGACATCTCCAACTGAAGAACACCCATCAAATCCGCTCCTCCTTCATCCCTGAAACTACAAAGATGCCAGTCCATGCCCTTATAATCTCCCGCTTAGATTACTGTAACACCCTTCTCCATGGTCTCGCAGCGAATACTCTTACCCCCTCCAGTCCACTCTAAACTGTGCTGCTTGATTTCTCCCGTGCATCCCCCATTGTCTGGAACTCCTTACAAGACACATAAGACTGACCACCACAATCATAGGCTTCAAAAAGGCCCTGAAGACTCACCTATTCGGGAAGGCCTACAACCCCCAATAACAATTATCACCACACCACCATCTGAAGTGTCTCCCCCTCTCCTTCTGTCTCTACCCCCTTCCCCCATCGATTGTAAGCCCTTGCGGGCAGGGCCCTCTATCCCACTGTGCCAGTTGGTCACTGTTAGTATTATATTTGTTTGTATACTTTGTGTACTGTATGTAACCCCCCAAATGTAAAGCACCATGGAATTAGTGGCATTATATCAATAAAATGATAATAATAATAATAATAATAATAATAATAATTTTGCTCCTAAAACCCCTGTATTACTGAAGGTTATGTGGTAACAGGCTTCCTACAAGTGGTATTCTACAGTTCAGTACAGCATTGCATGTTCTGTGCCTGACCTTTATTTTCTTTTTTTGGATTGACATTTTTGGGCTTTATAGACAAATATTGTTTTTTCCATTTTAACTTCCGATGGTCGTCCCAATATCAATTAATATTGTAACTTGAGGGATCACTGTATGGTCATTTTTTTTCAATCAGATACATGTTAAGAAGTTTGTTAAAAGAACAGTAAAAGAAATACAATTTACAAAAAATAAACCCCCCCTCTTGATTCACATAGTAGTATAGTCAAAGGCAGTCATATATCTCATGAGAAATCCGACGTATCTATGTATACTCACAGTAAAGGAAGAGCACATCATATATAATCAGTCATGAATCATCTGTCACATCAGATACAGAGTAGAAATAATAGAGGACAGCCATTCCCCTACTACATCCCAGTATGCCAAGATCTAGAAACCAAAGGTAGGCTATTGAGTCTAGGGTGCCAGACCAAGGGCGTTGGGCCAGGCTTAACATTGTCAGCTGTCCCTCTGTTTAAGTAGACAAAACTTTCCAATATTAAATGTAGGTTTACTCCAGCTCTATGTTCCATTTTTGTAGGTGAGTCAGAATTTTGTCAGTGAAAAAGAATCAGTTTATGGACCAGATACAATAAGGGGAGTTTATGCAAGTGAAGATTTTCCATCACAGTAGGCTGGCAGAATATCCTGAGAAACTGATATGAGGTGTTTTAGGTAATTGTAGCTGAAAAATACTTTCTATTTATTTCAGGACCTGACGCCAATATTTCAAAAAATGGACAGTTCCTCATTGGATGAATGAGATCTTCCTGAGCGACCCAACACCTACAACACATCTGTCCTATAACCCCTTTTACAGAGGGAGACTTGGAAAGTTGAACTGCAATAGACTCTGTGGAGGAAATATATTGTAAGGATTGGAGTCAGGGGCAGGCAGTGCAAAGTGACACAGATGGGAAAGCAACACTGTGCAACTAATGACAAAAGGGGTCGCAGGCCCTGCAGCTATAACTATGCTGTAATATCTGAGATGAGGCAGACCCATGCACTTCCTAATTGAAGTGCGCCTACCAAGTCTCCTGACACTACTTTCCGGCGGCTAGGATAAGGGGAGAGGAGGCCCTGAAAGTGCTAGGGACTGGAGTCACGGGGGTCACACCTAAACAGAAAGCACAGTGTAACTGCAATGCAAAACAAAAGACTAAAACAGCATGGAACCGGGGAGGACCACAAGTCCCAGCAAGACACAGAAGAGAAGGCGAGGTCAGACGAGCAAGAGGTCGAGCCAGGAGATATAATAAAGGTACCAAATCAAAAGACAAGGGATAGTCAAAAATACAAGCCGGGCAGATTAACCAATAAAACAGACTGAATATTAACAGACAGGGAATCAGACTGAGCAGGGGGACCAGGAAACCCAAAGTGAATGGCTGGCAAGGATCCATGCCTGGGTGGGGTTTAAATAGCAGCAGAGAACACACCTGATGGCTAACGGGATGGAGACTGAAGGCAAGGAAAAGATTAACCCTTAATGACCTAAGCACACCCAATAGAACTCCTAACACGTCTCCCAGGGAGATGCCGCGCAGCAAGGAGACCGCGGCGACTCCGTATCCTGACATACCCCCCCTTTGAGGAGGGGCCTCCGGACCCTCAAGAGGACCCCCTGGCTTAGTAGGGCAAGAACGGAAAAACTTCTCCACCAATCTAGGAGCATGAAGGTCTCTGGCTGCCACCCAAACACGCTCCTCTGGTCCATACCCCTTCCAATGTATGAGGAACTGAAGGGAATTCCGCACTCTGCGTGAATCAATGACCCGTTCCACCTCATACTCTAGTTCCCCCTGAACAATCACTGGTTCGGGTGGGGAACGAGTGACCATTGCCGGAACATACTTTTTGAGTAGGGACTTATGAAAAACTGGGTGAATATGGAGGGACCTAGGAACTGATAATTTGAATGACACAGGGTTGATTATTTCAGAAATGGGATATGGACCAATAAAACGCGGGGCAAACTTAGAAGATGGAACACGAAGTTGGAGATTTTTAGTGGATAACCAGACCTTGTCACCCACCACAAAGTCAGGTCCAGGGCAGCGCTTTCTGTTGGCGAAATTTACTTGATTAGCCTGGGCTTTTCTCAGCGATGCCAGGCTTTCAGCCCATACTGTACAGAGAGATTTAGCAACGTCCTCTACTGAGGAAAAGGCAAATTCATTACCTGTTCCTGAGGAGAATCTGGGGTGAAAACCATAGTTAATGTGGAAAGGAGACGACCGAGTCGAGGCGTTGACATGATTATTTAGTGCAAACTCAGCCATGGGCAAATATTCACTCCATTTATCTTGGCAATCAAACACAAAGCACCTCAAATACTGTTCCAAAGATTGATTCAATCTCTCTGTTTGACCACTAGTCTCTGGGTGGAAGGCTGAGGAGAAAGAAAGAGAGACTCCCAACCTGTTACAAAAAGCTTTCCAAAACCTGGACACAAACTGTACGCCCCTGTCTGACACCACATTAGAAGGAATACCATGCAGACGTAAAATGTGACGGATAAACAACCAGGCCAACAATTTAGCTGAAGGCAATTTTTTCAAGGCAACAAAGTGGGACATCTTAGAAAAACGATCTACTACAACCCAAATTACCGATTTCCCTTTAGAAGAAGGGAGATCAGTAATAAAATCCATGGAGATGTGTGACCAGGGTCTATTGGGTAGCGGGAGTGGATGTAAAAGACCCGCTGGAAGTTGATGGAGCACCTTAGATCTGGCACAGGTCTCGCAAGAATGAACAAACTTTTTAACATCCCGTTGCCAAGATGGCCACCAATACGTACGTGATAACAGATTCCCAGTACCAGTAATGCCTGGATGACCTGCCAGAACAGAGGAGTGGATCTCCTCTAAGAGCTCCAAGCGGAGGTGACTAGGGACAAACAATTTACCTGGCGGTAGCGCACTACGGGCAGCATCCTGAGTGTTGAGAATACGGGTTTCAAGATCCGAGGTCACAATTGCCACTACCACCCCAGGAGCAAGTATATTTTCAGCTTCCCCATCAGAACTACCACTAAGACCAAAACTTCTGGACAAGGCATCTGCTTTAGTATTCTTTGAGCCGGGACGGTAGGTAATTAAAAAGTGGAACCTAGTGAAAAATAGAGCCCACCTGGATTGACGAGGATTTAATCTTTTCGCCTTGTCTAAATATAATAAGTTTTTGTGGTCAGTCAGTACAGTAATTTTATGTCTGGCCCCCTCCAGGAAGTGCCTCCACTCTTCAAAGGCCCACTTAATCGCCAGAAGCTCTCTATTGCCAACATCATAATTGGCCTCGGTAGTGGAGAACCTCCTGGAAAAGTAGGCGATAGGTTGGAAGTTGGTAAATGGTTCAGTGCCCTGAGACAGGACCGCTCCTACACCTACTTCTGAAGCGTCAACCTCTACAATAAAGGGCAATTCAGGATCAGGATGGACCAGGACTGGGGCAGAAGTAAAGAGTTGTTTTAAGATGGCGAACGCTACCTCTGTCTCTGGTGTCCAGGAGGCAGGATCCGCCCCCTTTTTGGTCAAATCGGTGAGAGGTTTAACAATAGAAGAAAAAGTTCGGATAAATTTTCAGTAATAGTTGGCGAAACCTAGAAACCTTTGAACTTCTTTTAAGGTAGTAGGTTTCTCCCATTCAAGTACTGCAGATACCTTTCTGGGATCCATACCAATGGTACCAGGAGTAAGGATGTATCCCAAAAAACCTATCTCCTGGACTCCAAATTGACACTTGGATAACTTAGCACAGAGGTGGTTTTGACGTAGCCTAAGAAGAACCTCTTTTACATGTTGCTGATGTGACTCCCAATCCGGTGAGAATATGAGGATGTCATCTAAATAAATTACTAGATATCTACCTAACAGATCCCTAAAAATGTCATTCACAAAACGTTGAAATACCGCCGGAGCATTGCTCAAACCAAAAGGCATAACTAGGTATTCAAAATGACCTTCAGGGGTATTAAATGCGGTTTTCCACTCATCCCCATCTCTTATCCGAATCAAGTTGTAAGCTCCGCGGAGGTCAATTTTAGAAAACCATCGAGCCGCCACCACCTGGTTAAAAAGATCCGGAATGAGTGGCAGAGGATGTTGGTCTTTGACCGTAATCTTATTCAACTCCCTGTAGTCAATGCAAGGTCGGAGGCCACCATCTTTTTTTTCAACGAAGAAAAACCCCGCCCCCACAGGAGAAACTGAAGGTCGGATATGTCCTTTAGATAGGCTCTCTTTAATGTACTGGCGCATGGACTCGCGCTCTGGAGCTGAAAGGTTAAAAATGCGACCTTTGGGTAGTTTAGCTCCAGGAACCAAATCAATTGCGCAGTCATAAGGTCGATGTGGAGGCAAGGCCTCCGCATTGAGCTCGTCAAAGACGTCTTTGAACTCGGTAATAAATTCCGGAATTTTGATATCATTTTTGATAGTACAAACAGTATTAATATGAGAAGTACAGGAATCTCCCCATCTAACCAACTCCGAAGTTTCCCAATTAAACACTGGATTATGTACACGCAACCAGGGTAAACCAAGAATAACGTCTGCAGCCAGTTTTTTCATAACAAAAAATGACACTTTTTCAACATGTAAACTGCCGACAAAAAACTGCACCTCAGCAGTACGGGCTAAGATTTTCCCTTCAGACAAAGGGGTTAGATCTGCTCCAGATACCTGAAATGGGTATTTCAAGGGAATCAATTCAATTCCTAGGGCTTGTGCCACCACTTCATGGATGAAGTTCATGGCGGCACCTGAATCCACCATTGCCTGACATGCAAAAGTTTTATTACCATTAACAAGAATAGCAGGGAGTAAACATTTCTCAATATTATTAGGAGGTACCTGTGTGCCTGAGTGACCCTCCCGGAAATCACTCAGGCATTGGCGTTTCCCGGCGGTGGTTTAGGTCTGGTTGGACAGTTTCTCAGGATATGTCCAGGTTTGCCGCAATACAGACACAGAGCGTTTTCTAGGCGATACTTTCTCCTGGAGGCGGTTGTGGACCCCAATATCATTGGTTCTTCTTTAGGTATAGGACTAGAGGTAGGGACAGCAAAAGGAGGTATAGGTTCCGAAAGGACAGAACAGGATTTAGCTGAGGACCCAGGTTTGCTTAATTTCTCCCTACGCCTTTCCCTAAGCCTCCTATCAATAGAAATAGCCAAGGACATAAAGTCTCCTAGATTTTCAGGGACTGGATGACTTACTAGAGCATCTTTTACAGAATCTGATAAGCCTTGTCTAAAAAGGGTTAACAAAGGTCTGTCTGTCCACCCTGACTGCGAGCTCCACTGGCGAAACTCCGTGGAATAGTCCTCAGCAGTTCTAACTCCCTGCTGAATAGACAACAGATGGGACTCGGCCAAGGAAACTCTATTAGGGTCATCATAAATCTGACCTAATGTTTGAAAAAACTTATTTAATGAATTCCATTCAGGGACACCACCACCAGAATTCGTAGAAGGGACACCACCAGCGCCACCTGCTCTGCTTCAGAAGAAAGGAAATTAAAACGAAAAAATAAATGGCAAGATACCCGAAATGTTCGGAATCTGTCTGGTTTACTGTCAAAACGGTCAGGCAAGAGCATTTTAGGATCCTGACGGGTATTCAATGTGGGAAAAACTGGTGATTGAATAGAAGCACCTGCAGCGGCTGATGCTGGATCAGGCAAAGCCTCCAGACGCTGCGAGACTTGGTTAATTAACCCAGCCATGCCCTGCACCTGCCTTGACAGTTCGTCCAGGCGGTCAGTTACGGAGCGTTCGGCATCCATACTAAACCGCCGGGCGGCCTGCCTACGGTAAGGGCCAGCCATTATGTAAGGATTGGAGTCAGGGGCAGGCAGTGCAAAGTGACACAGATGGGAAAGCAACACTGTGCAACTAATGACAAAAGGGGTCGCAGGCCCTGCAGCTATAACTATGCTGTAGTATCTGAGATGAGGCAGACCCATGCACTTCCTAATTGAAGTGCGCCTACCAAGGCTCCTGACACTACTATCCGGCGGCTAGGATAAGGGGAGAGGAGGCCCTGAAAGTGCTAGGGACTGGAGTCACGGGGGTCACACCTAAACAGAAAGCACAGTGCAACTGCAATGCAAAACAAAAGACTAAAACAGCATGGAACCAGGGAGGACCACAAGTCCCAGCAAGACACAGAAGAGAAGGCGAGGTCAGACGAGCAAGAGGTCGAGCCAGGAGATATAATAAAGGTACCAAATCAAAAGACAAGGGATAGTCAAAAATACAAGCCGGGCAGATTAACCAAGAAAACAGATCGAATACAAACAGACAGGGAAACAGACTGAGCAGGGGGACCAGGAAACACAAAGTGAATGGCTGGCAAGGATCCATGCCTGGGTGGAGTTTAAATAGCAGCAGAGAACACACCTGATGGCTAATGACATGGAGACTGAAGGTAAGGAAAAGATTAACCCTTAATGACCTAAGCACACCCAATAGAACTCCTAACACGTCTCCCAGGGAGACGCCGCGCAGCAAGGAGACCGCGGCGACTCCGTATCCTGACATATATAAGTGACAGCCTATGAGGCTTAAGAACATAATGAACAATGCCCTGCCATTGTTACATAGTTACTTAGTAGATGAGGTTGGATGAAGACATCAGTCCATCAAGTCCAACCTATAACTCTACAATCCCCTACAGTGTTGATCCAGAGGAAGACAAAAAAATACATGAGGCTTGTGGTGCCCCCGTACTACAGATCGCAGTGTCAGACACACAGTCCTGGGCTCTCACATACTGAGGGCGGGTTGTCAGGTAGTCTAGGATCCAGTTGGACAGGTGATGGTCCACACCACCAAGCTTCAGCTTCTCCCTCAGTAGCCCTGGCTGAATGGTGTTGAAAGCACTGGAGAAGTCAAAGAACATTATTCTCAACAACTACCCCAATGCCCAGCCGATAGGCAAACTGGAGGGGGTCCAGAGCGAAGCTCACTAGGGGGCGTAGGTGTGTCAGGACCAGTCTCTCTAGGACCTTCATCAGGTGGGATGTCAGTGCTACAGGTCGGTAGTCATTGTAGCCCATCGAGTTGGGTTTCTTTGGGACTAGTACCACGCAAGATGTTTTCCACAGTTGAGGTACCACTCCAAGCTTTAGACTCATATTGTACATGTGCGTAATAATACCACCTAGCTGGTCACTGCACATTTTAAGAACTCTTGTGCTTATACCATCAGGTCCTCTGGCCTTGTCTTCTTTAATCTTCTTGATTTCCCTACACACCTGAGACTCCTGGAGGATCAGATAGTCAGATTGCAGTTGACTGCAGGTCGGTGGGGGTTGGGTCTTGGTGTGTGAGGGGAGGGGGTTGACTGACATGCTGGTGAAGGGAGCGTTGGCTTGGAGTTGAATCTATTGAAGAATAGATTAAGCTCGTTAAGCCACTTCCTGTCCCTTACTATCTGAGGTCCAGCCTTTTGTTTGTGTCCAGATATAGCCTTAAGACTGTCCCACACCTTTGAGATTCTACCCTCCCCCATCTGTAGTTCTATCTTCCACCTGTAGTTGGCTTTCCCTTCTCTGATCAATTGTCTTAGCTGTTTCTGCACCACCCACCGGCTATTTTTGTCCCCAGACCTAAAAATTCACTTTTTCTCCTTGAGAAGAGTTTTAATCTCAGATCCATGGTTTGTTATTGGAGAAACACCTCACCTTTCTAGTTGGTAGTTGCTGTCCACGCAGAAATTAATGTAGTCTGTTATGCAGTGTGTGAGTCCCACAATGTCCCCTGGAAATGAGTCTTGAAACATTTCCCATAATGCTATATTAAAACAGTCCCTCAGAGTCTCGACACCTTCCTCTGATCAAATTTTCACTGTACAGGTAACCGCCGGTTCTCTGCGCACCAGTGGAGTACATGTGGGTCGCAGATGTACCAGGTTGTGATCCGATCTGCCTAGGGGCGGTAGAGCAGATGAGTTATATGCATCCCTTACATTAGCAAAGAGCAAGTCCAGTGTTTTGTTGTCTCTTGTATGGCAGGTTACGTACTGAGTAAAGCCTGGTAGAGTGGATGTTGGAGAGACATGGTTGAAGTCTCCAGACACCAGGAGGAGGGCATGGGGGTGAGATGATTGTAGCTCGCTCACAGCAGCATGGAGGACTTCACAGGCAGCATCAGCTTTAGCAGAGGGAGTGACATATGCAGCTAGTACGATAACATGTGATAGTTCCCTTGGCAGGTAATAAGGTCTCATGCTCATGGCTAGCAGGTCAATATCCTTTCCACACGATTGTTTCTTAACTACAATATGTCCTGGATTACACCATCTCTCATTCACAAATATTGCAAGCCCTCCTCCTTTGCTCTTACCGCTCTCCAGCATCCTGTCCGCATGAAGAATTTTGAAGCCCTCCACGGAGGCAAGTGTGTCCGGAGTGATTTCAGTAAGCCAAGTCTCTGTAAACAGCATCATACTGCACTCACGAAACTCCTGTTGATGCCTGGTCAGTGCTGTCAGTTCATCCATCTTATTCACAAATTGATCTCACATTCCCCATAATGATGGCCGGAATCACGCGCTTTTTGCTTTTTTTTCCCTTGTGTTTCAGTATACCGGCTCTTTTTCCGCGTTTTCTAAGTTTTTTAAGTTTTCTTATTAGTTCGTGGGGGATGGTGAGAGCATGCTTGTCTTGTAGCATGCCTCCTGCAGACATAAGCTGTAACATTGTCTCCTTTGTGTACACAAGTCTTCCTTGTATGTGTGGAGGCATCCTTCCAGACAAAAGGATCAAAACGGATTCCTTTGAAAAGTGTTTCTACAGCAATTTCAGCCAGCAAGTAAGTTTTCATACTAATGCTACTACTATTACTGGAATACTGTAGATGTACAATATCTTCTTCTTAAGATGTCTCTATGTCCTGTTAAGATTTGCAATTTACTAGGTTAAAAGGAACCTGTCACAACCTGTATATGTTAAATTTTCTCATTAAAATAATTAATCTTTCTATATTTTGGAGTCCAGTGGGCAGTCCTATAAAATGATTGACAGCCATCTCTGTATGCACAGTCATAGTGGGACCACCTAGTGGACTCCTAGGCATAGGAAGAGGAGGAATTGCAATGAATAAACGGCAAGTTACATTGAACCTTTCCCCACAAATCTATATATTAATTTGCTCTATTTGCTGTTCTATAACACGCTGCCTACAGATCAGACGCCATGTTCCGTGTCACAGGTTCGCTTTAAAGCTACGTGCTGCTCCTGTCTAACCTACATTTGGCAGATAATGAAAACAAGGAACTTCACTCAGTTGTCACCTTGACACTCAATCAATAATATATATATATATATATATATATATATATATATATATATCATACAGTATGACATTTGGGTATTCGTACCTGTAACTCTGGGCTCGTACATTTCCATTGTCATAGATAATAATCATATACTTATTGTTAATAAGAATGAAAACAACAAATAATTAAAGAACAACCAAACAGCCTGTAGTGTCAGTGGAGCACATTACAGGATAAGGCTTCTGATCTACAGTAGCGGAGTTAAAGGAGGCTCCGGGTCACATACAATGGAAACTGATTAGGCTCCCATTCGGAGACATATCCATAGCTAGAGGAAGAGCAAGATAATAATGACCTGTCACAAACTAACAGGCTGTCAACATGAGGTAATCCTAGATTAAACAGAACAGATACAGTATCACAAGCTCCCAAGATGACATTGAATCAGCCATGAGACATGCACTTTCAGATTCCGGATAAAGGGGTTGTCGGAGACGCAGTTAATTTAAGAGTCAGCAATTTATCCTTCAAAAACTGCCCGTTATTGTAATGATAAAATTAATATCTTGCTATGCTATTCTATCATGACAAAGAATTCTCAATGAAATATTCTTTAGAAAGGGACAGGGAGTGGGTGGAAGTAAAAGAACATGCTCTCCTAGGTGACAAATGTACATGTTATACCTGAATGTCTAAGTAAAAAAAGAGCCTGCAAGGATATAACAATCAAAGTTACACTTTAGCTTAGTCTTTCCAGTATTCCTACATGGAGGGGACTCTTCTGAACACTAATAGTTTAGGTATGTCTGATATAATCGGCTAAAAAAAAGAATCAGCCCTATTTTAAGACAAATAATTAGGAGAAAGTGTAATCTGCAAAATAAATGCATTCCTTGATTGGTAATTACCCACTTACAGTAAGCACATCCATTTCATTGATTTACTCCAGTTTTAGCACTAATCTCCTTGTCTACATGCACTTAGTTTTCACATTCACAATAAAATGGTCAGATAAAACAGTCTGTATCTGCATAAGAGAGTTTGCTACTCAATAACATTAATGCAGTCACTTAAAGGGGACATCCAGTATTTGTTTTGTATAGCCATGCTATTTATGAACAATAAGAGGGTTTTGCAATGTGATGTTTTGTATTAAAATATCCTTGTACTTAACCTCTTCAAGACAGAGCCTAAAAGTACCTAAATGACCAGGCCTCATTTTTCAAATCTGACATGTGTCACTTTATGTGGTAATAACTTTGAGATGCATTAACTTATCATGGTGATTCTGAGATTGTTTTCTCGTGACACATTGTACATCGTGTCAGTGGTACATTTTGGTCAATATGTTTTGTCTTTTATTATGAAAAAATAGGAAATTTGGTGAAAATTTTGAAAAAAATGCAGTTTTCAAACTTTGAAATTGCATGCCTTTCATGTAGAATGTCATACTACCCAAACTACTTCATAAATTTAATTTACCATATCTCTGCTTTATATTGGCATCAAACTTTAATTGCCCTTTCATTTTTTTCAGATGTTATAAGGCTTAAAAGTCAAGCAGTAATTTTCCAAATTTGTAAGAATCTTTCCAACACACATTTTTCAAGGGACCAGTTCAGTTCTGAAGGGGTCTTGAAAGGCCTCTCTAATAGAAACCCCCATAAATCACCCCATTCTAAAAACTACACTCCTGGAAGAATTCATAACTGCATTTAGGAAGTTTCTTAACCCTTTCAGCATTTCACGGCAATTAAAACAAAATAGAGGTCAAATTTACAATTTAAATTTTTTTTCACTAATATATTCATTTAACCCTAGAATTTACACATTCACAACGTGTTAAAGGAGAAAACGCATTCTAAATTCTATTAAGCAATTTCCCCCAAGCATGAAACCATCCCATGTGAGAAAGTTAAATGATGTATGGGCACACTGTAGGGTCCAGAACAGAAGGAGCGCTATTGGGATTTTGGAGGGCAGATTTTGCTGGAATCTGTTTCAGGCACCATGTCGCATTTGCAGAGCCCCTGAAGTGCCAGAACAGTGGAAACCCCCCCAAAATGACACCATTTTGAAAACTAGACCCCTCAAGGAATGTATCCAGGGGTATAGTGAGCACTTTGACCCTACGGGTGTTTCACAGATTTTTTTTACCATTGAGACATGAAAATTTAAAATTATTTTTTTTCTGATATAATGTCACTTTAGCCCCCAATTTTCCATCTTCAAAAGGGGGTAAAGGAGAAATTGCAACCCACATTTTGCTACACAATTTGTACTGAATGCAACAATACCCCATATGTTCTGGTATACTGATATACGGACACATGGCAGCACTCAGAACGGAAAGAGCGCTAATTGGGTTTTGGAGGCCAGATTTTGCTGGAATCATGATCAAGCACCATGTCCCATTTGCAGTGCCCTCAAGGTGCCCAAATAGTAGAAACCTCCAAATTGTGACCCCATTTTAGAAACTAGACCCCGTGAGTTATTCATTGAGGGGTATAATGAATATTTTGACTCCATAGGTTTTGAAAAAATTTGCGTCAAACAAAAAAAATTCATATTTTTTACACAAAAGTGTCATTTTAAAGGCAGTTTTTTTCCCCATAATGCATGAAAATGAAGAGAAACACCCCAAAATAGATTACCCCATTTCTCCTGTGTTCAAAAACGTACACTTTGTGGCCTTAATCCTATGTACGGACACACGTTAGGGCCCAAAAAGAAGGGAGCACCAACTGGATTTCAAAGACATAATTTTTGCTTCTAAATGTTTCAGGCCCATTGCGCATTCAAACAAGATTTGAGTTACCAAAACAATTGAAAACCCCCATAAATGACCCCATTTTATAAAGTAGACCCCTTAAGGTATTCATTGAGGGGTACAATGAGCATTTTGACCCTATAGCCGTTTCACAGATTTTACTAACCTTGGGATGTGTAGGTTAAAAATTACTAAAATGTCCCTTTATCTCCAAAGTTTTTATTTTCACAAGGGGTTAAAAGAGAAAAAGCCCCCCGCAGTTTGTTACACAATTTCTCCTGAACACGGCAATACCCCATATGTGGCCATAATCTGCAGTATGGGTACTTGGTGGGGCTCAGAATGGAAAGAGCGCTATTTGGCTTTTGGAGGGCAGATGTGGCTGGAATAGTATTCAGGTGCCATGTCGCATTTGTTGAGCCCCTAATGTATCAATACAATAGAAACCCCTCAAAAGTGACCCCATTTTAAAAACTACACCCATCAAAGAATGTATCAAGGCATATTATCATTTTGAGCCTAAAAATTCTTCCCAAAAATTAACGTACAAAATGAAAATTGAAATTTTTAAAGAAATCAGCCATTTCGGCGCCCAATACTTTGCACCCACTTTGTGTTGTCAGAGACCTGCACTCCTAAAACTATTAAGGAGCCATCCTGAGGAGCAAAAAATTATATATGTGGGTGTAAACTGCTACTTGGGCACAGAGCAGAAGGGAGCTCAGAAGGGAAGGAGCACTGCGCTTTTTAGCTTTTGGGGTGCAGATTTAGAGGAACCCTCTGGGCGCCATGTTGTTTTTGTAGAGCCCTGGAGGCAACAGTAAACTGGAATTCCCCAAGAAGTGACCCCATTTTGTAAGGGCATTTTTTGGGTCTCTGCAAATATGATATGGTGTCCAAACACCAACAATCTAAATCTGCACTCCAAATGTACATATCGCTCCTTCACATCTGTGCCCTGCTGTGTACCCAAATGGCGGTTTATGCCCACATGTATGACACTGGTGTACCCCGGATAACGTACGTAATGCCATATGTGGGTAGAATCGGCTGTTTGGGCACAGCCGGGCACAGAAGGGAAGGAGCGCTATTTTGGTTTTTGGAGCACAGTTTGGTTTTAGGACACCATGCCACTTTTGCAAAGCCCCTGAATTGCCAATAAAGTGGAATCCGAAGACATGTCACCTCATTTTGGACACTAGCCCACTGATGGAATTTATCTCGGGCACAACAGCTTTTAGAGCGTTCATCTCTGATACAAGTCGGGCACAAAATATTAGGCACTGAAATGACGTATTCCTGGAAAAAATTATTTTTACCTTTCACAATCAGCTTCGTATTCATTTATGGATAATAAGTTATAGCAACACTTGGGGGTTAAAAATGCTCTCTGTACCCCTGGATAAATCCTTCAGGGGTGTAGTTTCCAAAATAAGGTCTCATATCAGGGGATTCCACTTTACGGGCATTTCAGCTCTGCAAAAGTGTCGTGGAATCCAAAACCGCCCGTGCTCCAAAAACCAAACAACCCTTCTGTGTCCGGCTGTGCCCCTATATCAGTTTATACCCACATATGGCATTGCGTACAGTATCCCGGGTACACCAGTGTCATACATGTGTCATAAACTGCAGTTTGGGCACACAGCAGGGCTCAGAAGGGAAGGAGCGCAATGCGGCTTTTGGAGTACAGATTCAGATGTTTGGTATCTGGACGTCATGTCATGTTTGTAGAGCCTGTAAGGTACCAGAAAAGTGGATTCCCCAAAGGAGTGACCCCATTTTGAAAACTGCACCCCTCAAAGAATTTATCAGGGGGTGTAGTGAGTATTAGTATCCCAGACGTGACTGCACAGCGGATGGCGAAGAGGGAATATATAAGCTGTGCGGAGAACATTGCAGACACCAAATTCCCTACTATGTCCCAGGAGCTCCTATAATTGGGGGAGTCACTCTGCGGGTCACTTTGGGGGTCACCTCTGGTGTCTTTTCGCTCATAAGCTGTAAATCTGGAGTGTCCCCTGATTTACGCTTGCACAGCTTATATATTCCCTTCCTGACGCAGCCAGTTGTGTTCTAATGATTTGGTGATTTGGTTTTTTTTGTCTTCACATTACTAGATGCTATAATTTCTATATTTTCCTGGTGACGCGGCCATATAAGGGCTTGTTTGTGGGATGAGATGCATTTTGTAATTACACCATTTTTGGGTGCCTACAATTTATTGAATACATTTTATTAACTCTTTGCTGGATTTAAAAAAAAATAAAATCAATTCTGGCATTGCGTTTTACCTTTTTAATTTTTCGCCATGCAGCGTACAGCATAAGTAATATGTGACCTTTATTCTGCTGGCCAGTACGGTTACAGCATGCAGTGTACAGTATAAGTAACATGTAGCCTTTATTCTGCGGGTCGGTACGGTTACGGCGATACCTCATTTATATTTTTTTATGCGATACTAATTCTGCAGAACAAAAACACATTTGGGGACAAAATCAGTGATTTTTGCATCGCCATCTTCTGAGAGGCATAACATTTTTATTTTTCGGTTGACAGTGTTGTTTGAGGGCTTAGTTTTTGCGGGACAACCTGTGCTTTTTATTGGCACTGTTGTGGGGTGATTATGACTTTTTGATCACTTTTTATAGCATTTTTTTTTTTAGGTGAGATGGCGAAAAATCACTACTTCCGACGGGTTTTTTCCATTTTTTTTTCCCGACGTTCACCATGTACATTAAATATTATTTCAGTTTTATTATACAGATTGTTACAGACGCGGCGGTACCAGATATGCATTGTTTTTATTAATTTTTAGGTTTTTTTATATAATTCATTTTCTATTGAATAAAAATGAATTTTTGGGGCTTTATAACTTTATTAATTTTTTTCAAACACTTTATTAGTTATTTTTCACTTTTTTTTCACTTTTTTTTTATGTGTCTCTTTTAGGACACTTGATTCTGCAATGAATTCATTGCTGAATCAATCAGGCTGGAGACACAGGCTGCACGTGTCTCCAGTCTAACAGGAAGCCAAGCAATGTAGACGCATCGCTTGGCTTTCTTAGTACCTGGCAGGGTCAACCAGGTAACGAGGGGCTCATGCACTCTGGGGTCACTGGTTAGACCCCAGGGTGCATGTTTTACATATCGGCACCCCCCGATCTCCCCGCAGGGGGTGCCGATAACATCGCAGAACCACTTCAGTGCCGTGATCATGTTTGATCACGGAACTGAAGGGGTTAAACTCCGATCGGACACCAGCTCCAATCGGAGTACATCGGGCACAGTGTTAGCTATAACATATAGCTAACACCTGCTCACGATGCCGCCCGCAGGACCATTTACCTGCAGGCGGCATCTCATGTCAGGGAAAGTTTGTTACTGCAACAAACTTTCCCTGACATGGCTGCTACATGATCGGGACCTGAATCTATTAGGTCCTGATCATGTCTCCGTGGACCCCAGCAGCTATTAGCGCTAGGTCCACGGAGCTCTGGACCCTCGGGGAGACCCGATCCCCATTTTAAAAGGGTCAGTTTATAAACGTCGGCGCGGCACAGAGCCCAAGCCGCGCCGACGTTTATATACAGTCAGCCGTCGTGAAGCGGTTAAAGGGGTTTTCCCATCTCTCTTTGTCACCAATTTGGCTCCTTTCGCTTCTTCTCATTTCCTGTCTTCTTCAACAAGCTGGTGGGTGTGCTTTGGCATTTGATGGACAGGTAACTATGAATAGAGATGAGCGAACAGTAAAATATTCAGTATTCGATATTCGCTTCGAATAGCCGCTCAATATTCGACTATTCGATCGAATATTGAACCCTATTATAGTCTATGGAAAATGCTTCATTTCAGGGGAACCCACCATTCGAATCAGGAGGGTTACCAAGTTCACTATGACACCTCAGCAAATGATGCCAACACCTCTGGAATGCAACTGGGACAGCAGGGGAAGCATGTCTGGAGGCATCTAACAAGCCCAAGTCACAGTTTTACCACACCATCACAGCCTATCAACTACACACTTTCCACACTCAAAAAAAAAAAAAAAAACTATCAAAGTGGGCAAATACCTGGAAACCTTCTTTCTTCCCCAAATGGATGGACAGAAACCCAAATTTAAGCTAAAGAAACATTAACAAGCACCCCTTTAAATCATGTTGCCCATGACAACCACAGATGGAATAGGCAATGAGAAATCCAAAAGCCCCCACCCTTAACTGTCATTGTGGATGTGTGTGTGTGTGTGTGTGTGTGTGTGTGTGTGATGTGGTAAGACCTTCCAAAATTCACTTTTCTGGCCCTTAACATGAGCCCTTCCAAATTAAGTTACAGGCCCTTAAGCTGAGCTACCAGCAGAGATTGAGGCACTTTAGGTGACTTTAGCTGCTTACCAGCAGAGTTTTAGGCCCTTTAACTTAGTTCAGCCTTGCACCAGCAGAGTTTTTGCCCTTTGGGTGAGTTGAGTCTTGCACCAGCAGAGTGTTAGCCCCTTTAAAATTCTTAGCCCCTAAAACGGTGGTTCCAGAACTATCACTCTCATTGTGTTGGATTGATGCAGTGGATTGGACTGAGGACCCAGACATTGACCTTGATTTTGATTGGGAAATTGATAACATTTTGGCATCAAGTCCTGGAGGTAAATTTTATTTAGAGGACCGCAAAGGTGGAGAATTGGCTGCAACTACTACTACCGGTAATGGTCCTCTAATATCGGACTCTACATTACCTCTACAGGGTTCTTATCAGGTGTTAATAGTTCAAACAACATGCTCCAGTACTTTAGATGTAGATCAGAAACCACTTTTCCTTCCGAAGCCATATTTAACCAAGCTTCATCATTATCATCCTGCTGAGATGGAGCCACTAAAGGAAACCTTGCCTTCAAAAGCATGTTCTGGAGCTGCGACTGAGCCAAATCTAAACACAGAGTCCTTTGGAACTGAACAAAATTCACCAGCAGTGTTTTTGGCCCTTAGGGTGAGTTGAGCCTTGCACCAGTTCCACTTGACCACCAACGCGTGGACAAGTGCATGCGGCCAGGAACACTGCATCCCAATCGCGGCACACTGGCTGAATGTAGTTGAGGCTGGGACCAGGTTGCAAACTATGGCAGCCTGCTTGTCTCCCCACCCAATATTACTGGCAGGAGTGCTGAAACAACCCCCTCCTCCTCCTCCTATGCCGTTAAATCGACCCCAGCTACGAGTTGGAAACGCTGCAACACTGGCGTGGGGAGACGTCAGCAGGCCGTGCTGAAGCTCATCAGCTTGGGGGACAGACAGCACACTGCCTCCGAGGTCAGGGATGCCATCCTGGATGAGATGGCAATGTTTTTTGCCCCGATGCACCTGGGCCCAGGTGCAGGTTGGCGTATATGATAATGGCCGGAACCTGGTAGCAGATCTGGAGCTTGCCAGACTCAAACACGGTCTACTCATGGCCTACATTTTCAAATTATTGGTGCAATGGTTTCTAACAACTTACCCCAATTTACACAAGCTACTGGTTAAAGTGCGGCGCTTGTGCTCCCACTTTGGCACGTCTACAGTACCTGGTGCTAGCCTCAATACACTCCAGCAACGCCTACATCTGCCTGAAGCTCCGGCTGTTGTGCGAGGTCACCACACGCTGAAACCCTAGATACCGTATGTTGAGCAGGGTGTGTGAGCAGCAGAGACCTTTGATGGAGTTCCATCTACAAAACCCAAGGGTTCATCAAAGTCAGCTCCCTCAGTTTCTGCACCATGAGTTTCCATGGGTGGCAGACTTATGTGAAATCCTATCCCATCCTTTCCACTGGACAAGAAACATTAGCATGCGCTCATCACAATTGCTGATATGACAGCTACGTTAAGCAGGGTGCAGGGTACAACGCAGACCAGGCCCGAGCACCAGGAACAGGTGTTACAATGGCTAGCGGATAATGCTTCCAGCTGCTTTTCCAGTCAGCCACTACCTGCAGTCGTGTTCATACCCAAGAGTCTGCCCCTCCTTCCTCCCAACATGCCGAATCTTCCCAACAGACTCATCCCACCCTTGCCCCCTCCCAGGATCTCTTTTCAGGTCCTTTTACTGTCTCTCCCTCTGTTGAACCACTTCCCGAATCCCAGGAGCTACCAGACGACTTTGTGTGTATTGATGCCCAAACACTGGAGCATCCGCCATCATCTGGCAATTTTGTGGTTGTGGACCCACAACCAGCATTTTTCGTACTCAGTGATGATGATGAGACACAGTTGCCATCAGGGCATGCTGTTGTCATGTGCTGTTTGCATTAAGAGAAGAGTGAGCAATTGGAAGAGGAGTTGGTGGACGATGAGGCCACCGACCCTAAATGGACAAAGCAGTGCAGATGTGGAGGTAAGCTAAGCAGGAAAAAAGGTGGCTACAAGCAGAGGCATGAACTTCGGAGATGGATGTCTAGGGGTGAAAGCAGTGTAGATGTGGATACAAGCGCAGCAGCAAAAAAGATGGCTAGAGGCAGAGGCATGTCCAGAGGCAGCAAGGCCAAAGATTTTCCGTGTACTAGCCACTCATGCAAAACTCACCCATGCTGCCAGACTAATTCCTCCAACAGGCTAACAACTGCCATCCGGTCCACACCCACCAGGGGCACACTCTCCAAGGTCTGGGACACGTTAATTGCACCCCCTGGCCAAACTACTGCCACTGAGGGGTCTAGTGTCACCAGGAGGGACAAGTATAGGCACATGTTGCGGGAGTACCTGGCCGACCCCAGCCCTGTCCTCTCCGATCTCTCTGCGCCCTACATTTAGTGGGTCTCCAAGTTGGATTTGTGGCTGGAACTTGTGCTCTATGCATTGGAGGGCCTTTGCTGCCTTGACACCAGCGTGCTACCGGAAAATGTCTTCAGCGCAGCCAGTGGCATCACGGATAAGCACAGCCAGCTGTCAACTATCATTGCTGACCGGCAGACGCTGATCAAAATGAACAGCCACTGGATAAACTCATCATTTTCATGTCCAGCAGTGTCAAACACCCTGACATGAAGTTTGATGTGTGTGCTCACCCTCTACAATTCTTCATCCTCCTAATACCTCTCCACCATCAGCGTTGCACAATTCTACTCCTACTAGGTTCAATTCACACTAATGCCCCCAAACTCTTCTGGTTAGAGGCTCAATCCACCCTGATTCCCCCAACTGTGCTGGTTAGAAGCTCATTATAAGTCATGCTAAGTAACACACTGTCACACATGGCTGACTTCATGTTAGGTTGCTTTTCAAGAGACAAAGGCATCGTTCACAATATGGAGAGCAAACAATAATGGATTTTTGCAATCCTCGACCCCCGGTATAAGTTAAAAATCTCATCCTTTGTTCTGGTACAGGAGAGCAAAAAAATTGCACAAATGATATGTAAATATGGAGGCAGGCTAAGCAGCAAAAAAGGTGGCTACAGGCAGAGGCATGGACAGGGGTGATGTATAGCAGGGAAAGCAGTGTAGATGTGGAGGCGAACTAAGCAGGAAAAAAGGTGGCTAGAGGCAGAGGCATGTCCAGAGGCAGCAAGGCCATAGATTTTCCATGTACTAGCCACTCATGCAAAACTCGCCCATGTTGCCAGACTTATGCGAGATCTCTCCGTGTCTTTGAGGAGTCCACCAAGAGGGTCAGCGTTGACGACGCATTACTGATTTTAACAATCCCGCTCCTGTGTGTGATGCAAGAATCCCTCATCACCATCAGAGATAACGCATTGTACGCTGAGTAGTCGGGCATAGGAGCAGAACTATTCCAGCAGTATAGTCAGTGCACACTCCTGTCTGCTTCACAGCGTATATTGATGGAGGAAGAGGAGGATGACGAAGTGGCAGATGATTTCATTGTCACAGGAGGCTAGCGGCACCCCCTGGCCAAACTACCGCCACTGAGGTGCCTAGTGTCACCAGTTACATGACAAATTTAGTGCGGTTTGCACACTTTGCAAGTCTAAACTGAGTAGGGGCTCTGAAAAGAGCAACCTTACCACCTTTTGCGTGCGCTGTCATTTGGAAGGCAAGCCCTGGGCTCAGTGGGAGAGAGCAAACGCAGGACAATTGTCACCCGATGTTGCCGACACTGCCTCTTCTACTGTTTACACCAGCCTGGACACCTACACATCTGTCTCTGACACATTGGGTAGTTCACCCTCATCCGCCCTTTTGGCCTGCACCTTCATGTGCCTCTTCCCAGCCACTCCCCATCTCCCAGGCGTTTCATTGCAGGCAGAAGTACAGCACAAGCCACCCACATGCCCAAGCCTTTAACGGCCTCATCTAAAAACTGATGGCCCTGGAGATGTTGGCGTTTATGCTTCTGGATACCCAGGCCTTCCGTCACCAGATGGCAGCTGGGGCACCTCCCTATGCTGGGCCTAGCCATTACTACTTCTCTTGGTGTGCTGTCCCCGCCTTGCGCCTGCACGTGTCCCATAACATCAGTTGGGCCCAGAGTTCCGCACTTCGCTGCAAGGTCCACTTGACCACCATCAAGCGCCTGCGGTCAGGGATGCTGCTTATCTTTAATGACAGGCCGGGTGAATGTAGTGGAGTCTGGGCCTGGGGTGCAAACTGGGGTGGCCTATCTCCTCTCCCAGCCCAAAATTCATGGCAGGGTTTCTCTGAAAGCCTACTCCTGCGCTGGAACCTCGACCCCAACTACGAGCTGGAAACTCGGTACCACTGGCATGGGGAGATGTCAGCAGGCAGTGCTGAAGCTCATCAGATTGGGGGACAGACAGCACACTGCCTCCGAAGTGAGGGATGCCATCCAGGATGATATGGCAATATGATTTTCCCTGCTGCACCTGGGCCCAGGCATGTTTGCTTATGTGATAAAGGCCGGAACCTGGTTGCACATCTGGAGCTTGCCAGACTCAAACATGGTCAACACATGGCTCACGTTTTCAACTTGTTGGTGCAAAGGTTCTTTGAAAGCTACACCATTGTGCCTGATATACTGGTCAAAGTGTGGCCATTTTCGTAAGTGAGAAGTAGCCTCTGCTAGGCTAAAAACATTCAGAGCACACTCCTGTCATCTTCGCACCGTTGGTTGGAGGAAATGGAGAGTGACCCTTACAGTTGGGGGCAGCAAAGCCATGCCAAGTAACACACTGGCACACATGACTGACTTCATGTTGCTTTTCAAGAGACAAAGGCATAGTTCACATCATGGAGAGCAAACAATAACAATACTGGATTGAACAAAAAATTGGATTGAGCTGAAATAGCATGACTGAATTGTATCACACTTAACTTTTGGGGGGTAGACCCTTAAAAATTGGATTGACCATACATGGCCTGACTGAATGAACGGCTGTCTCCCACTTAGCTTCGGGGGGTAGACCCTTAAAAATTGGATTAAGCATACATAGCCTGATTGAATTTCTGTGTCTCCCAGGTAGGTTTTGGGGTTACACACCGTGAAAAACTGGATTGAGCGTACATAGCCTGACTGAATTTCTGTCTCTCCCACCTAGGTTTTGGGGGTACAAACCCTGGATATCTGGATTGAGCGTACATAGCCGGACTTAATTTCTGTCTCTCCCACCTAGGTTTTGGGGGTACACACCGTGAAAAACTGGATTGAGCATACATAGCCTGACTGAATTTCTGTCTCTCCCACCTAGGTTTTGGGGGTACACACTGTGAAAGACTGGATTGAGCGTACATAGCCTGATTGAATTTCGGTGTCTCCCACCTAGGTTTTGGGGGTACACACCTTGGATATCTGGATTGAGCGTACATAGCCGGACCTATTTGCTCTGTATCCCTGTTTTGGGGTTACACACTGCCTGAAAAGCTGGTTTGCACATATATAGCAAGAAGTAACTGCTGTGGATTCCTGCTATTATGTAGGGGACACCCCTAATAAAAGCTGGTTTGCACGTACATAGCAGGAGGTAACTGCTCTGTATTCCTGCAAATTTGTTGGGGGGGGGGGGACACCCCAAAGAAAAGCTGGTTTGCACGTATATAGCAAGAAGTAACTGCTGTGGATTCCTGCTATTTTGTGGGGGACACCCCTAATGAAAGCTTGTTTGTATGTATATAGCAGGAGGTAACTGCTCTGTATTCCTGCAAAAAAAAATTTTGGGGGGGGGGGCACCCCAAAGAAAAGCTGGTTTGCACGTATATAGCAAGAAGTAACTGCTGTGGATTCCTGCTATTTTGTGGGGGGACACCACTAACAAAAGCTGGTGTGCACATATATAGCAACAAGTAACTGTTCTGTATCCCTGTTTTCCACCGTCCGTGGAAAGCTCCACTCCTGTCCCTGCAGTGTATAGCTCTGAGAAGAGCTGTTGTTGTACTTTGGTTTTTCCCTGCCTATCTGAAGCTAATGCCTATCTAGCCCTCAGCAGATATGTCTCTCTCCCTATCTCTCACTGCAAAATGACACGAATATGGCGGCGGCTGTTCTTATGAATGGGAGGTCACATGTTTTCGGCAGCCAATGTTTTTTTTCAATTTTTTTTCACTGCCTCCGTTGTTGTAGTTCCTATCCCACCTCCCCTGCACAGTTATTGGTGCAAAAAACACGTTAGGGAAGGTGGAAGGGGATACAAATTTTTACTGCGTATGCCACGTGGTATTCGATTGGGAACGAATACCTGGAACAGTCTGATATTCAATCGAATACCTATTCGATCGAATGGTGTTCACTCATCTCTAACTATGAAGTAACTCAGTAGCTATAGATATAGACATTGCCTTTACCATGAGAGATTATTTATTATGAGTACTACAAATGTATAATAATACAGATTAGGTAATAAGGGTCATAAATGTATATTAAATTACACAGGTTTGGAGAGAAAAAAGGAACATCCTACTAGGACTGACCACGGATTTGGAGTAAACTCAATGTTATGTTATGTTTCTGTTTGCATAGAGTAATAATATATACTGTCCAAGCCTTTATCAGCAAACTGGAATTAGATAACCTGATTGCCTGGGTAGAAGAACAGGACATAACAGCTCTGAAAGTAATCCAGAGAACCTAGCCCCCATCTCGTCCAGAGAATATGGAGTCACATCATCGGTCTTGAAACTGGAAATTTGGTCTGCTGGAGGATCTGAATAATGGAGAACAATACCACTGAAACAGCAGTTACACATGAAGACCGATGCACCCCATTGACTCTACTTGGGTCTGCCAGGTATGAGGTAGATGCTTTACTTTATGCACATCAGTTCAGGCCAGTACTTGGGACTGCTAGCAGAAAAAGGAACCCATTGAAGACAATGGGAGGCTTTTTTTCCAGCACTGAAATTCCACACCAAATTCCTCACCATTTTCCTCCATGTAAATGGACCCTTATAGAGTAGATGTCCTTCTACCTTACTGTATGTAGTGTTTCCACCCACCAGCTCAGAGAGGAATGAAAACTACAAATATAACATGCAGAGGAGGAAACTTCTAAATAAGCCATATATTGACCAGAAATAGGTTAATTCAGATACACAGGGCAGTTTACCTTGAAAAGTCAAACAAAACAACATGAACATTTTCCATTTATCTTCTCCTTCCCCTCCTTGTACATTTAGACTATGTAATACATCAGGCGAAAGAACTTATGCACTGACAACAACAAACACATATCAAAATTAAATTATAATTGCTTGTATAACAAAAGTTCTACAATTTTGAAAAATCAGAGAAGTTTTCACCATACAAACAAAAACATTTTACCTATATTCGGTAGTTTGGTGCAATTATGGTAATACCAAATTTATATAGTTTTATTTTACATATTTCAACACATTCACAAAAATCCAGGACTTTGAAAACAATTTTTTTTTTTGGAATAACCATAGTCTGACAAAAGTTAATTTTTCTATACAAAGCTACATAAAGTGTCTTTTTTTTGTTGCATTACCATAACATTACCTGATGCACTTTTATATTTTTGTGAATTTCTGATCTTTTGATTGCTTTTCATACAATTTTGGTTGGGAGGCCAGACAGAGAAAAAAATAAATATATATCAGTTTGGACAGTTTGATTTAATTTTTTTTTTTTTTTTAATGGTTCTAGTTTGGTCATTTTCAGACTCTGAGTGTTAGGAACCTAGTGAAATAATACGGACAGTTAGTCCCGGGCAACCAGAATCCCCCGCACATCAAGGCCAAAACAGCATGGAGTGTCTAACACTCTCCTAACAGGAGTGGAACCAGGCCCCAGAGGTCTTCGCCAATGCTCCAGATGGTGGAGTTGGACTTGATAAATTCTGGGACCCAGAACCGCTGCAGCCCAGAGAGCATCACACACCCCAAGTTGCAGTGGGACTAGAAAACTCGAAAACCACTCACCTCAGTGGGTGAAGAAACAGGAAAAGTTGGTCAGAAGGGATGAGTGTAGTACGGATGATCACCAGGGAATGGCAGAAGCACCTCAGGAAAGTTGTACAAGCCAAGTCGGTACACAGGAGGTCATGCAGAATCCAGGAGTAGTCAGGACATAGCCAAAGAAGCTAAGTCGGTACCCAGGAGGTCACGAGGTAACAGAGAGTGCAGCGGAAGAGTAGCCAGAAGAACCGGATAATCCACTGGAGGTCACAAGGTATTCGAATAAGTGGTCAAGGAGAGGTGGTCTTTAGGCAAGCCAAAGTCATCCACTGGAGGTCATTATGTATCCGAATCACAGGTCAGAGAGGTGGTCTAGAGAGCAAGTAGGGTCATACATGGAGGCCAGGAAAACAGGAACACAGTAGGGAGGCAAGGAGCACAGGACAGGCAGGAATTATGCACAGGGTGAGCTGATCCCCAGAGAACCGAATAACCAGCGGTAGGCCGGAGTCAGAATAAGGCTTAACTAGCCTCCGGCTCGCCACTGCCCCCCCTGACCCCAGAAGAATGGTTCCGGTCCCAAGAGGAGACCGGAATCCCCTGAAGACTATTGCAGAGGTTCCGGCCTTCCTCCACTAAGGACCAGAAGCGCTGGACCCTGCACAGAACACAGATCGGGCTGGCAGCCTCCATGTGGTGCAGCGGAGGCTCCGGCCTAGAGCTCTGACACTGGGATATTTAATGTGTTTATGTTTAATTTTATATGTTTACTTTAATTTGGGGTTACCCCTTTTATAATACTTTTAAACCCCCTAGGAATCTTATACTCCAGGGGCTTGGATCACTGGTAGATAGAATATACAATAATAATAATAATAATAATAATAATAATAAAAATTTGTATTTATATAGCGCCAACATATTCCGCAGCGCTGTACAATTTGTAGGGTTCAAATACAGACAGAAAGATACATTACAAAGGAAGTAATTTCACACAATGGGACTGAGGGCTCTGCTCGCAAGAGCTTACAATCTATGAGGTAGAAGGTGTGACACAAGAGGTAGCAATGCTACAATGCTATGGCCCATGGCAGCCTGTACTATAACTATGCTGAAGATGGGCCCCTGACTGTCATATTAACAGGTCATTGCTAGTAACTACTGTAGATGCTTTGTTCATGCTTGACTGAGGCATCAAAGGGGCTAATGAGTGTATAACACAGCAGAGACCCCTTGCCTATGACCAATCACCATATTTAAGATAAGATAAGATATTCCTTTAATAGTCCCACAATGGGGAAATTTCAGTGATACAGTTTCATAGATGGTACAGTAGTATATAACAAGAGAGAAACACATACAAGCTCATGGCAGATAGAGAAATCCTAGAAATCATAGCAACTAAAAAAGAAAGAAACACAGACACACTGCAGGATCATTTAGTTCTCTGTGCGGAGTGATGTTAATAATAATAATAATAATAATTATAATAATAATAATAATAATAATAATAATACAGCCGACTTGGTTGTAGGACACGAGGAGGGGTCACAGCATGTGGATATAACAAGCAGAAATTTTTGCAGAGGTGGGGGACATATGCAGCTATCATGATAACATGTGGCAGTTCCTTTGGTAGGTGGTGAGATCTCCTGCTCACAGCTGATAGTTCTGTATCTTGTATCAGCACTATTGTCCTTTTAACCACAAAAAATGCCCCAAATGTCCTTCATCACAAGCCCTCCTCCTCCTCCTTACCACAGTGTCCTACTGCCCCAAGGAAGTCAGAGACCATCCAGGTATACATGGTGCTGCTCTCTTGCCAAGCTTCCATAACTCCTGGGGTAGGTGGGTGATGGTTCCCAGGCTGTAGCAGAGTCCCACGTGTCCACAGTAATAGAAAGAAATACCAGTCAGCTGTAGCATCTTCACACATCAGCAATTGACGCCAAAAATTATCTCCTTGAACGAAGAAGTCCACATTTCCATGTAGGTTTCTCTTCCATGCCGCATGTTGAGCCATGCTGTCCTAGCAGGGGGGATGGTAACAGGCACATGTGGAAACCAGCTGAACCAGGTCTTGAGTCTTGTCCATGCTTTACAATGGAAACAAAAGGAACAAAAAACTCCACAGGGTCTTCCATTCGATTTATAGTTGCTAAATTCATAGTGCTAGATTGCTTGGTTACCGGATTCTTGAAGAAACAGAGAAAAAGAGTGAAAAAGGAAAGAAAAGTTTGCTCCCAGCTTGGAGCACTGCATCAGGGCAGCCAGCCTCTCAGGGGGCGGCGCCAAAAAAAAAAAAAAAAAAGACCTAACATCTGCCATATTAGTACGGTGGACATCGATTGAGGAACCATTTTAGCACTGAAGTGCAAAAACAGACATAGAAGGTCTAGAATAACAGATATACATTTTCAAGCCTTTAGCTCTTATGTTGTATCTGTTACTTTAAGCACATCTTGAGTGTAGTGCACAATATTGAGCAATATTTTATCTAGCATGTGATACACACACATAAGAGCTTGAAGTGATTAATATTTCATGTAACTTGAGGGTTATTTATCAGTGCTTGCTAAAAATCCAATTGTAGCATATTGCATTAAATTTATCAAGGACAAAAATACCACTACTTTCAATTAAGTCATGGTTTTCTGGAGGAGAAGAAATGTGATCAGTGCCTTGCAGAGGGGGCCGCATGTATCAAAGCAAACAAATGTTTTTGTGTACAGAGTACTGCTCTATTTTCTGTTTCAATTATTTCTACATTTTTTTGGCAAAGAATTTTATTCCGTTCCAGGGAATGTTTAACTATAAACAAAAACAAAACACAGAAATTACAACATATTTTTTCCCTTACGCTCTAGGAGCGGCACAATATGGGGTATTTCTGCCCCCCGTGTACTGGTAGGAACATTAACTGAAAGTAATTCTAATTAATGAACCATTCCTATGCCTATAAACGGACAAGAAATCCTATCTCCTACAGTGGTTTTTATTGTCCTTTGTCAGGACAGATCGGACTGGGGAGTGTTAAAGAAGTACCACCATTACATTACATCCGCTCTGTTTGTGACTCAGATTTGTAATTCCAAAGCCTTCAGGGAACTGGAGGTTTATAATCTCAGATCAGTGATAATTATCCTAAAACTAGGAGATTTCAAGGCTACACTAGATCAGAAAGGCACATATGTCCACATTCCAATCTACCCTCCACATCGAAGATATCTGAGAATCGCAGTCCATCTGGTAAAGTACTTGTGTCATCCCTATAGGATCTGCTCAGTTCCTCATATTAAAGGTGGTGTTAATTGAGTCAGCAACTCTAAGCTCTCAAGGCTTTTCTATCATTCCATACTTACATGACTGGCTCATAAAGGCCTCGTCCAGGGAGCGCACATCACCTGTAGTACACTCTCCTTCCTTCAACATCTAGGATGGGCAATAAATTAGGATCTTCTCAGATCATAGATTCAGTAGAGATAATAATCTGCTCCAAGAGAATGAAGAAGAGAGAATAGAAACTGCAGCCAGGGTTTTATCGTTGCCATATCAGGTTCCTATGCATAACCTCATAAGGGCTCTGGACCTTATGGCAGTAGCTGCAGATGTTGCACCATGGGCTTTATGGCATCTTTGACCCTTGCATACAAACGTCCTGAACATCTGGAATTGGAGTCCAAAAGCACTAGACAGGAAATGTGTCTCCAAATGTCCGCCGTCCCCTCAAATGATGAAGCCATGTAACAGATGTGAAGTCCATGGTTCAACCCAATTGGGCCTTGCTGACAACAGAAGAACACATTTAGAAGGCAGTCCAATGTAAGGCAAATTCTGAAGAGACAGATGCCATTCTAATCTGATGGAGTTCAGAGCTGTCCACCTGGCTCTCCAACATTGTCCCCATCAGACCAAAAGGAAAGCTATTTGATTAAGCTCAGACAACATGACCCGTTTTGTATATCATCAAGCAAGGAGGGAATGAGAGCTGAACCTCTTCTACATAAAGTAGGGAGGATTCTGTCCTGGGGAGGAAAGAACCCCTCAGCAGTACACATTTGAGGAACACTATACGTAGTTTCAGTTCATCTGAACCAAGGACATTCCCTTTGAAGAGAATAGTCCTTAAATCAGGATGTTTTTCTCCAGATCACACTGATGTGGGGGAGGCCAAAGGTGGATCTTATGGCAAAAAGGTTCAATGCCAAAGAGATTAAACTCTGTTCTCTATATCAGAAAGACAATAGCTTAGCACTCGATGCTCTGTCCATACTATGGAGTCCCAGGATGGCCTACATATTTCCCTACAGTTTCCATTATACTGAGAATATTGATGAAAATCAGCTAGGATCAGACTACGAAGATTGCCATCCTACCATTTTAGACAAAGAGGTTGTGGTTTTTCCAACTTATTCAGAAGAGTCGAGTGAATTAATGGAGGCCTTTAAACTTATCTTATCTCTGTGACTCAAATAGGCCACTAGGATTACCGTAGAAGTAGGGTTGAGCAATTGGGATCAGGAAAGATCGGATCAGAGATCGGCGATCGAGCAAATTTCACGATTGGGATCGGCTGGAAAAGCATTGAAAATCGGATTTTAAAAACGATCCAGAAATCTCAAGATCAGCTCAACCCCAGGGGCAGTAACATTCCAGGTAGGGTTGAGCGATCGGGATCGGGAAAGATCAGATCCCGATCGGCGATCGAGCAAATTTCACGATCGGGATTGGCTGGAAAATGATTGAAAATTGGATTTTAAAAACAATCCTGAAATCTCAAGATCGGCTCAACCCTTCTTAGAAGCAGAGGTTTTCCTTCGGAAGAGCACATTCCACTTGCTTAGTTTTCACTTCATGGACTGAGAGATGTTGAGAGATACCTTTGGATCTGATTTTTAATGCAGCTTCTTGGAGCTCTCATTTGACATTCAATGACTATTGAAATTTGAATCTACAGCCTTCAGAGTAAACCAACCTTTGGTTGGTCAGTTCTAAACTCTGTCATTCAAGAGGATCCTTCCAAGGGGGTCACTTCTTGCCAGTCCAAATATTAAGTTGCTGGTAGGATTTAAGGATTTCTTTATAACATTAATCTGCTTTCCTTTGGTCCTAACTGCAACATAAAACTCCCACCAATTGTTATAATAACAGTAGGGGGTGGACTATCATGCTCATTTATGGGAGAGAGGAGGGTTCATCAATTAGAATTGATTACTTTCATTAAAAGTTCCATCTGTCCTACAAGTACACAGTGGCAGACCTACTCCATATTGTGCTGCTGTAAAACATATGGATTCTTGCTTTACTAATCTCCTTTTTGCTAATCTTATACAGTAACAATCTAGAAAAATTTAACAGGACACTGATAACTTGTTTCAGTGTTACATACAGTCCTATGAAAAAGTTTGGGCACCCCTATTAATCTTAATTATTTTTAATTCTAAATATTTTGGTGTTTGCAGCAGCCATTTCAGTTTGATGTATCTAATAACTGATGGACACAGTAATATTTCAGGATTGAAATGAGGTTTATTGTACTAACAGAAAATGTGCAATATGCATTAAACCAAAATTTGACCGGTGCAAAAGTATGGGCACCTCAACAGAAAAGTGACATTAATATTTAGTAGATCCTCCTTTTGCAAAGATAACAGCCTCTAATCGCTTCCTGTAGCTTTTAATCAGTTCCTGGATGAAGGTATTTTGGACCATTCCTCTTTACTAGAGATGAGCGAACACTAAAATGTTCGAGGTTCGAAATTCGATTCGAACTGCCGCTCAATGTTAGAGTGTTCGAATGGGTTTCGAACCCCATTATAGTCTATGGGGAACATAAACTCGTTAAGGGGGAAACCCAAATTCGTGTCTGGAGGGTCACCAAGTCCACTATGACACCCCAGGAAATGATACCAACACCCTGGAATGACACTGGGACAGCAGGGGAAGCATGTCTGGGGGCATAAAAGTCACTTTATTTCATGGAAATCCCTGTCAGTTTGCGATTTTCGCAAGCTAACTTTTCCCCATAGAAATGCATTGGCCAGTGCTGATTGGCCAGAGTACGGAACTCGACCAATCATCGCTGGCTCTGCTGGAGGAGGCGGAGTCTAAGATCGCTCCACACCAGTCTCCATTCAGGTCCGACCTTAGACTCCGCCTCCTCCGGCAGAGCCAGCGCTGATTGGCCGAAGGCTGGCCAATGCATTCCTATGCGAATGCAGAGACTTAGCAGTGCTGAGTCAGTTTTGCTCAACTACACATCTGATGCACACTCGGCACTGCTACATCAGATGTAGCAATCTGATGTAACAGAGCCAAGGGTGCACTAGAACCCCTGTGCAAACTCAGTTCACGCTAATAGAATGCATTGGCCAGCGCTGATTGGCCAATGCATTCTATTAGCCCGATGAAGTAGAGCTGAATGTGTGTGCTAAGCACACACATTCAGCACTGCTTCATCACGCCAATACAATGCATTAGCCAGTGCTGATTGGCCAGAGTACGGAATTCGGCCAATCAGCGCTGGCTCTGCTGGAGGAGGCGGAGTCTAAGGTTGGACCTGAATGGAGACTGGTGTGGAGCGATCTTAGACTCCGCCTCCTCCAGCAGAGCCAGCGCTGATTGGCCGAATTCCGTACTCTGGCCAATCAGCGCTGGCCAATGCATTCTATTAGCCCGATGAAGTAGAGCTGAATGTGTGTGCTTAGCACACACATTCAGCTCTACTTCATCGGGCTAATAGAATGAATTGGCCAATCAGCGCTGGCCAATGCATTCTATTAGCTTGATGAAGCAGAGTGTGCACAAGGGTTCAAGCGCACCCTCGGCTCTGATGTAGCAGAGCCGAGGGTGCACAAGGGTTCAAGTGCACCCTCGGCTCTCCTACATCAGAGCCGAGGGTGCGCTTGAACCCTTGTGCAGCCTCAGCTCTGCTACATCAGAGCCGAGGCTGCCCTTGAACCCTTGTGCACACTCTGCTTCATCAAGCTAATAGAATGCATTGGCCAGCACTGATTGGCCAGAGTACGGAATTCGGCCAATCAGCGCTGGCCAATGCATCCCTATGGGAAAAAGTTTATCTCACAAAAATCACAATTACACACCCGATAGAGCCCCAAAAAGTTATTTTTAATAACATTCCCCCCTAAATAAAGGTTATCCCTAGCTATCCCTGCCTGTACAGCTATCCCTGTCTCATAGTCACAAAGTTCACATTCTCATATGACCCGGATTTGAAATCCACTATTCGTCTAAAATGGAGGTCACCTGATTTCGGCAGCCAATGACTTTTTCCAATTTTTTTCAATGCCCCCGGTGTCGTAGTTCCTGTCCCACCTCCCCTGCGCTGTTATTGGTGCAAAAAAGGCGCCAGGGAAGGTGGGAGGGGAATCGAATTTTGGCGCACTTTACCACGTGGTGTTCGATTCGATTCGAACATGGCGAACACCCTGATATCTGATCGAACATGTGTTCGATAGAACACTGTTCGCTCATCTCTACTCTTTACAAAACAATTCAAGTTCAGTTAAGTTTAAGTCTGAAGACTACCAACAAGTTTTGCAGCATAATGTAGGGCCCAGTGTGAGAAAGCTGGGTCTCCCTCAGAGGTCATGGGTCTTACAGCAGGACAATGACCCAAAACACACTTCAAAAAGCACTAGAAAATGGTCCAAGAGAAAGCACTGGAGACTTCTAAAGTGGCCAGCAATGATTCCAGACCTGAATCCCATAGAACACCTGTGGAGAGATCTCAATATGGCAGTTTGGAGAAGGCCCCCTTCACATCTCAGGGACTTGGAGCAGTTTGCCAAAGAAGAATGGTCTAAAATTCCAGCAGAGCATTGTAAGAAACTCATTGATGGTTACCGGAAGCGGTTGTTCACAGTTATTGTGTCTAAAGGTTGTGCTACCAAGTATTAGGCTGAGGGTGCCAATACTTTTGTCCGGCCCATTTTTGGAGTTTTGTGTAAAATGATCAATGATTTGACTTTTTTTCATTCTCTTTTGTGTTTTTTCATTGCAAGCAAAATAAATGAAGATATTAATACCAAAGAGTTTGTGCTTGTAATCATTTTCTGGAAGAAACTGAGTATTATCTGACAGAATTGCAGGGGTGCCAATACTTTTGGCTAACACTGTAATTATGTATTCCTCTTCCCCCTTCCCTTGATGTATTTTCTTATACTATTGAATTCTGCTTTCTGTGTGACCATTCCTTTAGTTTACAGTGATATATATGATATATATGCCCATTTATTACCCGGTTTTAAGGTTTGCGATTACCTTTACTCAAGAAAAAGAGATTTGTCAGAAATGTCTCTCAATATTGTAATCCATTACAGAATATTAGATCATTCCCTTACCATTTATAGCACAAATATTGGCTGCAGAGTTCATAGAAGGATGTGGAAATTTAGAAAATGGAAGCTTCAATAACTCAAATAATTCTCCATATATGAAAATATTATAATATACTGTATGGCTAAGGAAGGGAAGACATTGTAAATAAAGGGTTATAAGAACTGTCATGGTATAGTGGATTATGGGTAGGACATCACTAGGGTCAAATATAAAATACACAGACACAACAACTATATTTATCGTATATTTCTTAGATATACTTCTCAATACTGATAGCGAAATAAATAGAATCTGCACATTAAATCCTTTGACAGTCAAAAGTCAGGGCCGAAATAAAATAATAATTCTATGTAACAGAAGAGGGAATCACATAAGTATAAAAATACAGCAACCGAAATCAAGTTTCCGAAAAAGCAAAGCATCTATGCAAATTAGGCTCTAAACAGACACTGACAAATGCAGTACTTTGCCATGTCTCAAATGAATTATGAGACCGGAAACCGTTGAAATAGAATGGGAGGACAGCTTGAGACAGCAGGCACAGATGGAGGAGATGGATCAATGAAATGATGACATTTATAAGAGATTATTTTAGTTACTATCCAATAAATATAAAAGTGCTGTATATAAGAGGAAAAGCAAGATGTAATATAATACACTTGATCAAATATAAAAATGATATGATATACCAAGGATGCAATGGAGCTGGGTGGAAAGACCTTGGGAAGGTTACATGTAAAGTAACATTTACTCACCAAGTGGACGGAAAACTTAAATTTTTGTCATTTGTTGAAAAAGAGCTAATCTAGATATAATCTTTCAAGGACCGTGTCTTTTCAATGGGTGGAAGGATTTAAAAAAATAAAAACACCAAATTGATCTGGAGCACATGGCATTTATTTTCCACTTGGTAAAAGATCCTCCTTAAAGGGGTTGTCCAGGATTAAATAAAAATTTACCCCTAAATGAACCCCCCTCCCCCACTAACTTCTAATTTACTTATAGTAAAATGAAAAATGTATAATTACCCATATCCCTGGGCAGTCATGTAACCGCCACAGGTCTACTTTCTGATATTCCAGTGACGATCCATTTCCTTGATTCCAAAATGGAACCACTACTCCCCCTCCCATCTCCATCGTACTTACATATCATCCTCTCTGGGTACGGCTCCTCCCCTATTCCTCTGTGCTAGCGCTTGTGCAGTACCTGCGACACATGCTTAGCAGAGATGGCACTCTACCTCTATTGCGCAGGCATCAGAGGCACTTCCGGTCTGTGTGTCCGCTAGCAGAGAGGAAAAGAAGTGTCTCCAGCCTGCGCACAGTCAAGGACGGTGAAAGAAATCAGAAGCCGTCCCAAAAGGGAAGTCTAAAGAGGAAGATACATAAGTATGATGCGATGGGAGGAGGGGATGGGCTGAATTAGTTAGTTGGAAAGGGTTAGTAGGGGGCGGGATAGTTAGAGAGACGGGGGGAGTGTAATGGAGTGAAAGAGGAGGGGGGCAGCGATAGCTAGGTAGTGTGGAAGTTACACAGGAAGCTATACCAAGTAAACAAATGCAGAGGATGCTAGGAGTTACCAGAGACACCCCAAATTCACTCAAAACACTGCTAAAGGTATATGGGTGTACTGAATAACTCATTAATAGCACTAACAGACCTTTTTTTAAAAAAAAAAAAATATATGTGTATTTTTTGCCCAGAAAACCCCTTTAAGTTAAACACATTGGTTTCTGTTGTCACTGTCTATAATATTATATTCTAAAACTATTCCAATGTATATAAATTATTAATTGCAAAATATATTTTATTTATTTACTCATAGTTATCATCAAAAGATGTGTCCTTAATCCTTTGTTTCTGAACAAAATCCATAAGTGCCTTGAAGCTTGGTGAGCTTGTTAAGATGCTACAGTATGTGTAGCGGAAATGTCAAGTGAAAGTGATCAGTACAAGAAGTCAATTTGCAACAAGTTTCTGATCTTTTTGTTGTTTTGAAGACCAAGCAGCTTTACACCTATCATTACCAATGTTACCTTCAAGCCTTTGTAGCTTGTAAGCCAAGAAATTAGGAACTGTGGCGCTGTTCCTTCTAAATCGGGCAATCTAAACCAGCGGCAATAAATATTGCTGTATAGCACAAAAACATTTTTCAGTAATTACATTATTAATTTATGGCCTTCTCTTAATACACTTTGTGTTTTAGAAAAGAGAAAGAATTAATATCTGCAACCTTGGTGGTTTTTTGCAGTTAGGGGGTTAAGATCTTAAACTCTAGTGGTCCAGAGGAAAAGAGGGGGTCAATGTCCGCACCACCAGTAGTCTGGATCAGTAAATGTGTTCCTGATGGCCTAGGTCACAAAAAGGGTTAGTGTCAGTGTTACTGGCTGTTGATCTCATTAATGTTGCATCTTTGGTATCTGGGGTTACTCACCCCTCCAAAACCCAATATTCTCTACGTAGCAGGAAGGATGGGACTAGAATGGACAGACAACCCTCTTTGCAGAGATTGTTCCTATTACATCCCCCCTTTTCACAGACAGATCACCATGATGTCCTCTATAATACAGACTTCTCCATGCCCCCATCTAGCTCAGACTGCTTGTATGGATCCCCTCCCTCACAGTCTGGACTAAGTGAGGCACATTTATTGAGATTGGCATCTCATGAGACATACTTAGTAAAAGTCCTGACTGGTGCAGGGAACGAGAGATTTATGAATTATACGCTATCAATATAATTGCATGGAGATAGCTATAAATCCAGAAAAATCTCAAGATTCATTTTGTAAATGCTTCTACCAAGGCCCCTTTCTATCTGTGTATTTCATAGATAGCACACTGACCCATTCTTTTTCTATGGGCCAATACACACGAATGAGATTTTCACAGTCCTGCAAAGGAGCCGCAGAAGCACAGCCAGTCCACAGGCGGCACATAGGGACATCCCCATGTCTCCCGTGTGCTACACGGGCTTTTAACGGCAGGCCGGTTGCAGTTCAGTCGTCGTTAATCAGCCTAATTGATATAAACACTGTTAATCACAACTGTAATCGAGGGGCAATAAAGGTGGGGAATCGGGATGTTTGTTGATAAAGATTAATTTAAAAAGGAATCACCATGCCCCCTCCCAAGAAGTGTCTACATGATGAATCTTAAGACTTTGGGGAATTTAAAGCTATCTGTATACAATTATATTGATAGTGTGTTATGACGTAGCTTCTGTTTTTTAACATTGTCTGTCACACGTTATTATGGATAGCAATTAAAAGTTTAAGAGGACCTCTCATGTTCTCATAGATATGCAGAATTATATACCGCTAGGAAGCCAACAGTCCGCTTTCCCTGTATTTGTCCTGGTGTTGGAGATATCGGCAACAATCTTGACCCAATCCAGTCACATCTCATCCCTAAACTCACTGAAGAAATTACTCCAGCCTTAAAGAGGACCTTTCATCAGATCGGGCACATGCAGTTCTATATACTGCTGGAAAGCTGACAGTGTGCTGAATTCAGCGCACTGTCAGCTTTCCCGATCTGTGCCCGGTGTAAAGCGCTATCGGTCCCGGTACCGTAGCGCTTTACAGTCAGAAGGGCGTTTCTGACACTTAGCCAGGGACGCCCTTCTCCACAGCAGCGCCTATCGCGCTGTGCTCTAAGACTGGGGAGGAACGCCCCCTCCCCTCCTGATAATACTCGTCTATGGACGAGCACTGTGAGAAGAGGGAGGGGGCGTTCCTCCCCGCTCACACTGTACAGCGCGATAGGCGCTGCTGGGCAGAAGGGCGTCCCTGGCTAACTGTCAGAAACACCCTTCTGACACTAAAGCGCTACGGTACCGGGACCGATAGCGCTTTACACCGGGCACATATCGGGAAAGCCGACAGTGCGCTGAATTCAGCGCACTGTCAGCTTTCCAGCAGTATATAAAACTGCATGTGCCCGATCTGATGAAAGGTTCTCTTTAACCTATCTCGTCAACCTATCCCTAACCAATGTATCCTTCCCCTCTGCCTTCATGCTACCATCACTCCTATACCTAAGAAATGGTCCCTCAACCTGTCCTCTCCAGCCAACTATCGCTCCATCTCACTACTCCCGTACGCCTCAAAACTGCTTGAGGAACACATCCACTGCAAACTTTCCTCCTATCTCTCATCCAACTTACTCTTTGACAGACTTCAGTAAGGCTTCAGACCCCATCACTCCACAGAAACTGCCCTAACCACTGTACTAACCACTACACTATATTGTCCTCCTCCCTCCTTGACCTCTACCCCATGGGTCCACTGCCTCAGGAAAACCCTGGATTCTGACCTATCCTTCAAATCGCAGATACAAACCCTCAACATCTCCTGCCGCCTCTAACTCAAGAACATCCATCAAATGCGCTCCTTCTTCACCCCTGAAACCACAAAGATGCTAGTCCATGCCGTCATTATCTCCTGCTTACACTACTGTAACACCATTCTCCATGGCCTTTCAGTAAATACTCTTGCCCCCCTCCAGTCCACCTTAAACTGTGCTGTTCGCTTAATACACATCCCTGCCTTCATCGGCTGCTCCCCTTTGCCAATCCCTTCACTGGTTACCCATTGCTAAGCAAATAGAGTTCAAAATACTAACACTGACATACAAAGCCATTCACAACCTGTCCCCTCCATATATCTCTGACCTAATCTCCCACTACCTGCCCACACGTAACCTCAGATCCTCCAATGACCTCCTACTCTGCTCTACTCTTATCCGCTCTTCACACAACTGTCTCCAAGATTTCTCCCATGCATTCCCCATACTGTGGACCTCCTTAACAAGATACATAAGACTGACCCCCACAATCACAACCTTCAAGAAGACTCAGCTATTCAGGAAGGCCTACAACGTCCAATACCACTACTACCACCATACCACCATCTGAACATCTTCTCCCCTCACCTTCAGTTTCTATCCCTCTTCCCTCATAGATTGTAAGACCTTGTGGGCAGGGCCCTCTAACCCACTGTGCCAGGTGGTCACTGTTAATATTATATTTGTTTAGTATATTTTGCGTGCCGGATGTAAACCCCCAAATGTAAAGCACCATGGAATTAATGATGCTTTAGAAATTATTAATAATAATAATAATAATAATAATAATAATAATAATAATATCCTCCCACTGTCAGAAAGGCAGGTCTTACAGCTCAACATCATCGCTGGACTGCAGTCATAGTGATAAGTTCTCTTTAAGTAAAATATAAATAATGAAATGAATAGCTGATCCTTTGCTATAGGAAGATATTTCAGACTTCAAAGGCTTGCACTTTTTTTAAGTATAACAATGTTGAATTGTAGCAAGAGACAAATTGCAGAGGGATCCTTAGCTGCGATTGATCTTATCAATATAAAATACCAGCTGTTCTCGCCGACTCCCTGTATAATTAATTGACCATGGGTTTGATAAATGAAGACAATAACATGTTTACTATTTAGCAGCGCATGTATCTGTATGCCAGCGTACCGTAAACATAAGAGCCAACTGACATCAGCTGAGAATAAATTGTCAGTCATAGATTAATATGATACAGAACAGCATGATAAAAGTTACTTCCCAAATATGCACAGATGGCGAATCACATCATTAATGAAAAAAAGTAACATTTTCTTTTTTGGGATTGATGTAGTTTGGATGACCTTCAAATCACAAAAAGTTGGACAAAGAACTACATTCAGAACCAAAGGTAAAAGCAAAACCTAGGCCTTGATCTTTATAGTCTGTTAGACTAGAGGTGTTGAGGCAAGAATTCTTGTTCGGAAAATTTGAAATTCTAGAAATAATTTAAAATCTAGAAATAATTTGTGTTTAAATAGTTACTTAGTAGATGAGGTTGGATGAAGACATCAGTCCATCAAGTCCAACCTATAACCCAAATCAAAATAATCTTAAAAATAAAAAATAAAAATAAACAGCTCATTTTGTATTGCATAACAATCTACATATACCACCATAGAGATTTCATTACTATTGCCCAACCTGGCCATTTTGGACAAGACTAAAACTGGTATCACACTGGCTACAATGTGTATAGACTCAGAAACAATGAATGAAAACCAAGCAAGAATAACCTACAAATACATTATTATAAATGTAAGTCAACATAATTCTAATCAATTCAGAATGTATTTCATAATAGACCAAAACATGATAAAAACAATACAGCAGTAGAGAAAAAAAATTGGGGGTAGAGGTCACACAAATACAAGGGCAAATAAACAAATATACAGCACAATCACAATATAAATTAGTCTAATTCATGTAAAAAAGAGAATCAAATCACCATGATCCAAATAATACACATCAAAGTAGCATAATCAAAGTATTACACATATATAGACTCATAAATGGATGCTGGATGCTATTCTTAGAGTCCCTTCACTAGTTTTGTCACTGGAATTAGTCCCAGTCATATTGAAAGTAAGACACTGAACTGACCTACTGTCAGTGTGACCGGGAGCACCTGATCACATTAATGTGTAGGTAGGGCTGTGGAAGACAGGGAAAAAAGGTGCTGCCCAGTTATTCATATGCATTCATAACAGTTGCTGCCCAGCAATCCATTTGAATTAACAGCCAGCTACAAGATGCAAGATACAAATAAGCTTTATTAACATTACCAAAGAATAAAATATTTGGTATTGCCAAAGCAAAAAGAAAGTTGGGGGTGGTGGAGGGGGGTGGGTACGGGGTTCGTGGGTTGGGGGTTTGAGTGTCTTTAGAGTCTCCTCGTTCTTGTTTGGGGCAATTGGGTGTCGGTGGGTATGGGGTAAACAGGTGATGGGGGGCTTAGGGGGGTTTAATAGTCCATGGGAGGTGAGTGGTACCCACCAGCTCCTGCAGTTAGAGGGAAATCGTCAAGGCGTGAAGTATCACACCTGCATGGCTCCACATCTGTAGCAATATTTAAGTTAAAAAAGGATAGCACAATGATGATGTGCTGTCTATTTCTTTTCACAGCCCCATAGACATGAATGGCCAAGATAAGTAGAGAAATGATAAAAACAATGGACATGTGAAAGGCCACATTGACTTAAAAAGGGTCCATGTGCTGATTTTTTTTATGGGTTGTACACGCAAACAGAAAAATAAGTAATAAGAATAAGTAATGTAAAGTTCAAAGGATGAGTGCCAGTGGCCCTTCAGTTAGTTGCAACACTTCTTAAAGACATGAAATATAAATGATATGTAATCCCCACAGTAAATCCAAGAGTATCACGGGTATGGAAGTTAGTAAGGATTCCATGACCTTATCATCAGCTATTTTACATTATGACCCAGAGATATTTGTATCATTATATTCTGAGAGCCAGAATGTTTCAGTCAAAATAGCTATATAAGGACTTTTTTTTTTTTTAAACAAGTTTTATTTTTTATTTTCAGCAATTGTAGATATATACAATATATAGCAAAGCTTGTTTTTTGGTAGAGAAGGGAGAACAAAGCAACTGAATTATTGCTTTTTGGTTTAGCTTTTACTTTGTTCACCATGTGGTATTGAATTTATTCTGCAGGTTTTTACGATTACAGAGATATCAAATTTTTATACAATTTTATGTTTTACTATTTATTGCTTCAAATCATTGTTTGTGGCAGCACATTTTTGTTTTACTATGGACACAATATTAGGTATTTTTTGTTAAAGAAGTGTAAGCCGATGGCTGGTCAGACTACTAAGGTGGGTGAGATGAAAAAACTCTAGTAGGAATGTTTGTTCTCAGCAGACAACTTTCAAATGCTGAGTATTTTGGTAAATGCTCAGTATTGGGCTGGATTTTTAGGAATGGCAGGTAGGTTGGTAGTGGGACCTGTCATTCCACCCCCCTCCAGTCCACACTTTGGGATGTTCCGGCAGTGACTCAGCTGCAGAGAGTCTGTTCATCAAGGAGGCTTAAGAAGTTGCTCCAGCAGCAGACTGGGGGCAGAGTTTGGCTGGAGAGCCAAAGAAAGAGGTCATATTTTTGGAGCTGTGTCCTGAGTGATTCAACTGGCTTTTGATTTCTGTTATTCTAGGTGAGGTAACCTATTCTATGTTTAGTTAGAGCCTAGCCGGGCAGGTATTTATTTTTATATTGTTTCCTTTTGTTGCTGCACTAGATTTTTTGAGTGAAAATAAAACTCTACCTTTGTTTTGGACTAAAGAAACTGGACTTTTGTGTCTATGCCACCCCACCTAGCAACCGCAGACCCTGACACAAGCTTTAGCATTCATTGTTACCATTTTGGGGCACATGGGAAACATAACTTTTGTTCCTATTTACGGTAATGCCCAAAAAATGCAATGTCACAATTTTTTTATTTTTTTTTCACAATAAAACATTTTACATTCGTTGGACATAATGGTCAAATCACATTATTTCGGATGAAGAAAATCTAATGCATATGGCTGGCATAAGGCCACTTTCATGTGGTCAGTATTTGGTCAATGTATTGTATAACCATATTTTAAGCCAAAGCCCATGTAGTAGGCCCATGTTATGTAGTATGGTTATTTTATTCCATTATCATTATACAAACTATTAGCCCAAGAATAATTTAACAGTAATAGATGTCTGTAAAATATTGTCATTTAACTATACTAGTTAATCTATGTTATTTACACTTGCATCCATCCATCCATGTAATAATATTACTGATTTATCCGTATTATCGCTACTTAATGTACTGAGACAAATTATGTTTCTTTTTATTAGCGTTAATAATTGCGCAATTCAGTTTAGTGGATGAATAGTCTACTGGTGAATCTAAAATAAATGTATTGTTCACTCATCGCAAATCTTGGTCTTTTTTGTGTCTGATTTTCCAACTTTTTTTTCTTTTTTTCTTTTTTAAATGTACAGTACTGTAAATGAATTTAGACATTCTACCTTACCGCTCTGATCAACCGTAACATTAAAACCACTAAGAAGTGAAGTAAGTGGCAGTTTTACTTTATTGCAAATGACAACTGTCAAAAAATAACATACATTAGGTAGGAAAGGAATTGTCAGTTTTTGAAGGTGGTCATTGGTATCTTTGACAAGGATTAAGAAATGTTGGGTTAGAAGTCAGAATATCTCCAAGGCTGCAGGGTGCAGGTCCAAACAAGGTTTCTAGACATAGCCAATTATGATCGGAGGCCCAGTAAAATTCTCCTCCCAAACTTTGTCACAAGTCAAAAGTATAAGAAGAGTTTTAATCTTATTTTTCTAATAGCTTAGAGACACTTAGGCTAAGGCCCCACGTTGCAGAAATGCACCTTTTTTGCTGTAGTTTTTATTGCGTTTTTCTGGGCCAAAACCAAGAATTGCTACAAAAGGAATGGTAAATATACCGTAAGCTCTTATACTTCTACTTTCTGCTCAATCCAATTCAGGCTTTGGCTAAAAAATAAAAAAAAATAAAAAACACAACAAGATCTGCAACAAAAAAAGATGTATTTCAAAAACTTAGCCTTAAGCTGACTTGTAGTTGGAAGGCTTTGGCAGTCTATCCTCATACACAGCTGCCTAGCTCCTTACCTAAGCTGGGAGAGGATAGACTAAGGCCTCGTTCACATCTGCCTTGGTAATCCGTTCGGGGGAGTCCGCATGGCTCCCCCATGAACAGACTACCAAACACATTTGCAAGCGGTGTGCAGTGAGAGCACACGGACCCCATAGCAACTTTTTTTGTTGCAGATTTTGTTGCGTTTTGGGGGAGGTGGAGCCAAAGCCAAGAATGGCTACAAAAGGAATGAGAAATAGTGTATATAGGAAGTTCTGATACTTCTACCTTCTGCTCAATCCACTCCTGGCTTTGGCTCAAAAAACTGCAACAAATCTGTACACAAAAAAAAGCAACAAAAGAACTTGTGTTTCCAGCTATGTGATACTACAGGAGTACTGAAAAGTGGTCACGGAATCCATGTCACCACAGTAGATAAGGACACAAGTTCACATTATATTTAGGCAGGACATTCATTGAGCACACCAAATGTATTTAAAGAGCTCAATTCCCCAAATGAATGGCAAAAAGATGGCCTTATTATATTGTTTAGTCCTGTATAAGGCATTACACTTTCAGAGGTAACACAGTGGCTCAGTGGTTAGCACTGCACCCTTGCAGCCCTGGAGTCCTAGGTTCAAATCATGACAGGGACAACATCTGCAAGGAGTTTGTACGTTCTTCCTGTGTTTGCGTGGGTTTCCTCCCATTCTTTAAAGACATAAAAAAAGTACATTGTGATCCCTATATGGGGCTCACAATAAAAAAAAAAGGAATTACATTTTTGTACTGTATAGAAAAGCATATTTGACAATGCTTTTTGTACAGAGGCATTCTACTTTAAGAACAAGTACTGTGTGATATACAATACCAACATATGCTAGTGTATACCTATACAATGGATTATGTCAGGATATCCACCTGACCTATACTTTTGATGGAAGGTTCAAACGTAGTATGAATGGAGCCGTAGAAATACCAACCTAGGGAACAATTACACGCAACTGGTACTGAGGCTTTACTTTTAAAATATGGCATACCAATAGGCCAGATTGAAATTTACTCTATTCTTATGCAACCTGGGATCCCTACTAGCTCTATCATGAGACTCATTGTGACTTTCAGGCCGGGGCCCCAGGTGCCGGAAACCCCGTGGGAATAATTGCGGCGTTTTACAGTACTTGTAAAGTGAATGGGATTCATGTGAATCCCATCCCCACTTTGCGGAGAAAATCGCAGCGTGGACGCACTGCGATTTCCAAAACCGTCGCGATTTTGAAAATTGCAGCATGTCAATTAGAGATGAGCGAATACTAAAGTGTCCGAGGTTCGAAATCCGATTCAAACAGCCGCACACTGTTCGACAGTTCGAACGGATTTCGAACCCAATTATAGTCTATGGGGGGAAATGCTCGTTTCAGGGGTAGGCAACATTCGATAAAATCATACTTACCAAGTCTTGAAGTCTTCTCCCGGCGCAGGGTCCCCGCATCCTCTTCCAGGTGGAATTCACTCTGCCTAGGCATCCGGCGCGTGCAGCTCTGCCCAGGCCCGACACCTGAGCAGAGCCGACTGCGCATGCCCGCACATGCGCAGTCGGCTCTGCCTAGGCCGGATGCCTAGGCAGAGTGAATTCCACCCGGAAGAAGACGCGGGGACGCAGCGCGGAGAAGACTTCGGAAAGGTAAGAGAAGAACCAGCGTTGATTGGCAGAATGTATAGCATTCTGCCAATCAACGCTGGTTCTACATCGAACATTAAACTTTGAACAGCTAGTAGTGTTCGATCGAGTACGAGTATTTCGAATACCGTAGTATTCGATCGAACACCTACTCGATCGAACACTACTCGCTCATCTCTAATGTCAATTATATCTACGGAAAGGCCGGCGGCTTTCCCGTAGATATAATGGTAAGAGAAAGTCTGCGGAGGAAAATTCAGCGAACTTTCTCTTCAACGCGCTGTGGGAAGAACTGCAATGCATTCACGCCGCGGTTCTTCCCACAGCGCTTTAGCGCTGCGTTTCTGGCCTGTGGGGCCATATAGCCTAAGACAGCACTGAAGAGAAGTAAGGTGAGTATATCACAGCGGAGCTAGGAATTTATTTAAATACATTTGCTGATACATATGTTGCCATATATCTAAGATTAAAGCCAGCCTGTGCTGTGACAGATCAGCTTTGATGCTAAAAAAAATCTATTACATGACATAACATGTTGTAATCTTCTCCTGCACATTTTAACATCATACATCTGAGCCCTGAGAACAAAACTTTACCCATACAGATGTGATACACACACACACATATATATATATATATATATATATATATATATATATATATATATACACATATGCTGAATATAACTAGGAATCTTGCTATGTGAAATGCTGCTCTTCTCAATGCTACAGCAGCTGATCATTGGACCTGTGCATTGTGCAATAACATCAATCCATTAAGGGAAAGGTAGGGCTCGATCTCTTAGAGGATATAATGTCTTTGCCTGACAAGGCCAATATTTCATCCCATTTGATGATTTATCCCTGAAGTCAATGACAGGCATATTCATTGTTCAAATGCCACAACTTAAAGTTTGTTTCTGATAACTGATGAGCTGAAGAAATAATTGTAAGTCGTTCCCCTCTCCTGACAGTGGTGGAGGCTAATAATAGATCTTGGTTTGGGAACAACATACTGAACAGTAAATTATATCCTCTTGTGAAAAATACACATATCTAAAATCTTGTATGTACCATATCACTGTCACCTTAACAAGCAAACAGGATGATGTGTCAGGACCCAAACGTTGTAGCGCTTATTAGTTCAGCCAATTAGATGTTCCCTCTAAACCTCCCGGCAGGATTTAAATAGACACAATGATGAGAAAATCAAATTATTATGGGAATGGAACTTTACTGTGAATGTACCTGTATTATTTACAGGTATTTATAGTATAAATGCTGCCTATTACACAAGCATGTTATCTGTTAAATATGACTATTTCTATTACTTGGAAAAGGTAAGCATGATTATGTCTGTTTGATATGTTAGAATTAATATAGGTACTATTACATAATATAATAATGAAAAATTACAATTCCATATACTTACATTCTTTAATTTATGCTATAAAATGGGTTGTGTTTAAGATGAAAATTATAGTTCTTCTGATCGGCCCCATTTTGTCTGAGCCTACTCGGCAAGTAAATGCAGTAGCTGAAGCTACCATGGGAAGCCCCGGGCTGGAGAGCAGAATCTGATGAGAGAGTCCACGTCAAATTCCTCTTCACTTTCTACTGTGTGAGCCTGGTATAAGGCCTGGTTCACATCTGTGTTCGATATTCCATTCAGGGAGTCTGCTTGTGCCCCCCCCATCCCGAACGGAAACCTATATGCATTAAAAAGTGGTTAGCTAAGAAATCACATGGACCCCATAGATTATAATGGTGTCTGTATGGAACAAGTTCAGCGGCAGGCCAACCTGAGAGATGCCAAAATGCGGATCATTGACGCCAAAAACACGCTCATTATATGGCATCCCTGTGAGCTGCTGAGATGCTGGTACAATCATAGGCACAGAGCGAGGAACAAGTTCAGGAGCAGGACAGCTTGAGAGCTGCCGAAATGCCGAAGCAGGAAAACCATTGATGGCTGCAGTTTGCTGAATATAGGCGGATCATCAACGCCAACAACATGCAGATGAAGCCGCGGGCAGAGGCTAGTAAACAATATACAGTTAATATAGTATTATACAGTCCTACAGTCCTATGAAAAAGTTTGGGCACCCCTATTAATCTTAATCATTTTTAGTTCTAAATATTTTGGTGTTTGCAACAGCCATTTCAGTTTGATATATCTAATAACTGATGGACACAGTAATATTTCAGGATTGAAATGAGGTTTATTGTACTAACAGAAAATGTGCAATATGCATTAAACCAAAATTTGACTGGTGCAAAAGTATGGGCACCTCAACAGAAAAGTGACATTAATATTTAGTAGATCCTCCTTTTGCAAAGATAACAGCCTCTAGTCGCCTCCTGTAGCTTTTAATCAGTTCCTGGATCCTGGATGAAGGTATTTTGGACCATCCTCTTTACAAAACAATTCAAGTTCAGTTAAGTTTGATGGTCAGCGAGCATGGACAGCCCGCTTCAGATCATCCCACAGATGTTCAATGATATTCAGGTCTGGGGACTGGGATGGCCATTCCAGAACATTGTAATTGTTCCTCTGCATGAATTCCTGAGTCGATTTGGAGCGGTGTTTTGGATTTGGAGCGGTGTTTTGGATCATTGTCTTGCTGAAATATCCATCCCCGGGGTAACTTCAACTTCATCACTGATTCTTGAACATTATTCTCAAGAATCTGCTGATACTGAGTGGAATCCATGCGACCCTCAACTTTAACAAGATTCCCGGTGCCGGCATTGGCCACACAGCCCCAAAGCATGATGGAACCTCCACCAAATTTTACAGTGGGTAGCATGTGTTTTTCTTGGAGTGCTGTTTTTTTTGGACGCCATGCATAATGCCTTTTTGTATGACCAAACAACTCAATCTTTGTTTCATCAGTCCACAGGAACTTCTTCCAAAATGAAGCTGGCTTGTCCAAATGTGCCTCTGCATACCTCAGGCGACTCTGTTTGTGGTGTGCTTGCAGAAACGGCTTCTTTCTCATCACTCTCCCATACAGCTTCTCCTTGTGCAAAGTGCGCTGTATTTTTGACCGATGCAAAGTGACACCATCTGCAGCAAGATGATGCTGCAGCTCTTTGGAGGTGGTCTGTGGATTGTCCTTGACTGTTCTCACCATTCTTCTTCTCTGCCTTTCTGATATTTTTCTTGGCCTGCCACTTCTGGACTTAACAAGAACTGTCCCTGTGGTCTTCCATTTCCTTACTATGTTCCTCACAGTGGAAACTGACAAGTTAAATCTCTGAGCCAACTTTTTGTATCCTTCCCCTGAACAACTATGTTGGACAATCTTTGTTTTCAGATCATTTGAGAGTTGTTTTGAGTAGCCCATGATGCCACTCTTCAGAGGAGATTCAAATAAGAGAACAACTTGCAATTGGCCACCTTAAATACCTTTTCTCATGATTGGATACACCTGGCTATGAAATTCAAAGCTCAGTGAGGTTACAAAACCAATTTTGTGCTTCAGTAAGTCAGTAAAAAGTAGTTAGGAGTATTCAAATCAATAAAATGATAAGGGTGCCCATACTTTTGCACCAGTCAAATTTTGGTTTAATGCATATTGCACATTTTCTGTTAGTACAATAAACCTCATTTCAATCCTGAAATATTACTGTGTCCATCAGTTATTAGATATATCAAACTGAAATGGCTGCTGCAAACACCAAAATATTTAGAACTAAAAATGATTAAGATTAATAGGGGTGCCCAAACTTTTTCATAGGACTGTATTTATTCTTCATAGCGAGCATAACAACTTTCCAATCAATACTGGTTCTACGATATACCATATTTTTCGGACTATAAGACACACTTTTTTTCCACCAAATTTTGGGGGAAAAGAAGGGTGCGTCTTATAGTCCGAATGTGGCGCCTGGCATCCGCTGTACTAAAGAGACGGATGCCGGCAAGGGATAGATGAAGGTGCCGGAGCCTGAAACATCGCTGCGCTCCTCTGCCCTGCATGAAGCCAGCAGCGGGAGGAGTGATGCTATTCCGCTCCTCCGTCCCCCTGCCGCTGGCTTCATGCAGGGCAGAGGAGTGCAGCGATGTCTCAGGCCCCGGCACCTGTGATGGCGTCTATCCTTGGCCGGCATCCGCCTCTCTAGTACAGCGGATGCCGGGTCTGTAGTCAGTATCGGCGGCCCCTTCTCCCCCGGGGCCGGTCCCCACCGGCCCCGTACCTGTGAAGTTGCAGGCCGGTTCCTGCGCGGCGATATCGCAGGAGCCGACCTGTTCGGGTGACAGCCAGGAGCCTAATGAGGCTCCCGGGCCTGTCACGGCTATATTAGTATTGCGGCTGGTCTCTATGACCAGCCGTAATACTAATAGACAGAATGGCCCATAGACGGCAATACAGTTGTATTGCCGTCTATGGGACTTGCAATCAAGTGACCGCAGGCTCAAGCCCCCGGGGGGGAACAAAATAGTAAAAAAAAAAAAAAAAAAAGCTTTAAAAATATATAATAAAAATATGAAATAAAAGTTCTAAATCACCTCCTTTCCCTAGAATATATATAATAGTAGAAAATCATATATCATAAACCGCCGGGTTTTTTTTTCAATACAAGGTGATCTAAGCAATAGATATTCCCCAAAATGGTAAACTAAAAAGTACATCTGGCCCCGCAAAAAAAAAAAAAAAAAACACTCTATGCGTCCCCGTACAGCTGCAGGGTCACCTGTCAATGTGGCCTTGCAGCTGTTGCAAAACTACAACTCCCATATATTAAATATTTTACCATTTTTTGCTTCAAAATTTTTTTTCCCTATTTTCCTCCTCTAAAACCTAGGTGCGTCTTATAGTCCGAAAAATACGGTACATCACAAAGAATAGTTAATGCCCATAGAACATGTGAAACATAGCAAATTTATGATACCATAAGCAAAATATATCTGTAATCTACCAAGACTATTGTTAAGTTTAAAACATGGTTAGGTTTCCCATCCCAAAGATAACTATCCTAACTAAAAAAAAAAAAAACATGGTGTATAAAGCATAAAGATACAGATAAGTCTTGGAGAAACAAAGCACATTGTAAGTTGCCAAATTATATGAAGACCCTAAATATAAAACCTGAGCTACACAGACCAAAGTCCAAACACTACTATGTTAGTGAGGAATCACTACTGAATTCTTAGTTTGCTATACCATAAGCAATAGACAAATCGGACAAACATATTTTAACATTCTGCTCAATACCACCTGTACTTTTATCTCCACAATCTCGCCTGTAATGCAAATGCCAAAATATACTCTTCTCAAGTATATCTATTATTATCAATTATGTATTAAATATATTCTATGCCGCTGTGCAAAAAGAGAAAAAACATAAAAAGCTTACATTTAGCCATGAACCAAAAAAGCATCAAAAGTTTAGCAGAACCTTTTTAAACTGAACTTGCCTCCAAAGTTAGAATTATAATTGTTGAGCAAAAAAGTTATTTAAGGTTAAGGCCCCACATTGTGGAAAAGCTGCTTTTTTGTTGTCAATTTTACTGCAGTCTTCTGAGCCAAAACCAGGAGTGACTTGAACAGAAGGGAGAAGTATAAGAGCTTTCTTTATATATTCCATTATTATTTTTGTAGCTACTCCTATGTTTGTCTAAAAAAAATAAACTCAGCAATATCTGCAGCCTCACCTTAAGGCTAAGCCGCCATGTTGTAGAAAAATATGCAAATCTATTCTCCAGGATGTAATTAGGAGAACAGTGCACTCTGTATGCCGCCCTCTAGAGGACAGCCTCCTTAACATCATGCATGACTCAGTTAATAAGTCTACTATCATGATGCGGATTTAATTGCCAAATTAGTAGTTCTATTCCAAAAGGAACAGATTCCCAGCTAGGCACACACTCTCCCTAATGTGTACGATTATCCCCTGACCCTGGTCTATAGTCTCTCACTGTGCCAAATCAGTATCCCTGCGCTATGCTGAGGAGGTCCAAAAGACCGAAACAGTGCTGTCCATACATGGGAATCTGTTCCTTTTGGAATAGAACTACTAATTTGGCAATTAAATCCGCATCATGATAGTAGACTTATTAACTGAGTCATGCATGATGTTAAGGAGGCTGCCCTCTAGAGGGCGGCATACAGGGTGCACTGTTCTCCTAATTACATCCTGGAGAATAGATTTGCATATTTTTTACCCAGAATCCCTAGCGGAGCAGGAATGACTTGTAAGTCTCCCTATTGCCTATGTAGGCACACACTCTCCCTAATGTGCACGATTATCCCCTGACCCTGGTCTATAGTCTCTCACTCTGCCAAATCAGTATCCCTGCGCTGTGCTGAGGAGGTCCAAAAGACCGAAACAGTGCTGTCCATAGCTGGGAATCTGTTCCTTTTGGAATAGAACTACTAATTTGGCAATTAAATTCGCATCATGATAGTAGACTTATTAACTGAGTTATGCATGATGTTAAGGAGGCTGCTCTCTAGACGGCGGCATACAGAGTGCACTGTTCTCCAAATTACATCCTGGAGAATAGATTTGCATATTTTTTACCCAGTATCCCTACCAGAGCAGGAATGACTTGTAAGTTTCCGTACTGCCTACCCTGTTTCCCCGAAAATAAGACACCCCCCCCCCCTCACCTTCTGGATCACATACAACCGGCAGTCATGCCGGCACTCTAATTGTTCCTCGCTTTGTTTGCCGATTGTTCCCCGCTCCAGCCGCTGCATAAAACATCCCCCGAAAATAAGAAAGGTCATATATTTCGTTAGCTAATTAATTATAAGAACATGTCTTATTTTCGGGGAAACAGGGTATGTAGGCACACACTCTCCCTAATATGTACGATTATCCTCTGTCCATGTTGCAGAAATGCAGCTTTTTTTGTTGCAGATTTTGCTGTGGTTTTTTTGAACCAAAGCCAAGACAGCACTGAAGAGAAGTAAGGTGAGTATATCACAGCGGAGCTAGGAATTTATTTGAATACATTTGCTGATATATATGTTGCCATATATCTAAGATTAAAGCCAGCCTGTGCTGTGACAGATCAGCTTTGATGCTAAAAAAAAATCTATTACATGACATAACATGTTGTAATCTTCTCCTGCACATTTTAATATCATACATCTGAGCCCTGAGGACAAAACTTTACCCATACAGATGTGATACTTTGCACACACACACACACACACACACACACACACACACACACACACATATATACACATATGCTGAATATAACTAGGATTCTTGCTATGTGAAATGCTGTTCTTCTCAATGTTACAGCAGCTGATCATTGGACCTGGCTACAAATGGAATGGAAAATATATAGGAATCTCTTACAATTACCTTCTGTTCAATCCACTCCTGACTTTGGCTCAAAAAAAATCACAGGAAAATCCGCAACTAGAAAGCTGCAAAGTGGATCCTCAGCGTAAAGGGGTTTTTCTGGACTTTTAAACTGAAGACCTATGCTTAGGATAAGTCATAAAATGAAGATTCGTGGGGTTCATACACATAGGTCCCCCGGGGTTCAGCTGTTTGACATGGTTGTAACATTTCCTGAACACAGCTTCCTTTTCACAGGTCAAGTGAATGGGCTGAGCTGTTATACTAAACACAACCATACGTACCAAATGCATAGTGAACACTCATGTGATGACTGAAGTCTCTTTGAACAGCTTATCAGCTGGGGACTGTGGTGTCAAAGCAATGACAATCTTCAGAGATGACCTCAGGATAGGTCATCAATTAATAAGCCCCAGAAAACCCCTTTAAGATATTCAAGCAGCTTTGTGATTTGGCGGGTCAAGTAATGTGGGATTTCATGGGACGCCAGGTTTTCAGGGATTGATGTATTGATGATCTATCTTTAGTCTATTTTGATATTGATATCAGATCAATGGCCAGCTGATTCATAGAGTTGTGACATTACCCTTTATAGTTTATTAGGCACAAACGTGTGTTATTGGTTGTGCCTGGTAACTTCCACTAGAGAATAGACTGTAGAACCAGATATAACTGTGTTATTGGCGAACAATAAAGGGGATGTGGTGCTTGCTTGAGCTGATCTCTGATGGAATCGCATTATTTCAAAAAAAGGATATCATTACTGTGGTCTTAGAAAATCTCTTTAAAGGGGTTGTCTAGGACTTTGACAGTTATATCCATTTCCTCTTCTTAGGCAGTGACATCACATCCACAAGTCATCTAGCCATTCCGAAACTTAGTCCCATTGAAATGAATGGGGCTGATATGTAATACCAATCGCAGTCACTATACAATGTGTGGCACTTGCTTGATAAGTAATGATGAGGCCACAGCAATCAACATCATAGTCTTGGATAACCCATCTAAGTAACAGCAACCCTCTGAGACACATGGAACCAGGAGCAAACCAGGTGCTTAAAGCAGGGTCTTAGGTCAATGAAGTGGCCTTGAATAATTATCTATTCCATACACAAACAAAATAATATTACATTGACTGTTTGCTTGCATTTCAAAGAGTAGTATGGCCTTAGAGTTGCACAAAAACAACTGATATACTAAATATTCTAGATGATACTTGGCTGTGTTTGATGGCGATGACTATATTCTCCAATATGTAGACATGAAATTGGAGAATTCTGCTCTTACAACCTTGTATACTACTGTTCAGCCGGCACACCAATAAATAACCCATATTAAGTTGCTGAAGAGCCTTGCTGAAATGTCCTTTTATGTGATGAACAATCCTGCTCTTAATGTATTCACAGTCCGAAGCAATTATTCAATACGTACATAGAGTATGAATAGCCACAAAATAACACTCTGCTTCCCCTGCATTGGTAACTACAAAAGTCATAAGGGATTGTCTGTAAGGGATTCTATCATTAGATTTCCCTTTTTTAACTAAGTACACGTAGGAATAGCCTTAAGAAAGGCTATTCTTCTCTTACCTTTAATCTTCTGGTCTGCGCCACCGTTCCTAAGAAATAGCTTCTTTCTTCCATGTGTAAATGAGTTTTCAGACAGCACTGAAGGGCTTCCCCTGTGCTGTTCAAAGACGCTCCAGCGACGCCTTCATCTTCTTCTCTGCCTCTAACTCTTCTTCCTTGTCACCTTCGTGCCTTCATCCAAAAGCACTGACTGTGCATGTCCGTCGGCCATTTCCCTGTGGCCGAACAGGAGAAGCCACAGCAAAATGGCCGAAGGACATGCGCAGTCAGCGCTTTTGGATGAAGGCACGAAGGGGACAAGGAAGAAGAGTCGGAGGCAGAGAAGAAGATGGAGGCCTCGCTAGACAGTTTTCGAACAGCACAGAGGATGCCCCCAGTGCTGAAAGCTAATTTACATAAGGAAGAAAGAAGCTATTTCTTAGGAACGGTGTCACAGATCATAATAATAAAGGTAAGAGAAGAATAGCCTTTCTTAAGGCTACTTCTACATGTATTTAGTTAAAAAACGGAATTCTAATTATAGAATCCCTTTAATATATAGGATTAATAAATAATTAAAGGAATGATAGTAAGGTTATAAAGTTATTTAGTGACTGTTTGCAATACTAGAGTTCATTCTATGCCAAGTAGAAAAGCAGTGGGAGCATTATTAACTTTCCTATGGCACACGTGAATTGTAGCTATATCCCCGCTCTAGTAGCATTTACTTAGATACTTGTCAATTGTATTATCATTTCTCTTAATAAGTTTTTCTTCTGTAACTTTTGCACTTCAGGTTTATTTTTCCCATGAGACACAAAAAGCAATTACACTTGAGTTTAAATGATAAGCTAAGACTCCACAATAGTAGTACAGTATTCCATGTATTTCTACCAATGTTATCAAAGATCAAATTTCACATATAATTGTGTTTTTTTTTTTTTCAAAGTGGAGCCAAAAATAGCTGTATCGGGTGGCAAGCCAATAAATATTATATGTATTTTTAGACACCTTAAAGACAGGAAGCAGCAATATCAGACATTCCGCCTAATCCCTTATGACTTTGGCTGAAAAATGGAAAGAGGATTGTAACAAAATTGTAATTTTTCTACTTACTGGGAAAAAAAAGACCCAATAATAAATCTTAGTAAAATCTAGGGATAATGAGTTTAATCATTTTAGGGAAATTCGAGACCTGAGCTGCAACATTAATTTTATTAAGTAAAATATGGGCAGTTTAAGTCTAGAATGATATCTGCTCCTTATAGATAGCCAAAAGCCAACTTGACTGAATACTCTAGGGAGAATCTAGATATTCATTTATTCTTTGTAAATGTACAGCTGTCACTGCTGTGCTGGAGTTTGGCTGGAGGTTACTCTAAAAGGCATGTTACATCAGCTAAGACCTAAAGGCAATTTCAATTATAATTTCTAATAAAATTTTCTCATTAACAACTATACGGAACTTATATGATATGTAAACTATATGGTCAATTATTTATTTTGTTATATATACTGTCGGTAATAAATAAATCATGGCTATAAAACATAATAAATATAAAATCATTCCTGTATAAAACCCTCTCTCACATTTCTAGCTGTTGTTAAATAAATAACTGCGTTACATAATTCAGAACGAAAAAAGCGCTAAGATGTCCCCCATAAAACCACATATATAATACATTGAATAACACAATATTTTTGACTAATTTTCAGATTTACTCACATTATTTCATTAGACTTGTACTAAATGATTTATTAATTAACATAAATTTATTAAAGTATATCTTTTATTATTATTTATTATTATTATTATTATTATTATTTATTTATTTATTTATTTATTATTATTAAAGTATATCTTTTACCTATTTCATGAATATACGACCTATGTTCATAGTATTTTTTTGTATCTTGTTTTTGGTGGTATTTTTTATTTGGACCCCTTTGAACTACATATACAGTATATTAGCATTTGATTCCTAATCATTTCGTTTTGGGTACACCATAAAAAACAAACATCTGCCAAGTGATGACACTTTAATCCATGCTTGAGATGTAAATTCTTATTAGGGTGTGACAACTCGCTATGCACTTTTTGTTATGTTGTAAAAACGGTTAAAGTTACTTATTTAGAAGAATTCCTCTAAAAGAAAGATAAAAGATTACCTATAATAACTAAACATCACAGTTTTGATATTTAAGACCTATATCTATGAAATACCAATATTGAATTGGTGGAGTCCAACACCTGGCACCCCCAAGGATCAGCTGATCACAGTGGTCACTGATGCTGAAATGCCACAGTGTATGAAACTGGAAACAGCTGGCCCAAACCAATATGTATTAGCCATGGCAGGTCATTGCAGCTCAGCTCCCATTCATTAAAATTACCTATGTTGCATTGATGTGCTCCCTCTGTGTTTCTTATTGCCTGGGGATCACACATGAGAGTTCCTTCTGGTCCCTTAGACTCATTAGGCTGCACAGCATTTTATACTCTAGATGTCTTAATGTTCTAATTATATTTGCTGTTTAAGCTTTCTTACAGGTAATCCATGACTATACAGTAAGGGCTCGTTCATACAGTGGAAAATTTTTCCACTGTGTGGTTTTTTTGGTGTGGCTAGCTGTGATGAGATGCCGATGCAGTGCATCAGCATTCTGTCTTGGCATCCCGCTCTTGATTAGGCCCGAATGAATGGGCCTAAACAGGGTCATGTCTCGAGCCATGGACGCCGCAGCTGACTCAGCCGTTGCATCCGCGGCAAGATAGGGCAATGTATATGTGTATAATTGGGTCTTCATATGTATAGCATGTGAGTTACCCTCAGCTTTTAAGTATAAATAAAGCGACCTTTGAGGGTCACAGCCATAGAGGCTTTACTGTACATGACTGAGTTCGTGTCTTTTTTCTGTCCCTTTCCCATAACTCCCTATGCCAGAGGGAGAAATTTCTAATTCAAATTTGAATCCCACAGACAACAGGTGAAATGCCCTAAGGTTTGTGCAGCAACAAGATTGGGACAAATTTTCACCATTGTTCATAAGTCTACAGTTTCATGCTGATGGTCGGACCTTGTATAATATCCTTGTGCTCTGACTGGTGATCTGCTTAAAAAATGCACTTTCAGGAGCTCCATGTTCCTTTTTAGACTCAAGATCATTGTAAAAGACAAAAAATTATTTTCAGTCTTTTCAGTATTTGAGGTTGCTCTGTTCTTAAAATGGGTCAAAAGACACCAATTATGTCGAACAGTATTAAAAACACATTTTTCAATATAAGTGATATTCATTCAACTACTCAATATTCAATCAATGAATACAGTTTACCTAAGTTGTAGTTTATAAAAGGGCTGTTCACAAAAACAATACATCCCCTGTCTACATGGTAGGGCAAATATTTGTAGATTGGGGCAGTTCAGCTACTAAGACTCCCCATTGATCCTGAGAATGGGGGTCTCTTGTACCTCCTCTGAATGTGGTAAAAGTTATGCAGGTGTACTGTCTCTTCATTCATCTCTGAGACTGATGGAGATAGCCTAACTAATATGGAGTATGTATGCAACTCCTGGGTTAAAGCTATTCCCTAGTATCCAAGACAAAAAAATTAGGTCTGCTACCCATAATTAACACCACTACCTACAGCCCAATACAGTTGGAATGTGGAGTTTAAAGCACTTCCAATATTTTCAGAGCCCACTGCAAGGCAGGATGGACTAGGATGCTCGGGAACCAGGTCACAAAATCAAAACATGGAGAACTGAGGGTGTAATGAACAAGCCAAAGTCAAACCAGGAGTGTATGGAGCTGCCAAAACAAACATGAAAAATAGATCCAGAATCTAAGCCTTATTCAAATCCAGGAGGTCACAACAATACCCAAATCACAATCAGAGGGGTAAACCAGAAAAGCAAGCCAAAAATCAAAACCAGGAGATCAGCAGTAAACTGGGTAGAGTAACAATCACAGGCAAATGACTGAGCTATAGCAAAATAAATCATCAACAATGTATCTGTGAGACTGTTACTCCATTTAGATGTGAGTACAAGAGGCACCTTTTTATGACTAAGAGATTGACTTTAAGTCTAATCAGATGTCTCCTCAATCCTTTTTCATGCTTTACACTGAAGTTCCACATAATCTGTTTGGCTGTTATAAATACCAGCCAATTACATTTATTTGTAGGGACATTTATAGGGACTGTTATAAACAAATATTACAATAAATTAATGTCATTGACTGGTTTATGTTGTTGGTCAATGACCTAAAATTGCTAGTGGACTATTTGGACACGTCAAGCATGACTTTTTGGCACTTTCGATTCATAGCAGGTTTATTCAGACCAAATAGAATCTGATGGTCAATTCAAGCGACTCTGAACTGAAACAAATTTGATGAGATTTTTCTCTAATCCAAAGTAATTTTAATTATTCTGGTAGAAAACATATTTTAGCCAATTGAGACAGAAAAGGCATTACAGATTTTCCCTTGATATACCATACTCAGCTTGGTACAATACACTCTATATAACATATTACCAACTAATACCAATAGTTTTTATGACAATTTTAGTTAATTTACAGATCCAATTGCAATTGGTTACTTCTTATCTTGGGTCAGGCGGCTGCTCCTTCAGATTGGCTGCTGTGTATGAGCACTCTTCCATCACAAGCTCACCACCAGGTCAGTGCAGGTACAACTGATTGCCACTACAGACCTAGAGGAGTATCTTTACAAATCACTAAACTTAGCAGTTAAAACTTTCTCCTAAAACATTCACAAATCTGTATGTCATTTTTTCAGGAGTTTCCCAGAACTAGATATATATCTGAAGTCCCACCATTAAAGAACACTACAATCCATCTGCCCAACTTGAAATGTCTGCTTTCAGGGAACAATAGATTATAATCTGCTGTACATAAAATGAAGACTTACTTTTCGTGTCCCTTTAATCTCCAGCTCCAAAAAAGATATTTTGTGATAAAATCATAAAACTTTGGGTTGACCTCCCACTGGAACTCCTTGGCAGACGCAGCAAAATTAAGAAAAAAGCTGAATCTGTTTTTACAAACACTGACAATACGGCGCTGTAGGCATTAGCAGCAATACATGATGATCAGAATGGTGATCTGGGGAATTGTCAGATTGCCAGTTTGCGAACTGAAGGACTTTTCCATGCTTTAGGCAACCTGAGATATATATGTATTGTGTTTTACTATGGATCAAGTGGCACTTTGAGGATAAAAAGATGAAATTGATGGATGGATGTCTTTTTTCAATCCTAGTGTTAAGTTACTATGTAACTTTTATTGGAGGCACACCTATAGGTAGAGAGGCATGGTAATGTAATGATAGCAACAACCTAAGATGGTATCACTGATAAATATGCTACATTACCCCATGTTAGATGAAGAAATGGTTTTCAACAGAAAGCAGACAGGTTCAAATGGTATATGATGGATTCAACACAGATAACTGGTACTTCATATAAGCCTTATCTATGTGTGTTTAGGATAATTGGCAGCCATCTCAACATGGATTGTATGTTGTGAGTGGATGTTATATCAGTAGCTTACACTTGAGCAGCCTTTGACCGTATTCCATTTGGGCTGGTCTACGCTATGAGCCATTCATCCATCTGACATCATGTACAGTCCTATGAAAAAGTTTGGGCACCCCTATTAATCTTAATCATTTTTAGTTCTAAATATTTTGGTGTTTATAACAGCCATTTCAGTTTGATATATCTAATAACTGATGGACACAGTAATATTTCAGGATTGAAATGAGGTTTATTGTACTAACAGAAAATGTGCAATATGCATTAAACCAAAATTTGACCGGTGCAAAAGTATGGGCACCTCAACAGAAAAGTGACATTAATATTTAGTAGATCCTCCTTTTGCAAAGATAACAGCCTCTAGTCGCTTCCTGTAGCTTTTAATCAGTTCCTGGATCCTGGATGAAGGTATTTTGGACAAACAATTCAAGTTCAGTTAAGTTAGATGGTCGCCGAGCATGGACAGCCCGCTTCAAATCATCCCACAGATGTTCAATGATATTCAGGTCTGGGGACTGGGATGGCCATTCCAGAACATTGTAATTGTTCCTCTGCATGAATGCCTGAGGATTTGGAGCGGTGTTTTGGATCATTGTCTTGCTGAAATATCCATCCCCGGCGTAACTTCAACTTCGTCACTGATTCTTGAACATTATTCTCAAGAATCTGCTGATACTGAGTGGAATCCATGTGACTCTCAACTTTAACAAGATTCCCGATGCCGGCATTGGCCACACAGCCCCAAAGCATGATGGAACCTCCACCAAATTTTACAGTGGGTAGCATGTGTTTTTCTTGGAATGCTGTTTCTTTTTGGACGCCATGCATAACGCCTTTTTTTATAACCAAACAACTCAATTTTTGTTTCCAAAATGAAGCTGCCTTGTCCAAATGTGCTTTTTCATACCTCAGGCAACTCTATTTGTGGCGTACGTGCAGAAACGGCTTCTTTCTCATCACTCTCCCATACAGCTTCTATTTGTGCAAAGTGCGCTGTATAGTTGACCGATGCACAGTGACACCATCTGCAGCAAGATGATGCTGCAGCTCTTTGGAGGTGGTCTGTGGATTGTCATTGACTGTTCTCACCATTCTTCTTCTCTGCCTTTCTGATATTTTTCTTGGCCTGCCACTTCTGGGCTTAACAAGAACTGTCCCTGTGGTCTTCCATTTCCTTACTATGTTCCTCACAGTGGAAACTGACAGGTTAAATCTCTGAGACAACGTTTTGTATCCTTCCCCTGAACAACTATGTTGAACAATCTTTGTTTTCAGATCATTTGAGAGTTGTTTTGAGTAGCCCATGATGCCACTCTTCAGAGGAGATTCAAATAGGCGATCAACTTGCAATTGGCCACCTTAAATACCTTTTCTTATGATTGGATACATCTGGCTATGAAGTTCAAAGCTCACTGAGGTTACAAAACCAATTTTGTGCTTCAGTAAGTCAGTAAAAAGTAGTTAGGGGAATTCAAATCAATAAAATGATAAGGGTGCCCATACTTTTGCACCGGTAAAATTTTGGTTTAATACATATTGCACATTTTCTGTTAGTACAATAAACCTCATTTCAATCCTGAAATATTACTGTGTCCATCAGTTATTAGATATATCAAACTGAAATGGCTGTTGCAAACACCAAAATATTTAGAACAAAAAATGATTAAGATTAATAGGGGTGCCCAAACTTTTTCATAGGACTGTAAATGTGGCTTATTTTCAGTGATATGATTTATAATGATGTCCTTTTCAGTGAATGGCACCAATGTGGTTCATTTTTTATATATATTTTCTATTGCACTCTTACCTGCTGCTTTTATCATCTTCCATCTGCTCTTTTGCATGACTGTCGTCACCACCTTCCATTTGATCCACCATATGTTATCATTACCATGCAGGACATCGTCTACTGGTGTGTCCCCATTTCTTTGCATCTACTGCTATCCGCTGAGGAGATACATACTTAATATTATTGCTTGTGAGACTATCCAGCTCTCAAACAGTTGGCTCTACTATAAGTCCTAGGGGTATCTGAGTACCAGGGCAGTGTTGGTTCTTGGGGAAGGTGACTGTCGTTGAAGTCCAGTTCAGATGTCTACTCACCCTAATTGCAGAATTCCCACTACAAAATCACCTTTTAAAGATGAAGAGTACACTATAGTACATATAAGAAACTTTGTAATGTATCTTCTTATAGAAATATGTTTTCTTTTTTGCTCTCTATTTAGTTGCTTTCACTCTCACCTATATAGAATCCATCTCCTCACTCACCTTACACACAGACGTCTATGGAGGTGGTTGGGGGGGCGGTGAATCGTTATTGTGGTTGTGCCACTAATTTCTGCTGTTTGGCTAGTTAATTGATTTATTGCCTTATTCTAAGCCGTAGTTGAGCCTTATTTTCCCTCTACCACTGCAATGCCAAGAATAAGTTTAGCAGAAGAGATTTTAAAGGGGTTTCGCATCTGAGCAAATTATCCCTTATGTACAGGATATGAAATACCCTGCAGATTATGGGGGTCTGTCTGCTGAGTTCAGGAGACAGGGGTGATTTTGTGCTCTGTACTGTATAGAGTGGTAGCTAGGAAACACATGCACCTCTCCATTCATTTCAATGGGAGTGCCAGAGATAGATGAAGTAAATGGCTGAGCCATCTGTAGGACTTCCATTGAAAGACCAACCACCATTCCATTCAAAACTTGAAAAACATCCGCCTTTCTTCTAATCAGACAGAGACCCACCAATCTACAAGCTATGCTGTACATAGGGAATTATTATTATTGAATAATTATCATTTTTAAACATTTGGATGTGTGTTTTTGGTAAACTATATAAAATAAAGTTTATTTTTTGTATAGCTCACTTTTCAGCTTTGCCGTGTAGACTTGGACAGTATGAGCAGAATCATCTCTTCATCATTATAGGATGGGTAAATTAATGTGGTAATCCAAAACTAAAAACTAAAGGGGACATGTTATGGAGAATACGTATTCTATATCCATAGGATAGTGAATAAATAGCTGATCGGTGGGGGTATGAAAAATTAGATCGCCCCTGTTGTACATTTGGCCAACTGTAGCACAGAAATTATTCTCGGCATAGGGAATATTCCAGCATGAACAACCCCAACCTCCCGAGAATAGTGCTAGTAATAAGCAGTATAAGCAGTCATTCTTAATATTAGTACTTTCATAATCACTTCTTAGAAAATATTAATGTATAAGGATGACAAAAAACATCCTTGCAGAACATGTATATTTGCTCCAAAATAGTAAGAAAATTCTGTATTGTATCCAATATAATAAGTCACAGTTTAATAAAAAAAAAGAGGAAAACATTACGCTGATTGATTGGTTTGTCGTCATACTATGTAAATATAAAGACAAAACACAAAAATAAAAATTAATGACATAATCAGTATATTGCACATTCATCCTGATTAGGGAAAGAGCAAAATAATGACATCCTAGAGACCATATAAAGGTGGGATTATTGTCAAGAATCGTAAAGTGTATATTATGTTTGCAAAAGCCAAATTCAGAAATTTGACTAGTATATGGATGGTTTGTTTAGCCTTCATAGCTTGTCACATTGAAAATGTATTCCAATCTTTAGGCAACATGTTATAGAGAATAAGGAGCTAAGTAGCTTATAGATCTGTAGGACTTCCATTGAAAGACCAACCACCATTCCATTCAAAACTTGAAAAACATCCGCCTTTCTTCTAATCAGACAGAGACCCACCAATCTACAAGCTATGCTGTACATAGGGAATTATTATTATTGAATAATTATCATTTTTAAACATTTGGTAGTGTGTTTTTGGTAAACTATATAAAATAAGTTTATTTTTTGTATAGCTCACTTTTCAGCTTTGCCGTGTAGACTTGGACAGTATGAGCAGAATCATCTCTTCATCATTATAGGATGGGTAAATTAATGTGGTAATCCAAAATTAAAAACTAAAGGGGACATGTTATGGAGAATACGTATTCTATATCCATAGGATAGTGAATAAATAGCTGATTGGTGGGGGTATGAAAAATTAGATCGCCCCTGTTGTACATTTGGCCAACTGTAGCACAGAATTATTCTCGGCATAGGGAATATTCCAGCATGAACAACCCCAACCTCCCGAGAATAGTGCTAGTTATAAGCAGTATAAGCAGTATTAGTACTTTCATAATCACTTCTTAGAAAATATTAATGTATAAGGATGACCAAAAAAAATCCTTGCAGAACATGTATATTTGCTCCTAAATAGTAAGAAAATTCTGTATTGTATCCAATATAAGTCACAGTTTCATGGAAAAAAAATAAGGAAAACATTATGCTGATTGGTTTGTCCTCATAATATGTAAATATAAAGACAAAACAGACACACAAAAAAAAAAAAATTAATGACATAATCAGTATATTGCACATTCATCCTGATTAGGGAAAGAGAAAAATAATGACATCCTAGAGACCATATAAAGGTGGGACTATTGTCAAGAATCGTAAAGTGTATATTATGTTTGCAAAAGCCAAATTCAGAAATTTGACTAATATATGGATGGTTTGTTTAGTCTTCATAGCTTGTCACATTGAAAATGTATTCCAATCTTTAGGTAACATGTTATAGAGAATAAGGAGCTAAGTAGCTTATAGATCAAAATCCTTAATCTCTCTATGATTATAACTACCGTTGACTTGAAATAGACTGTAGGTGAGGCTTGAAAAGGTTTTCTACTGCAGTTGACATTAAAAGGATTTTCCAGGCAAAAAAATACTTTTCAAAAAAGGTTTGTTAGTGCTATTAATAGGTTAATAAGTTATTAGCAGTTATTTGAGTGATTTTGGGGTTTCTCTGTGAGCTCCTGGCATCTTCTGCATTTGTTTACATGGCATCTTCTTGTTCTGTGTTTTCTAATAACTACCAAGATGCCTGGGACTTCGTCAGAGCTGACTCACAACACCTGCCCTCCCCCTCCCTTTCTCACTCACAACCCCCTCCCTGTTTCCCTAGCTAGCCCACCCACTACTAACCCTTCTTAACAAACTCAATCTCCCCTCCCCATGCACAGTAGCCAACACTCTGGTTATTGTGCAGGTGTAGATGGCCAGCTGACATCAGAAGGTTCCGGCTTCTCAGCAGAACCAGAACAGGTAAGATTAATGGGGTTGGGAGGGGGTTGAGTTAGTTAGGTTCCCTGTAAGGTCACCAGGAAATCAGAAAATGTCACATGACCACCCCTGCGAGCTAGGTAAATATAGATTTTTAGAGAAATAAATAATTTAGAAGATAGAAGTGTGTGTGTGTGGGGGGGGGGTTGTTTAGCTTCATTTATAATAATCAATTTATCCAGGACAACCCCTTTAAGGCTAGGGCTACATGGCAACTTTGGTCACTATTCCCATCACGTGACCACAGATTATCATATCTCCCTGCATCTCCTTCATCAATGCAGGCGAATTGAGTCATATTGTAACCCCAATAGTGCTGCGTCAGTGACTTCTGATCAAAAAATAAATTTAGTAATGTTCAAATTTATTTTTTGGAACAGTCACAACACTCTCAGGATAGCAAGGCAACTCTGTTTACTTATATTGGTAAAAGAGTTGCAGGGAAACATGGTAATATTTGGATGCGCAACAGGAGTTGTAATGTAGCCCTAGCCTAAAGAAACACATCAGTAAAACATGTTATGTCCTCCTATTTCTAAAAAAAAAAAGCCATTGTGTAATGTAATGTTATGTTACTGAATATGTTACTGATAGATGTATTGTGAAGTTATGTGCTCCCCTGCAGAGCACTGACCTCCTCTCTGCATCTCATTGCACACAGTACCACCTGTATGAAAAAAGGGTCAAACTATAAATGCAACTCTATAGGCGTCAGATTGAGATGTGCATTGTGAGTTTGACCTCCTGTTCATGCAGGAAACACCGTGTGCAACAGAGAAGAGGTGGTCATTGCTCTGGAGGGGAACATATAACATCAAAATAAAGCTGTCAGTAAGTTATTCAGTGACATTACATTACACAGAGGCTCAACAGGGAGGACACAATTTTTTTTTTATTGAGATGCCTCTATACAAGTGCCATTCAATTGCACAGATTATCTCATTAAATGCTACAATATGAGGCAAGTCTGTCTATCTTCCAGCACATCTATATTCATTAGTTTTGAAGGCCGGAGTTGTGGTGAAGCAGCGGTTATGTAGTAAAGCATGATTTATGACTTTTTTCTTGGTTTATAGTTTCTGTTTCTAAATATAGTTCATTCAAATAGGAACATGGCAGCGGAAAACATGTTCTGATGTTCTCTAGTCTTGATCTCATTTTTCTACCAAAGATCTAACATTTTTCAATCAATCTTATATAACAAGAAAAATTCTGTAACTTATAAAAAGATAGTTCATAAATAGGCTCATTTTCATGGTGCACAATAGCCTTTACTAATAAATCTCGCATATAAGTTCCTTTGTTCTCTGCTATAATGTAGTTCTGTATAAAATGTGTCTTCCGGCTATTTCATTCATGCGATTTTCAACATATTCTATTGGACAATGCTCACTTTTATAATATGGTATAGAAATGTGCCGCATTTAGGGCAATGTCTTAGTAAATAATAGAGGAGTAAGCTGATTTAATAGTTGAATACAACAACAATATGGACTTGTTTTCATGGGAAAGAAGACTTGAATGATCTAGCAATAAAATCCATCCCTGATGGTACCGACTATAAACCCAGCAATGTCCCTTCCTGATTAACATTATGATCTTACATAGGGAATAGCAAACCAATAAATGCTGAGTTCTTGATATATACAGTGCCTTGTGAAAGTATTCGGTCCCATTGAACTTTTCAACTTTTTGCCACATTTCAGCCTTCAAACATAAAGGTATAAAATTTTAATTTTGGGGGAAGAATCAACATCAAGTGGGACACAATTGTGAAATGGAATGAAATTTATTGGATATTTTAAACTTTTTTAACAAAGAAAACACTGAAAAATTGAGCGTGAAAAGTTATTCGGCCCCCTTGCGTTAATACTTTGAAGTGCCACCTTTTGCTGCGATTACAGCTGCAAGTCACTTGTGGTATGTCTCTATCAGTTTTGCACATCGAGAGACTTCTTGCCCATTCTTCCTTGCAAAACAGCTGGAGCTCAGTGAGGTTGGATGGAGAGTGTTTGTGAACAGCAGTTTTCAGCTCTTTCCACAGATTCTCCATTGGATTCAGGTCTGGACTTTGACTTGGCCATTCTAACACCTGGATACGTTTATTTGTGAATCATTCCATTGTAGATTTTGCTTTATGTTTTGGATCATTGTCTTGTTGGAAGATAAATCTGCGTCCCAGTCTCTTTTGCAGACTCCAACAGGTTTTCTTCCAGAATGGTCCTGTATTTGGCTCCATCTTGCCATCAATTTCAACCATCTTCCCTGTCCCTGCTGAAGAAAAGCAGGCCCAAACCATGATGCTGTCACCACCATGTTTGACAGTGGGATGGTGTGTTCAGGGTGATGAGCTGTGTTGCTTTTACGCCAAACATATCGTTTTGCATTGTGGCCAAAAAGTTAAATTTTGGTTTCATCTGACCAGAGCACCTTCTTCCACATGTTTGGTGTCTCCCAGGTGGCTTGTGGCAAACTTTAAACAAGACTTTTTATGGATATCTTTGAGAAATGGCTTTCTTCTTGCCACTCTTCCATAAAGGCCAGATTTGTGCAGAGTATGACTGATTTTTGTCCTATGAACAGACTCTCCCACCTCAGCTGTAGATCTCTCTACAATTCTATAGACATGAACAGTTAAAGGGAACATGACAAGTGCTTTTTTCCATCCTATACTGTTCCCAGAATGTACAGGTTTAAGTAATGACCTTCCCTATGGTCAGGGGTGTAACTACCGCCATAGCAGCGGAGGCAGCTGCCACAGGGCCCGGAACATTAGGGGCCCAATGACAGCCACTACCGCTGCCATCATTATACTCGGGGGTCTTTGCAGACCCCCAAGTATAATGATCGGCGGACCGGGAGAGGTAAGGGAACGTAACAAACACTGTTACTTACCTCTCCACGGTCCTGCCAGGCCTCCTTCCTTCTTGTCTGACGTCTCTGACATCACATGAACCCGGCCTGCTTCCCGGGTCATGTGACGTTTGACGTCATAGAACAAGGACGGCAGCGGAGAAGACAGCATAGGAGCCAGGGACAGGTAAGAAACAGGGGATAATACTGTGTGCAGGGGCCACTATGGGGCATAATACTGTGTGCAGGGGCCACTAAGGGACATAATACTGTGTGCAGGGGCCACTAAGGGACATAATACTGTGTGCAGGGGCCACTATGGGCTATAATACTGTGTGCAGGGGCCACTATGGGGCATAATACTGTGTGCAGGGGCCACTAAGGGACATAATACTGTGTGCAGGGGCCACTATGGGGATAATACTGTGTGCAGGGGCCACTAAGGGACATAATACTGTGTCCAGGGGCCACTAATGGACATAATACCATGTGCAGGGCTTACTAAGGGACATAATAGAGTGCGGAGGAGGGGGTCGGTTGAGGTCTTCGGCATCGGTGTTGGTGGGGGGGGGGAGGGCCTTTTCAAAAGTTCGCCACGGGGCCCCGCCATTCCTAGTTACGCCACTGCCTATGGTGCTCCTCACCATAGTGAAAATTCAAGTTACAAGCTTTAAAAACATTCGATTACCATATGAAAATTTACCTTACCGAGTCACGGAGGGCGGGGGCATCTTATCAAGTCATACAGTCATCTAGCTAAATAACATCCTATGAGGGTAGCAGCTAGGTAGGGTATCAGGCTGACACCTGATAGTGAGGTGTGTGTCAATTACACCACACAGGGAGTAATTTAACACAGTGACAGCATGACTACATGTCAAAAGTTCGCCACGGGGCCCCGCCATTCCTAGTTACGCCACTGTGTGTATCAGTGCTGAGCATGTCACACATTGTAGGGGAATAGGAGAAATAGTAACACCCAGTTGTCAATTTAATCAAATTTTTAAAAAATGGTGGGTCCTCTTAAATACTTTTCTAAAATCCACCTAGATCTTTTTATGTGTGATTCCCTTGATGGTCAATACATGATTGATACAGCAGCCTGAGGAAGAGTCATACTTTGTACCATAGTACCAGCAGAACAGCCTGTTTAGTAATTTAGTTGTGCTCGGGCATGACTTGACAGCAGTGCCCTCTTTGCCCATTATTTCGCCATCCCAATTATGTCAAGTGTTATTTTTCCTCTATTCCAATTACCCCAGTAAATGCCACAAATGCCCAATTTTCTTCCTCTATGAAACTGAACTAACATATAAGGATAACTTATGTATTTCTTAAAAATGACTTCCTCTAAACAAACACCACCAAGTGAATGCGGCTTCTCCATGGAGGGGCGCTAATGACCTGCGAGCTTTACCTTCACACCATGAAATAGATTGGCACGATATGAAAGGAAACATTAAAATCTGCAGCCTTGAGTTTCATCATGGAGACTTTAATGACCATTTCTTTCTAGGTATCAGAAAAACGCATCAATTGTCGATTTTAAAAGGAAAGGCAGCTCTTGTATTATAGCTATTAATACATGAATACAATGTTAGCGAAGTAAGATAATTGCTTTACTTGCTTTGTAATTGTTGGAGCTATGATGGTTCTTTCTTCTTTTTGATGAAGCAAAAACTTTGACAAATAGATTGTGGTCCAGTGATGAGCACTTCACTTTTGTTTTTTGTTTTTTGACAGGTCACGAAAAAAGTACAATAGGAAAGTAGAATAGAATCCGGCCTATTGAGCTTAAAAGGAATGTGTCATTAGAAAATGAAGTTTTTATGTTATACAAGAATATTTAGTGATTTTTAAAAAGTTTTCCATGTCAATATCTATATTCAAAAAACCTATTATCCTGAAGTTTTCACTCTTACTATTAAGCCTTATAATATGCCGATACTTCCTGTTCCGTGGAAGATTTCTTTACAGCAGTTACCTCATTATCATCACAGACAGGATTACAACGGGAATGCCATTTACAGTAGGTGATCGTCGCGGCTTACAGTTAGGGCCAGAAATATTTGGACAGTGACACAATTTTCGCGAGTTGGGCTCTGCATGCCACCACATTGGTTTTGAAATGAAACCTCTACAACAGAATTCAAGTGCAGATTGTAACGTTTAATTTGAAGGGTTGAACAAAAATATCTGATAGAAAATGTAGGAATTGTACACATTTCTTTACAAACACTCCACATTTTAGGAGCTCAAAAGTAATTGGACAAATAAACATAACCCAAACAAAATATTTTTATTTTCAATATTTTGTTGTGAATCCTTTGGAGGCAATCACTGCCTTAAGTCTGGAACCCATGGACATCACCAAATGCTGGGTTTCCTCCTTCTTAATGCTTTGCCAGGCCTTTACAGCCGCAGCCTTCAGGTCTTGCTTGTTTGTGGGTCTTTCCGCCTTAAGTCTGGATTTGAGCAAGTGAAATGCATGCTCAATTGGGTTAAGATCTGGTGATTGACTTGGCCATTGCAGAATGTTCCACTTTTTTGCACTCATGAACTCCTGGGTAGCTTTGGCTGTATGCTTGGGGTCATTGTCCATCTGTACTATGAAGCGCCGTCCGATCAACTTGGCAGCATTTGGCTGAATCTGGGCTGAAAGTATATCCCGGTACACTTCAGAATTCATCCGGCTACTCTTGTCTGCTGTTATGTCATCAATAAACACAAGTGACCCAGTGCCATTGAAAGCCATGCATGCCCATGCCATCACGTTGCCTCCACCATGTTTTACAGAGGATGTGGTGTGCCTTGGATCATGTGCCGTTCCCTTTCTTCTCCAAACTTTTTTCTTCCCATCATTCTGGTACAGGTTGATCTTTGTCTCATCTGTCCATAGAATACTTTTTCAGAACTGAGCTGGCTTCTTGAGGTGTTTTTCAGCAAATTTAACTCTGGCCTGTCTATTTTTGGAATTGATGAATGGTTTGCATCTAGATGTGAACCCTTTGTATTTACTTTCATGGAGTCTTCTCTTTACTGTTGACTTAGAGACAGATACACCTACTTCACTGAGAGTGTTCTGGACTTCAGTTGATGTTGTGAACGGGTTCTTCTTGACCAAAGAAAGTATGCGGCGATCATCCGCCACTGTTGTCATCCGTGGACGCCCAGGCCTTTTTGAGTTCCCAAGCTCACCAGTCAATTCCTTTTTTCTTAGAATGTACCCGACTGTTGATTTTGCTACTCCAAGCATGTCTGCTATCTCTCTGATGGATTTTTTCTTTTTTTTCAGCCTCAGGATGTTCTGCTTCACCTCAATTGAGAGTTCCTTTGACCGCATGTTGTCTGGTCACAGCAACAGCTTCCAAATGCAAAACCACACACCTGGAATCAACCCCAGACCTTTTAACTACTTCATTGATTACAGGTTTACGAGGGAGACGCCTTCAGAGTTAATTTCAGCCCTTAGAGTCCATTGTCCAATTACTTTTGGTCCCTTGAAAAAGAGGAGGCTATGCATTACAGAGCTATGATTCCTAAACCCTTTCTCCGATTTGGATGTGGAAACTCTCATATTGCAGCTGGGAGTCTGCACTTTCAGCCCATATTATATATATAATTGTATTTCTGAACATGTTTTAGTAAACAGCTAAAATAACAAAACTTGTGTCACTGTCCAAATATTTCTGGCCCTAACTGTATCTACTCCTCTTTGCTGAACAACGACCTCTACATAGGTCACAGAGCATGTCCATAAAATTAGAATAGTCATACTCTATAATGGGTTATCTCCATACTATTATGCATGTGGAAAAAAATGGCTGTATGTAGCCCAATCATGTGACTATTCAATGGATCCAAATGATGGCAAAGGATTTATAAACCTTATAGGTAAAAAGTAATCAAGTATCGATTCATAGAAAATAATATGTCCAGCTACAGACATCCAAAAGTCATTATGTAAAACTTAGCTTTTAAGGATCAATGGTCAGTAACAGAATTGGAACCAAACTATTACTAAGGTGAGTATTTTGAAAAGCAATGTCGTCCTTGCCATGGAGGCAGGGTAGGCATCTGCTATGGGGCCAGTAGACCCCTCTCACAATACCTTGCTCTCTTTAGATATCTGGTACTCAATATATCACAGATCCTTCACCCTGCTCTATTCACTAAGGTCTATTTCACACAGTATGCCATACCCCTCAATATCAGTCAGGAGATTAGTAACCACTTAATGGCAAAAATAGCAATGGGTCAGTATATAGTGAACTAAGGAAGACTGCTGAGAATAATGTACTTGCAAGGGCTGCAGTATTCAGCTGGACTAGTGGACTCTCTAGGCAGAGCTAAGCCCATAATCAAAATTGTTGTTCGGGATTTTTTGATTCTTGTATGACTTTTGCTATGAGGCTCCATGATTTCTATGTATTCCCCTGTTGAAAAGAGTTTTCCTTACACATTATAAGACCATATATAGGTCATTCATTATCGTCTTCCATAAAAACCTTTAAACAAAAAACAGGCAACCAATTCCAGCAGCGTTAAATGCATTATAACCCATAACCGTTCTCATACATGAACCTTGCAAATTACTGCATTGCCAAAAGTATGTGACTGTAGAAAAGGTATGACCCTTAGCACCCGAGTAATGAGACATTTTACATTTCTCAACCTGACTGCACAGGAATTGTTACCTAGGTCTTTACTGTATTAACTTGAATAGGAACTTCTCTTTCTTTACATTGACACAGAACCTAAAAAGATTAAAATATTTTCAGTCTGAATTTCTTCAAACTGGCAGCTACATAAAGGAAAGTAATTGGAGACCTGATTCAAGACATATTAGACAATGAACGCCAGCATGTTTGTGCCAATGAGCAGTAACCTCTTAAATGATTATGGATGTCAAATGCTAAGTGCTATAATACATTGATGACCAATGGCCACACATACAGGTCTATGATACCTAGAAGATTTCTATGGTTGTCGGCTCAAGTTTAGATTTTTATTGCCGCATTCATCTTTCCTTCAACTGAAACCAGTCATCCTGTCCCTGCAGCTGATAAATACCCCCATAGCTTGATGCTGCCACCATCATGTTTCACTGATGAGCAGTGCATGGTTTTCTCTAGGAAGAATATGCAAATCTGTCTCCCAAGATGTAAACAGGGAGACAGTGCCTCTGTTATGCTGCCCTCTATGGGAAGCACCCTGAACATCATGCCCAACTTTCCCAGAAGTCTTTACTGCATAATACGGGGTTATAACCAAATCAATTTTTCAGCTACGGACAGCACCATTTCTGTCTGGTTGGACTTCATCAGCGCAGCCTAGAGAGAGGGCAGCATAACAGAGGCACTGTCTCCCTGTTTACATCTTGGGAGACAGATTTGCATATTCTTCCCATATTCCCTTGCAGTGGAGCAACTATGGCTGTATAAGTCTCCACACACATGAAAAGGTGGTCTCTCCCTAAAGATGGACGTTATCCCCATAATCTGGTTTTCTCTATACATACCGCTTAGAATTAACACCAAAAACTTCAATCTTCATCTCATCAGACCAGAGAATATTATTTCTCATAGTCTGGGAGTCCTTCATGTGATTTTTGGCAAACTCTTTGTGGGCTTTCATATGTCTTGCACTGAGGAGAGGCTTCCTTCGGGCCACTCTGCCATCAAGCCCTGACTGATGGAGGGCTACAGTGATAGTTGACTTTGTAGAACTTTCTATCATCTCCCTACTGCATCTATGGAGCTCAGTCACAGTGATCTTTGGGTTCTTCTTTACCTTCCAAGGCTCTTCTCCCATGATTGCTCGGTTTGGCTGGACTGCCAGGTCTAGAAAGAGTTCTAGTCATCCCAAACTTCTTCCATTCAAGGATTATGGAGGTCACTGCGCTCTTACAAACCTTGAGTGCTACAGAAATTCTTTTGTAACCTTGGTCAGATCTGTACCTTGCCAAAATTCTGTCTCTGAGCTCCTCGGGCAGTTCCTTTGACTTCATGATTCTCATTTGCCCTACATGCACTGTGAGCTGTGAGGTCTTATATAGACAGGTGTGTCTTTCCTAATCAAGTCAAATTAGTTTAATTAAATATATCTGGACTCCAGGAGTAGAACCATCTCAAGGAGGATCAGAAGGAAATGGACAGCATGTGAGTTAAATAAGAGTGTCACAGCAAATGGTCTGAATACTTACAACCATGTGATATTTCAGCTTTTCTTTTTTTAATAAATTTGCAAAGATATCTAAATTTCTGGGGGGGGGTTCTGTCAAGATGGGGTGCTGAGTGTACATTAATGAAAAATAAAATGAACTTTTTTTATTTTAGCAAATGGCTGAAATGAAACAAACAGTGAAAAATTTAAAGGGGTCTGAATACTTTCCGTACTTAATGTAGCTTGTGTGTTATCTCACCCAGAGTTATGAATATCAACTCTTTTAAAGGATTTTCTCATCTCAGGATTTCAGCTTCCCTGTTGTCTCCTCTCATTTCCACTTCCTGGCATTCAGCTCAATCCAGAAGCATGCTCTGTGTTTGTTAATAAAATTACAACTATCTCTGGATTTACATACAGAAATAACAGAGGCGCTGCTCAAGAAACTTTACTAGCACTTTTCAGGACTCAGCAACTGAGAGCAATGCGCAGAGAGAGGGAGACAAATGAATACAGGTGGCTGGGGGCAGGAAATAAGTCATCAGCCAAACACTAGAGCTAGACAAAGAGAGGTGATCTGTATCTAGTCAATGAACTGTACACACTGAGAAGGCATAATGAGCAGTATCTAGCAAACAGCTAGATAGATAAAGCAATGTATCGGATCAAAGATTTCAGTTAGCTTAAGCTACAAGTTTAAATATTGAGATTGGAATACCTCCTTAGTTAATATAAACCTCCAGGGATGTTACTAATAATCACTTTACTAGCCAACACCACCAATAATGTTAGAACTAACCTATAACCTACCATATAATGTTAATTTGTCTTTAAGGATGGCTTAACTTCTATGAAAAAGTTTATCAATAGTGAAGAGATCTGTCAAATAAATAAATGACACCTATTCCTGTAATCAGAGTCGGACTGGGGTGACTAAGGTTTACATACTTGGGGTTCACCATATGGCTACATGCAAATATTACCTGACACTCATTCCCAATGTCACCAACTTGCTTACTGAGGAGATTGGAACCACTGTAGTGTGATTGAAAAGATGGGGTGCTGAAAGGAAGGCTACTGGTTGGGCTGACTCCGCACCTAGATGTAATTTCAACCATCCAATGTGTCTACACTAGAGATGAGCGAGTAGTATTCGATCGAGTAGGTATTCAAAATATTCGTACTCGATCGAATACTACTAGCTATTCGCAGTAAATATTCGATTCAGAACCAGTGTTCAGTGTATAGCATTTGACAAATCAACGCTGGTTCTGCAGCAGGCTCGTCCTTGCAAGTCGGGAGAGCTGGCAGTTTGCTTTTACGAGGGAGCTGACTTTTTCTCATAGGAATGAATTGATCAGCGTTGATTGGCCAGTGTACAGCATTCGGCCAATCAACGTTGGTTCTGCCAGAGGCTTGTCTGTGAGGAGGCGGAGTCTAAGATAGGACCACAGCAGTCTCCATTGGTCAATTCATTCCTATGAGAAAAAGTAAGCTCCTTCGTAACAGCAAGCTTCCAACTCTCCCGACTAGCAAGGACGAGCCTGCTGTAGAACCAGCGTTGATTTGCCACAGGCTCTTCTTTGCTGCTAGTCGGGAGAACTGGCAGCTTGCGGTTACGTGGGAGCTTACTTTTTATCAGTGCAACTGCAAGCGCTGTGCAGTTAAAGCGCACGGACCCCCAAGCCTATAATGGGGTCCGTGCGCTTTAACTGCACAACGCTCCTCCTAAACACTCTCCTCCTGCTACTTGTGAACTTGGTGACTCTCCTTTAGTCTAATAGTGGTTTCTCCTGAAACAAGCATTTTTTCCCATAGACTATAATGGGATTCGATATTCGATCGAGTAGTCGAATATTGAGGCTCTACTCGAAACGAATATCGAATATTTCACTGTTCGCTCATCTCTAGTCTACATCATATAAAAATAAACTGTGTTGTTTCTTAAATAATATACCCAATTTGTTATACTGATGCCTAGCTGAAATATACAATGAATGTTTGTATAAAGTACGAGTGTACTGTGCCATGCCAATGTTAACTGGGGGCCCATCAGGCTCAGGGAACTACCAGGGGATTCATAGGTTCACTTGTGGGCCGGTCCAAGCCTGCGTGTATTCAAAGCATTGTAGTATTCACTGGCTCCTAGTTAACAGGCTGTAAGTAGAGATGAGCGAGTACTGTTCGGATCAGCCGATCCGAACAGCACACTCGCATAGAAATGAATGGACGTAGCCGGCACGCAGGGGGTTAAGCGGCCGGCCGCCGTCAAAGCAGAAGTACCAGGTGCATCCATTCATTTCTATGGAGCGTGCAGTTCGGATCGGCTGATCCGAACAGTACTCACTCATCTCTAGCTGTAAGATGAGTGTCTGTATTACAATGAGTGTATCCTGCAATGCCAGGGTGAACAAGGTGCCCACCGTGAGATTCAACTGATCATCTATGGGCATTTATGCAGTTTATAGTGCCCACTTTTTCCATTTATTTTTGAATATATAATACTACAGGTATTCTCTTATTCCATTAATATAGATAATATAAAAAATAATAAAGACAAAAGGTGATATCATTTCATCAGCTGCCCAATAACCAAACTAAACAATGGTTTGATGTACGGTTTGTCCATCTGTATTAATAAGCTATTTGTCTCATTGTGACGTATGTTTAAAAAAAAATACGTCTTCAATTTGGAACAAAAATGTAATATATTCTGAATCCTGTACTGGCCTGGTCTCTATTATTAGAAGATATATACTGTGTAAACTGCCAAATGAATGCCTATGCATAAATGTATAAGAAACTCATTATCAAGTTTAGGAAAAATGTGTTTCTATCTATTAGGACATTATTATATTTTGTCAGTTTTACTGCTGAGATATTTTTAGGAATAAATGAACAGAGAATGATTTAGAATCTGTTTTCTGAATCCAACAAGCTAGCAGTGTTCTACCTTCTGCTTTCATTAATAGGAAGACTTTAGAAGTAAGGAGGACTTCAAACTGTGTCTTAAATTAGGCAGCTATTTATAGAAAGGTGTGTTGAAATATACTATGAGGAGGATGATTCACTGGCTTTACAGATAATAGGAATATATTTCAGATACAAGATCTGAATGTGAAATCTTAATGTAGGAAGCAGAGACAAAGTGACAGACATGCCGTAGCTAAGGGTCAGAATCCGAGATCACTAGCTGAGACTTCACAACTAGGAAGAAATGCAATAACAGGAAGCAGGTTGGAAATGCAAGATATTAGTCACAGGGGAAGGTGTAAGCAGGATCTTACTCATCTCACTCAATTCTAGTACAGCAATGGCACCAGCTGCATCCATTTGTTAGGCAACCAGCCACTCCAGGATTCTCTGCTGCATCAGGCCCCCTCATTTCCATATTGCTCAATTATCAACATCAGTTTATGGCAGCCAATTCTCCCAAATGATGTGTAGCATAGCGGACTTCTACCTGTCCCCCTCACCTGCATATTGTGATCCTATCTTTTCCCTGGCTCTTGCTCCTTGTGGTTCTCATCCTAGTTCCTGATTGACCATGATCCTGACCTCAGACTTGTTCTTGCATTTTCTTTCTGTCTCACTTTTTGGATTGTTCACCTGGTGTCACGGTTATATAGATGTCCGACAACCATGGTACTGAATGGTGCTTGCACTGCTAGGAAAACGGGGTAGATGAGCTGTCCCTAGCGCTACTACAGCTAACTAGGCCCTGCCTGAGGGTGTTGGTCAGCTGTTCCAAAGCTAAGCTCGGTCCCGACAACTGCTGGCTCTCTAAACGCGAAGACCTACAGACAGTTAGGATGAGAGCTGAAAGAGGCTAGGGACTGGTAAACTATAAAGGGTAAGTGTGGTAGCGAACAGTACGAGCTAGGATGGAACGTTCTGGAGCACTAACAGGTGCAGCACAACCACAAAATACACAACAAGAATTTGAGGAGAGGAGGAGTGGAGTAGTGAAGAAAGGTAACACAGGACAGGGGCAAAACAAACCCGGAACCCAAAACAGAAACTCACAAATTCCAAACAGTTACAGGCAGCCAGAGATCCAGGAGAGGGGTTGAGTAGGAAAGTTTGAGGGAAAACAGACTCTCATACAGAACACAACTCACACCACTTGCAATTCAGCTCCTGAAACCGTACAACTCCAACTAAACTCTCATACTAGACTGGGCTAAGAATCCTAGCTGGAAACCACGAAAACCGGCAAGGACTAAAGCCAGCAGTCAGCCTTTTACAGACCCCAGAAAGACCTGATAGGTAGGGTTGAGTGATCGGGATCGGAATTCCGATCCTGATCTTTTCCGGCGGGATCAAGGTCGGAGGTTATTTCCCACAATGCTTGGCTACTGGCCAATCATTGTGAGAAAAGCTATAGTATCTAGAGATGAGCGAATACTATTCGAAACTCCCGTTTCGAATAGCACGCACCCATAGGAATGAATGGAAGCGACCAGCACGTGGACTTTGTTGGTGTCCGGCCACTTAACCCCCTGCGTGCCAGCTGTGTCCGTTCATTCCTATGGGAGCGTGCTATTCGAAATGGGAGTTTCATATAGTACTCGCTCTCTACTCTTCTGTTTCCTCCCTGCAGTGCTGTATACTCAGCTCTGCTACATCTCAGATGTAGGAGAGCTGAGTATACGATAAAACAGGGATAAAGCAGAAGAGTGGCAGGCTGCGGTAAATCACTCTGTGCTGCACTGCTGTGAGGATGATGAAGCACTTGCCATATAATAAGCCATGGCTAAAGTTCGCGAGTAGATAAATACTACTGTACATTGACTTGTCTATCTACTCTTCTGCTTCGTCCCTGCTTTACCATATACTCAGCTCTGCTACATCTGAGATGTAGCAGAGCTGAGTATACAGTAAAGCAGGGACGAAGCAAAAGAGTAAATAGACAAGTCAATGTACAGTTATAGAGATGTAGCAGAGTCCAGTATATGGCACAGCAGGGAGGAAACAGAAGAGTAGATAGTATCTACCTACTCGCGAACTTTGCTCAACTTACCTGCACAGATCCGCTGCTGCTCCCCGTTCTTCTTGCTCCTCTTTTCTCTCATTGACATGCCTTCAGAGCTCCCTGAGTGCCCCTGCCTCCCTAGACTAGTGTTAGAAATGCTGGGAGAAGGAGGGGCTTGTAGCTTAGGAGAGGGTGGGCTGGTACTGGGAGGGGAGACGTGAGTGATGCACTCACGTCTCCCCACCCACACTCTCCTAAGCCACACCAAACCCTGCCTACTCCCATCATCTCTAAAACTAGCCTAGGGAGGTGGGGGCGCGCATGGCACTCTTAAGGCATTTCAATGAGAATGGACTGGACCGAGAAGAACGGGGAGCAGCAGAGGATCTGTGCAGGTAAGTATACACCAGGGGGGCTAAGTAGCCGGGGGATTTTTTTTTTTAATCACTACACAGCATGGAGTCCAAAAATTGAAACACTTTTTGGACTCCATGCTGTGTAGTGAATAGGATCGTTTTTAAAATCCGATCTTCGGTTATTAAAAAAAATCCCATTGACTTGCATTGGGATCGGAATTGGGATCGGGATCGGGTTCAAATGGAAAATGATTGGAAATCGGATTTTAAAAATGATCCTGAAATTTCAAGATCGGTTCAACCCAACTGATAGGTTGACAACAATTATACACATCTGATGTTCACATCCACTGAGATACAACGCAAGCTCAAGTAGACACAGAGGCCAAGACCCAACCACTATCCCAACAGCTCAGTGGCAAAGAGAATTGACCAAAGAACACAGGGCACTGGCTCAAATCCCCAAACACAACTCAAACACACAACCATTTTATAAATAACTCAGATCCTGACACCTGGTACCTGTAGTTTTAGCCCTGGTCTATTACTCAGCTCCATTTCTGACTACACTTCCACTTGTTCTCTGGCTTGTCATATTATGACCACATTCCTGGTGATGATTCTTGCCTTCATTCCTGACTGCACTGTTACTCTTTCTGGCTTACAACAATTACTCCATGTCTATTTTAGGGATTTTCTTGAAGCAAAATACATACTTCTTTCTTAGGGCTAAGAATAAATGCCAGGTCATCCCTCAGTTTCCACAGCCACGTCTTATAGAATCCACATCTTCAGTAATTAAGTTACTGAAAAACAGGGATGGTGGGCAAAAATATCTCATTCATTACATATAAAGATGGTGGAACTTGACGTATGTTCTGCTTAGTTAAACAAAAATACCAGACAGGTGACGCTCTTATTGGGTTCTTCACCTCATTAATATGTTCTTTTAACTCTGTCCTTTCCAGAGTGCACAGCTTAGAGGAGACACTGCTGGGAAGGCACAATTCTCTTTTGTTGCTGTGGCAGAAGGTTTACGCTTTCTAGTTTATTATGTTTGAAAGAATTATATTAAAACTTGCTAAATGTCAGATTCTTAGGGTGCAATTGAATTTAGGAGAAAATCCATAGGCGCATAGTGACCTAATCACTTGATAAAGAGACGAGTAACAGGCACTGCATGGTACCATAGACCTCTTGTGGAAGATCCATACACAAGCATCTTATGTTCATTTCAAGAAATGGTATCATAAGAAAAACTGACAGTCACCATATGAAATGTCACAGACCTTTTGAATAGATTGCACATCTTGTAGGATTTACCTGTAAATTTAGGCTTCCATATGAATGTCTTAATAAAATAACTTCAAGGCTTGAGATCTATGTTTTACATAGTCAACAGTCAACATACAAACAGGAACATAACCTTATAGTAAGCTGTTAGACACACATGATGGATGAACACTGGCCAAGAATGATAAGTCAGACAGCATTATAACATATAATCAATAACGTATGAAAGTAGCACTCCAACATTTTTATTGCATCGCCTGTTATTATCAGGTATCCTACCAAGTGCAATACATTAAGGTTGTTCACCTGGTGCTTTCTTTCTGTAATACATCCTCTGTTTGGCCCTCCATTGGGTTATGTGATGCTTAGAATGAGTGATGAATCCCATAGCTCCCGTCTATGAGAGTCTTTATGTGTGTATATGGGAAATATTGGTTGGTAAAGAAGTTACTATATGTAAAAAAAAAATCAGTCGAATCAGTGCCCGGAAGCCATCACTAAACAAAAGGCAATTAAAGGCCCACAGCCTGCTAAACGGATGGATTCTGGAAAAGTGGCAGAAGGTGGATTTCTCAGATGAATCTTCAGTTGAATTACAGCCATTGCAGATACTGCAGACCTACTGGAGCCCGTATGGATCCAAGATTCCACCACCAAACTTAACTGTTTTCTGGGTGTAAGATCATGGTCTTGAGTTACATTCAGTATGGGGGTATGCGAAACATTTGCAAGGTGGAAGGCAATATCAATAGCCTAAAATATCACCAAGTATTAGCTTCCTCTTACATTCCCAATCTTAAAGGGGTCAAATTTTGCCACAGGATGGTGCTCCATCTCATACATCCATCTCTACAAGAAGATGAAGGTGCTCCAGCACTGGCCAGCCCAGTCATCAGACATGAACATCATTGAGCATGTTTGGGGTAGGATGAAAGAGGAAGCTTGGCAGACAACTCTGGGAGACATGTTAGACTGCATTTTTTGCTATTACTGATGACTTCATCAATAAATTGTATGAATCATTGTTGAAACGCATGGATGCTGTCCTTCAAGTTCATGGAAGTCACACAAAATATTAAATATGGCTCTAGTATCACCACAACGTCATTCACCAATGTTAGGAAACATATCTTTGTATTTGAACTGAATTATTGGTTTGATTTTCACGGTGGCTCAGTGGTTAGCACTGCAGCCTTGCAGCGCTGGAGTCCTGGGTTCAAATCCTGCCATGGGCAACATCTGCAAGGAGTTTGTATGTTCTCCCTGTGTTTGCGTGGGTTTCCTCCCACACACCAAAGACATGCTGATAGGGAATGTAGATTGTGAGCCCTATATGGGACAGTGACTGACAATATCTGTAAAGCGCTGCGGAATATGATGGCGCTATATAAATAAGCATAATAAAATAATAAATGACTTTATGTGGGCAACAAAACTTTTGTCTTGCCAAAATCTGACCTTTCTGTGTTCATTAAATGATCAATATTTCAGCGGTGAAGTCAATTTATTTTCTTAACAAAAAACACATTTGGGAGGGTTTCAGCTTTCATATGAGTCATTTCTAAAACCAATGGATGAATTTAAAGTCAGTTTATAAGCTTTTGATTCCACAACATGGATAAGCGATAGAACTTTTGTCAGTGACTGTACTTGCATAACATTTATCTAAAACATAAACACATTGTAAAACCCCAAATGGTCACAGTTGTTTGATCAAACGTATCCTTACGTGATGGTCAATGTAATGACCATCAAAATTTCGAAATTACTATATATACTGAAAATTATGTTTCCAAAAGGCCGGACACTAAGTGTCTTACTTCTTTCTAACTTAAAGAGGACCTTTTATCAGATCGGGCACATGCAGTTTTATATACTGCTGGAAAGCTGACAGTGTGCTGAATTCAGCGCACTGTCGGCTTTCCCGATCTGTGCCCGGTGTAAAGCGCTATCGGTCCCGGTACCGTAGCGCTTTAGTGTCAGAAGGGCATTTCTGACAGTTAGCCAGGGACGTCCTTCTGCACAGCAGCGCCTATCGCACTCTAGAGTGTGAGCGGGGAGGAACGCCCCCTCCCTCTGCTCACACAGCTCGTCCATAGGCTAGTATTATCAGGAGAGGGAGAGGGAGTTCCTCCCCGCTCCACAGTACAGTGCAATAGGCGCTGCTGGGCGGAAGGACGTTCCTGGCTAAGTGTCAGAAACGCCCTTCTGACTGTAAAGCGCTACGGTACCGGGACCGATAGCGCTTTACACCGGGCACAGAATTGAATTCAGCGCACTGTCAGCTTTCAAACAGTATATAAAACTGCATGTGCCCGATCTGATGAAAGGTCCTCTTTAATGCCTGTTGTCACGTGAAATCAATGGCACAGATTCAGTATGCTTTGTACTCAAGTTTTCTGGCATACAAAGCATAAAAACATGCGTGTTTTTAAAATCAGCACCGCCTTTGTCACTTTCCCAAAAAGGAGATGTGGAGAAAGCATGCAGGGGGCAGGACCTATGCCAATATTTACCATAATTTGCACCAGAAATCTAATGTATATGATGGAGAAATACTGTATATACAAGGTACTAGCTGCCATACATTTTGCCCCAAGTGCACAGTCCAGCAGAGGGCGTGCCTCATTTATGAGGAGGTGTGAGCCATATCATATATGAGACGCAGGTCCCAGGACTATGAGGACTGGAGTGATAAATGACAGTCTTCATAAATCTGGGCCATTGTGTAAAAGTATAAGTGTCAAAAACCCCATGAAAAGAGTAGCATGAAAGCTAGAAGCAGGTATGTTTTAACCTACATAAAATATCAATACAGTGGTAAAATGGTATATGGTATAATGAAATAATACTGACGTACTCAAATTACATGATAATACAAAATATATATAATTCATATATCATCAGTGCAGTATCTACAGTACGCTCATTGGCGTAACTGCCAGTGTAGGAAACACTGTAGCTCATTTAGGTCCAAAAACTAAGGGAACCCATTTCCATTGAGACCAAGGATGCAATAAGTAATAACTATGGCTGATGGAAGGGCATGTGTAAAACTGAATGTGTTTCCATTATTTAATGGGACATCATTATGTCTGTATGTGACATCATTATAATTACTTTATTCATATGCTGTGATGTTGTCGTGTACACAGTGATTTATTTATTTTTTTTGTGTGTGTGTGTGTGTGTGAATTATCTCTGTACTGTGACATCACTGTCTTTATTATCCATGTGCTGTGATATCACTGTGTGCATTATTGGTACTGTAAAATTACTATGTGAATTTTCCCTGTGTGTAGGGAGATCTGAGAGGGGGATCTGAGTGAAGAGTAATACATCATGGTATTTGTAGGCTTAGAGAGCAGGAAGCTACCCATGTAAAACAAATGCAGAGGATGCCAGGAGCTCCCAGATGAACACAAACCCAGGACCTTATATCACCTCCAACAAGTCCAGCTCTTTACATCAATTATTAGGTGCCGCTCAACTGATTCTGGAGCGGTTGGGATTTTTCTCTAGCCCCCACCATTCCAGCGTAAACAGTGTTGTTAATTTTGGGGCCTGATATACTGTTTAATCAATGTACTGTCAGGAGGGCGGTGTCAAGCAGGAGCAGGCAAGAGTTGTGATTCTGAGCTCTAACACTGGCTGCCTCTGAATCACACCCCTTACCTGACTCCACCCTTCTGACAATAAATAGCTTTAACAGCACATCAGACACCAAAACTAACTGCACTTGTTACTCAGGAATGGTGGAAGCTAGAGAGAAAATTTCAACTAAAGAGCTGGAATCAATAGAGCAGCAACTATAACAGTTGCTAAGAATGTGGGTTGGTAGAGGTGATGATAGGTCCTCATTAAAAAGGACCTTTCATCGGTTGGGGCACATGTGGTTTTATATACCGCTAGAAAGCCGACAGTGTGCTGAATTCAGCGCACTGTCAGATTTCACGATCTGTGCCCCAGGTGAAGAGCTATCGGTGCCAGTACCATAGCTCTTCGCCATCAGAAGTCCACAGCTGTACTGTGAGAACGCCTCCTCCCCTCCTTACAGTACTCGTCCATAGACAAGTACTGGGGGGGGGGGCGTTCCTCCCCGCTCTCATAGTACATCGCTATAGACTGACTGTCAGGAACACCCTTCTGACGGTGAAGAGCTATAGTACCGGCACCGATAGCTCTTCACCTAGGGCACAGATTGTGAAATGCGACAGTGCCCTGAATTCAGCACATTGTCGCCTTTGCTAGCGGTATATAAAACTGCATGTGCCCCAACTGATGAAAGATCCTCCTTAAGGTTGTCATAGTAGAATGGAGCCCAAAGTTACAAGTTTTCTACAGGGCCCGATGGTTACTTGTTACACCCCTGTACTCTTCTATAGCTTTCCATTAAAAATATAGAAATAAAAAATAGTTCAATAGAATAGTAAACCGCTATTATTTGTATCATAAACAATACAGTGGTTTTAGGGAGATTGCATAAGGTCAATACCATATAAGTGCAGCCACTAAATCAATATGGGATAACCATAAAACCCTCTACCACGTGTGGCTGTAATAAAGAAGCAGAAATTACAGAGCTGTGACAACAGCCTCGACATGAAAAACTATTTTAAAAAATAAAATAAAATAAGAAAATGTTATTTTTCCAACATAACTACCCTGGAAAACACAAGAAAATTTCCAATACCGTATGTCTTGAAATAATGGTGAAGGAATCTAATAGCCATACCATCAGCCAACACACTCAGCCACAAATTATCCGCATATATAGGTCACTGCAATCCCATGTGCTCTTCTGAATGCTCATGCTTTAACCCATGCTGCAGGAATCCGCATTAAATTTCACACAAACTAGTACAGGAAACCAAATGTGGATAATCCATCCACTCAGGTGTGAGACATATTTTGTGACTTAGTTCTACTAAGTTGCTTTTAAGAATGAAATAAATTATTGATTTCCATGTTATGTATTATACATTACTTATAAAGGTTACGAAGCTTTGCAGGTTTTTAAATAAAACAAGAAACTAAGAAAGTCAAGAACCATGTATTATTTTGCAAGCTGAGTTTTTTTTTTCCCTTGGATGTCATTATTTATGGCAATTTTGTCAATGTTGTCATTGGAATTGTTGCTTGTCATTAAAAATATATCATTTTAATGGCTACCTAGCAACATGTCACGTGTCACTGGTGACGTCATCGGTCTCCGACTTGGAAACAAAGGTAGTCCAGGTGGTAAAAGGATTCACCTGCTCTCTGTATAAACCAAACAAGAAATGAATACAGGTTCTTGTCATATGCTATACAAAATAGGACTAATAATCCATAGTGTTGACAGCAGAAAAAAGAATATGGTAAGACAGACTCATGCTGTTCTATTCTAAACTGGATACAGTCTGTTCCGCTCTTACGTTCTGCTCTAAATAAAAGGTATGGTGCGATGTGTTCCTAGGATTTCGCTGTTTCTAGAAAGAATGAATACGTTAGTTAAAGTGAAAGGCAAAAGGTGTTTCCTAGATATAATGCAGCTGTTCCAATGTTATCATTTAATATTGTAATCCTTAGGTAATGCATACTGCTACAGATGTATCCTATAACAAATGTAGGTATGTTCCGTAGGATTAAATTGCATCATCATGATGCTCTGGTGCCCCCATCTGGTGAATATCTAAAACGTTCCCGTTCCAGCCATACCACAGTTATAAAGGAAGCAATTGACCGCATCATTTTACGGCTAAAATAATAAAACTTTATTTCTTGGAAATACATTTGGGTTTTGCTCTCATTTCAGAAGATCTACATAATAAGTCTTTATGCGTAACCCACAAAAGTTCAATTTGCTGTTCTACATAAGATAAAGCAGAAGATGACAGACACTGAAAATGTAAAGAGGCAAAATGAATATTGTCAACTAACCTGTTCGCTATCATCTATCAAGACCAAAGCTGGTAGATTTTCAGCTATTCTGTCAAACCTGCCAAATTCTATTTTGTCAGCTACAGGACTATGTACTAAGATTATTTCATATTTTTAATTAATCAAAGGGTAAAATATTAATAAATTAATTTTTTTTGTGTGTTTTGGTTGAGTTTGTTTGTGGTCTGATGTGAAATAAAAGGATCAATTCATTGGATTCCCTTTTTCTGACTAACATCTAGGAATAGCCTTAAGAAAGGCTATTCTTCTCCTACCTTTAGATGTTTTCTCCACGCCGCCGATAGAAATCCAGTTTTTCTTGGTATGCAAATGAGTTCTCTCGCAGCACTGGGGGAGGTCCCCAGCGCTCAAACAGCGCTCAATTTATTACACATATGGCAACACTTAAACAATTACTGTATATAACATCTATTAGCTAAGTAAAAGTATAAGTTCTTCTACTAAGTAATAGTCCAGCAGGCATCGGGCCCTATTTACTTACCGATCCCCGCTTCTGTTCACAGCTGCCTCCACTTCCCCTTCTGCATCTCATATCATACCACTGGGAAATAGATGCAGCTGTTAGCAAGGCTCAGTAAATGAGGCTGCGGGCCCACGGCAAGAGTATTTATTGGATGAATCCCAACAAATACAGCTATCGTTATACTGGGTGATCTTTTCAGACCCCAGAGTATAATGATCAGAGACCTGGGGAGGTGAAAAAACATAGATACTCACCTCTACACTCCTGTATGAATCCCTGCAATCTTTGGGCATTTCACATGGCCCAGGCCAGCATCATTATGCGTTGTGACGCTTACGTTGTCCATGTGATGTCTCTGCCGACATTGAAGAAGGCCAAAAGCATCAGAGCCCAGGAGAGGTGAGTAACACTGGTTTTTATGCTTGTCACCTCCCCATACTCTCAGATCATTATACTATGGGGTCTGGACAGACTATCAGTATAATAATAGTTAGTGGGTGGTCCACTATGGAGCATAATACTTTGTGGAGGGGCCAGTATGAGGCATAATACTGTGTGCAGGGGCCACTGTGGCACATAATACTGTGTGCAGGAAGGACTTTACCATGCAGCAACATTTCTAGTTCTAGCAGTAAGCCAGCACTATTAGAAACTGTTGTCACCTACAATGTACTGTTGACAGGAAAGCTCACAGAATTTTTTAAATGGCCACGTGTCAGGGTCAATGCACACGGGAGTTTTTGGGTGCAGAGTCTGCGTCAGAATCCGCACGGAAAAAAAGCTTCAAATTGACTTCAATGGGTTTCTTTTTCCACAACCAGAAAAAGTAACCCATTGAAGTCAATGGGAGGCTTTTTTTCCCGCTCGGATTCTGATGCAGAATCCGTGTGAGAATCCATGCCCAAAAACTCCATGTGCATTGACCCTCAGATGTCAAGCATAGACACCCTTGGGGAGTCTTGTAAAAATTAAAGCACCACAACCAAGCCAGTGCAAAAATACAGCACTACAACCAAGCTTGTAACATAAATACAGTACAAGAAGCAACGTAAAGTGCATAAAAACAGAAAGAGTAATAAGCTCCTAACAAAATGCAGCAGAAGAACCAAGCTCAGAACAAACAATAAGCACAGATCAAAAACATAACATAAATGCAGAACCAAGCTCACAACATAAATACAACGCAAGAACCAAGCTCGATGTAAAAAGATAGCACAGAAACCAGGTCCAGTGGCATACATACCACACCACAAGCTCAGTACATGACTGGGCGGTAAGGAACGCCCCCTCTGACAGTATAGCGCTGAGGACAGTACTGTTAGGAGGGGTGTTCCCAGCTAGACTGTCAGGAACACCCTTCTAGCAGAAAATGGACCAACGCCTCTGGGACGTGTGGTTCACCACACGTCCCAGAGGCGTTCCCACAGCTGCTGCCCTAGCAACATCCACCTAGGACCTACGGGTGTTTAAGGCTTTTTTGGGGGTGTTATGACTCCTCACAACCCACCCAGGTGAGCAGGCATTTGTCGGTTCCTATATGTTCACAACACCTATTTAGTGATACTACACGAGGATCGGCTCAGTATCTGTTCTTGTTCTTCCAGGTCACCCTTCTGACAGTGAAGCGCTATCGGTAATTGCACCAATACCTCTTTTCCTGGGGCACATAACGGGAAAGCCACACAGCAGAAAGAGTGATGTCACCCAAACACTACTTCCACCATTTATTATGGGTACACTTATTTTATCCTAAGTTTGACCAAAGATCCATTAATCCAACGTTGATTCTCAAACTAGTTAGTAAATCTAATTTCATAGCAGAAATTGATGTACATCCTGTACATCATTATAAACCAGATAAAGTTTAGCAATAATTGGGTACTGGCTTGACTGAACCATGTAACTCACTTATAATTTATAGAGGTGACACTGAGTATCTAATTAACTCTATTTTCCATAGGCTTACAAGTGAATAAAAAGCCTCTCCCTGCAGATTTGGACTGTGTAGTAAGCATTGCATACTGTGTAATGAGTGTTTGCCACCCATATTTGTATATTAAGACACTATGTAAATTGCACAAGAAATAATCTAGGCTGCATAATTTACGATTCTGGAAAACTGTATTTTAATGCACTTTACTCTTTGAACGCACCAGTTACTCGCTGTAATGTATTCCTTCTATATGCTTAGAATGCCAAATGTTCACCTTAATCGTGTCAAGGTATATTTGTCGATAATAAAGGCTCAAGTCATAATCACAGTAATAATGTCAGACAAAAACAGAAACTGCATTTTAAGAAACCAAATTAATTCTGACAGTCTTCATTTGCATGCTTTTCAATCGCGAACACAGGAATGACAACTTCTATTAACTTGTAGCATTAACTTTGTGTTACAAGATGGAATGCTTCACCTATTGCATCTAAATATGGACATCTGTTCTGCATGACAACTATAATAATACTGGAAGTGAATAAACTCAGGGGCGTAACTACCATAGAGGCAGCGGAGGCGGCTGCCACAGGGCCCGGGCCATTAGGGGGCCCGGTGACAGTCGCTACCGCTGCGTTTTTTTTGTTTTTTTTAATAGGCCGTTACGGGCCCTATTCACTTGCCGATCCTGGCTAGGCCGGGATCAGTAAGTGACACCGCGGGCCCCACAAACACTATCATTATACTCGGGGGTCTTTGCAGACCCCCGAGTATAATGATCGGCGGACCGGGAGAGGTAAGGGACTGTAACAAACACTGTTACTTACCTCTCCACGATCCTGGCCAGGCCTCCTTCCTGACGTCCTTTCTGACGTCTCTGACGTTACATGAACCCGGCCTGCGTCCGGGTCATGTGACGTCTGACATCATTTCAGAAGGACGGCAGCAGAGAAGACAACGTAGGAGCCAGGAGGACAGGTAAGTAACAGTAATTTTTTATGTTTTTATTCCCCCGGGTCTCCGATTATTATACTCTGGGGTCTGAAAAGACCCCAGAGTATAATAATTGTTTATGGGTGTCCACTATGGGGTATAATACTGTGTGCAGGGGACACTATTGGGGATGATACTGTGTGCAGGGGCCAGTAAGGGACAAAATACTGTGTGCAGGGGCCACTATTGGGTATAATACTGTGTGCAGGGGCCAGTAAGGGACATAATACTGTGTGCAGGGGCCACTAAGGGACATAATAGAGTGCGGAGGAGGGGGCCGGTCGTGGTCTTCGACGTCGGTGTCGGTTGGGGGGGGGGGCATGCCAAAAGTTCGCCACAGGGCCCCGCCATTCCTAGTTACGCCACTGAATAAATTCCTTAGTAATAAATGGCTGATATATCTATCACAGGTAAGGGCATATTAAAGGGTTGATCCAGGAACTTTTACTTTCTCAATGCTTCAATTTGGAATGAAACTCAAACTTTATCCTCTGTTTAAAAGAATATGAAACAAGACAATGAAGAAAGAACCTCAAATTCATGTATCCTTACAGACAGTAGGTATTTGCAGTAATGCTCTTGGTGCTAGCAGAGTGCTGTTGCCACATTTTGTTATTGCAATTGTATTGCAGCCACAGCAATATGTACCGAATCAGAACAATGGACAGAAAGATGACAGTATGACTTTTGCAACGGGGTAGATAGAGAGGGTACAGATGTAGCAATAGAGCTCCGGTGCCTTTGGGGGCTTAAATACCTTTCTAAACCATAAGAAGACACAAGTATTATAGATAGCATATAGTAAGCGGGTTACACCTCTGACCTTATGTATACCAAAAAATGGCCTAAGAATAAATACACAAAATAATGGCTGAATGTGAGGGGTTTCCACACACCCCCCCAAAAATATGGATATTAATAAATTATAAGAAACCCTAAATAGTACCAATAAATACTAAAACTCATCCTGCACATAACAAGCTCTTATATGGCTATATTGATGGAAAATTCTTGGAGAATGCGGTTACACAAAAATGAATAAAATGTTTTCAGAGAGGCCCTTTTACCATCTCTGATAACTACAGTCATTTAACCACTTCTCACCACATAAAATAATAATATGCCATGGAGTTGGGTAACTTCGAATCCCTTATCCCAAATCCCCTGAGACATGACTCCATTTTAGAAACTGTACTCCTCAAAGAAGTTATCATGGAGCATAGTGAGCATTTTTACCCTGCATGTGTTGCATTTCTTTTATTCATTTATTCTTTGGTGTGTGTCTATTCACACACTGGACACTGAAGTGGCGTAGTTCCAGAAAAAATTCAATTTTGACTTTTCACCTCATTCATTTCTGGGACTTAAATGAATGCAACACTTGAGGGGTAAAGATGCTTGTTATGTCCTTTGATAAATTTTTTGGGCGGTGTAGTTTACAAAATGGGGTCACTCCTTGAGGTGTGTAGTTTCTAAAATTGGGTCATATTTTGAGTGTTACCGTAATTTTTTTAATTTTGTATCAGAGCCTCTGCCCAGAAATGAAATGTACATAGCCAAACACCCGTATATAACAATACGCTTTCATTTGTGAGTCCTATAAAATTGCCAATAAATAAATTAGGGCCTCGTGTGGACTGTTTCCAAAAGACTTTCCACACTGGGGCAAGCTGGGCATGTCAAATTCGAAATATAATGTATCTGGGAAAGTTTATTTTACATTTTACACCATCTGTTGCATATTTATTTTTGGAGAATATCTCTGAGGTGAAAATGATCATTAAACATTGTCATAAATTTTTTGAAGAGTACAGTTTCCAAAAAGAGCTCAGTTCTTAGTACTCTCCAATTCACTAGCTCTTTAGGGGCCCTGTAATTGCATCATGCCCTCCCAAACACTAATGATGCTCCTCGCCTTCTATGCCCTGTTTTGTTCCCAAGTAGCACTTTCCATCTTCATGTGGGTTAATTTCATACTCAGGAGATATTGTACATTTTGTCCTATATGAAAGTGAAAATTTTTAGGATAAAGTTGATGTAATTTTTCATATTCATGTCCAATGTTAATGAATTCTATGAAACACCTGCAGCGTCAAAATACTTGCTATACCCCAAATTCAGTGAGGGATGTAGTTTCCAAAATGTGGTCACTTTTTTTTTTAATTGCACCCGGATTTTAGGGGTTCTGCAAATGCAACGTGCCAACTGAAAACTATTACAGCAAATAGGACAACAAAAAGCCAAATAGCACTCTTTCCCTCCCAAGCCCTGCTTTGTGGCCATACAGTACATATGGGCTATACTTGTATTCAGGAGACATTGCAAATTGTGGGGTGCATTTTTTGCTTTAAATGGATCCTATCACTCAGCCACAATTTTTTCTAGCCACCACGTCGGAATAGCCTTAGGAAAGGCTATTCTTCTCCTACCTTTCGTCGTCTTCTCCGCGCCACTGTTCGCCTACAATCCCGTTTTTTATTGGTATGCAAATTAGCTCTCTCGCAGCACTGCTCAAACAGCACTGGGGGTGTCCCCAATGCTGCAAAAGAACTCTCTCCAGTGCTGCCTCCATCTTCATCAGCAGCGTCCTCTTCAGCCTCTTCTTCCAGTGGTGGCTTGTAACTTCTAGGCCTCAGGCCTCGGGCAGAGCAGACTGCACATGCCCACAGGCCACAAGAAAATGGCCGCTTGCACAGTATTGTAAGGGGCCATTTTCTCGTGGCCTGTGGGCATGCGTAGTCTGCTCTGCCTAAGGCCTAGAACAGGGGTGCCCAATACGTCGATCGCGATCTACTGGTAGATCGCAAAGGACGTATGGGTCGATCGCGGGATGCAGGGATCCCCGGTGTCTGCTTCTTCACAGTGCAGGCTGAGAATCATCTCCGGACACTGGCAGGCTGCGGCAGCCCCGCCTGCCAGGGTCTGTAGATGACTCTCAGCCTGCGCTGTGAAGAAGCAGACACTGGGGATCCCTGGGCAGCCACAGAACGCCGCTGTCTTGCTCTCGCGATCCGCCCGGCCACGCCCCATGCCCGGCCCCGCCCACAAGCCTGCCCCGGCCCGTCCTGGCCCCGCCCTAGTAGATCTTTTGCCTTGGTCAGCTAAAAAGTAGCTCACACACTGAAAAAGTGTGAGCACCCCTGGCCTAGAAGTTACAAGCCACCGCCGGAAGAGGAGGATGAAGAGGACGAAGATGGAGACGGCGCTGGAGAGAGTTCTCTCGCAGCATTGGGGACGCCCCCAGTACTGTTTGAGCACTGGGGCCCGTCTCCAGTGCCACGAGAGAGCTAATTTGCATACCGAGAAAAAATTAGATTGTAGGTGAACGGCGGCGCAGAGAAGACGACGAAAGGTAGGAGAAGAATAGCCCTTGTTAAGGCTATTCCAATGTGGTAGCTAGAAAAAATTGTGTCTGAGTGATAGGATCCCTTTAACCACTTGTGAAATGAAATGTGCGGCTACAGTGATGTCCTATTGCAAAGAATGTATTTTTTCATATTTATGGAACAATCTTAATACAATTATGAAACATCTTCAGGGTCAAATGCTTATTATACCCCTTAATAAGTTCCTTGAGGGGGTATGGTTTCCAAAATGGGGTCATTTTTGGAGGTTTCTACTGTTCTGGTATCTCGGGATCTCTGCAAATGCATTATGGTGCATTAAATGATTCAAACAAAATCTGTCCTTCAAATGCACAGTGGGGCTTCTTCTTTCGGCGTCCTGCTGTGGGCCCAAACAGAAGTTTACATCCACTTGTGGTGTATTTCTGTGCTTGGAAGACTTTGCATAAAAGATTGTAAATGCGTAAATTTTAGGGCTAAATTAATGTATTATTGAAAAAAAAAATGGCTGAATTCCACCTCCATTTTGTCAGAATTCCTTAACACTTAAGAAGTTAACAAACTTCCCAAATGCTGTTTTAAGTTACTTGGAGGGGGGGAGTTCAGTTATCAAAATAGATTTATTTGTGGGATTTGATATATGTAAGTCTTTAAATCACCTTCAAAACTGAAGTAGGTCCTAAAAAAAGGGTTTGCAAAATTTTCTTAGAAATTTAGAAAATTGCTGCTAATCCTGCAAGCCTTTTAACGTCCAAATTAAATTCAAAGACAATTAACAGATTATGCCAACATACTGCTAAAATATGGTAATATGTATTCACTAATTTTGCTGGTATGTGTATCTTTTTGAAAAGCATTTCACATTTTTATAATTGTCAATTTTTCAAAATTTTCTCATGTGTCTTTCTGTGTCATAAATTTTTTTGGGAGAAACACAGTGGCTCAGTGGTTAGCACTGCAGCCTTGCAGCGCTGGAGTCCTGTGTTCAAATCCTGCCAGGAACAACATCTGCAAGGAGTTCGTATATTTTCCCCGTGTTTGCATGGATTTCCTCCCATAATACAAAGACATACTGATAGGGAAAAAATGTATATTGTGAGCTCTATATGGGGCTCCCAAATCTACATTCAAAAAAACAAAAAACAATCTTAAATTCACATATTGAAGCACATAAGTTATTACAACATAAAGTGATCACATTGTAAAATGGACCTGTGTCCTTACGAGTTTTTAGGCTGTGTCTTAAAGGGGTTGATAGGTCAGAGGTGTCGTTTCACTGAGTCTGGCACAACTGAAATGTTATCTCTAGCTCTCACTGTTCCTAAGCAATCAGTGCAGTAATTTTTGATTCCTGATATGCTACTTAGGCTCTTTACTGTCAAGTGAGTGATCTCAGGCTGGAACAGGCAAGGTAATGTGATTCAGAGTTCTCCTACAATGTTCAATCAGAGACAGAACCAAAGCTTAAAAGGGGTTGTCCGGGATAAAACGATACTCTTACCCCAAGCTCAACTCCTTCCCCCTGCCTATTTTCTAACTTTTGGTAAAAGCATTTCACATTTTGATAATTGTCAATTTTTCAAAATTTTCACCAAATTTTCACCAACCCTACATGTCGGGTTTTTCTGTCCGCTTGAAAAGTCGGACATCTTTACAAGCGGACAGTGAAGGAAGAGCACGGAGTGCAAAAGAACGCACTCGATCGCCATTTAAATAAATGACAGGTGTCACAGACACAGCTAGTGTCCACTCCTAATGTCCGTGCCAGATTTTGAACGGACACTAGGAGCGGACACTACCTGTCGGACACAGAAGGTAGTGTGAACGCCCCCTAAGACATATTTTCAGTTGTGGTCACACTTTTTGTTAAGTATATAATTCCACATGTGCTAATTCATAGTTTTGATGCCTTGAGTGCGAATCTACAATTTTCATAGTCATGAAAATACAGAAAACTCTTTGAATGAGAAGGTGTGTCCAAACTTTTGGTCTGTACTGTATCTAAACCAACAAATTAGACTAGACTGTCTAAAGGCACACCAGATAAATATGTTATAAATCTGAGGAATTTGTATACATTTGCATTTATTAGACAACATTTGTAAATGTTCCCATTATTTTTGAAAAAATATTACATTTTATGTATTCCCAGGACATTTCCCATCTGTGTTCAGTCAACTATCTAATGTGTATGGATCTTTAATCACCTCCAACTTCAGTTCTTAGAATATGTTAATCTGCATTTTCTCTAGACCCACCATTCCTAAGCAATCAATGCAGTTAGTTTTGTGCCTGACATGCTACTTAGGCTTTGTACCTCTATCAGGTGGGTGGTGTCAGGCAGGAGCGTATTTTAGAGCACTAGTCAGAGGTGGACAGTGTCAAAGCACAAAATCACAAACCCTTACCTGATCCTGCCTGACACTACCTACCTGATAGTGGGAAGACTAAATAGAATATGGATCACCAAAACGAACAGCAATTATTACTCAGGAAGTTTAGGACTAAGGAAAAAATTCCAACTACATTCAAATCAGTGGAGCAGCACCTGTTAAATGATCCAAAAAGCTTGACATTGCAACGGTGATGAAAGGCTTTCTTTAAGTGGTAAGAACATGCAGATATAAGTTATTGATGGTATATTTTATGCATATACCATAAATATCTAAGATTGGTATACCCTTTCATACCCTTTCATATTTTATCATGGGGTTTGGTTTGTCAACATCTTTTAAAGAGATTCTGTCAGGTCTAAAATTCCTCCCAAACCAACAATATTGTAATGGAAGATTTATTTGGGACAGACATACCGTATTTTTCGGACTATAAGACGCTCCTAGGTTTTAGAGGAGGAAAATAGGGGGAAAAAAAATTTGAAGCAAAAAATGGTAAAATATTTAATGTATGCGAGTTGTAGTTTTGCAACAGCTGCAAGGCCACATTGACAGGTGACCCTGCAGCTGTACGGGGATGTATAGAGCGTTTTTTGCGGGGCCAGATGTACTTTTTAGTTATACCATTTTGGGGAATGTCTATTGCTTAGATCACCTTTTATTTAAATCAGAGGCAAAATGGTGAAAAAAAACCTGGTGGTTTGGCACATTTGATTTTGATGTTCACCGTACAGGAAAACTATTAGTAGACCGGGCATTTTCGGGCACAGGGATACCTAATGTGTATGTGTTTGACATATGATTTTCTACTTTTATATGTATTCTAGGGAAAGGAGGTGATTTAGAACTTTATTTCATTTTTTTACTATATATTTTTAAAGCTTTTTTTTTTTTTTTAACTATTTATTTATTAGTCCCCCCACCCAATGGGGTTTGAACCTGCAGTCATTTGATTGCAAGTCCCATAGACGGCAATACAACTGGGGGGGGGGAGCAGAGGAGCGGAATAGCAGCATCGCTCCTGCCGCTGCTGGCTTCCTGCAGAGCAGGAGCGCAGCGATGTCGCAGACTCCGGCACCTGTGCCGGTGTCTAACCCTCCCCGGCATCCGCCTTTCTATTACAGCGGATGCTGGGTCTGTATTTGGCCACATTCGGACTATAAGACGCACCCTTCTTTTCCCAAAAAATTTTGGGGAAAAAAAGTGCGTCTTATAGTCCGAAAAATTACAAGCCTTTGAAGAGATGCAGAGGTAATCATCTGTTTCTGGATATGCAAGTCAGTCTGCTAGTGTAACGGGCACAGACCTAATTTGCCTACAGAAAGTCATGATACAGGCCAACGCTGAAACTGTCAATCACAAATATAGAGATGACATTGGGCCGTGATTCCAGAGGGAACTGAGAGCCTTTGCATATCCAGAATAAGATGATTATCTCTGCATTGCTTCATTGGTTTGTAGCCAAGAATACATGATTCTGTTCCTAATAAACAACGCTATTATTGGTTCAGGAGGTATTTTGGACTCCCTGCAACACATAATGCGAGGTCTGACAGCCTAAACTTCCAAGGTTCAGTAACATTGAATGACTTTATCCTTAATTAACCCGCATTACTCTAAAATTTGTGAAGTGCTAATCCACTTTTCCGAGTTTTCCATTATAAAACAATTTGCTTGGATCTGGAAATAGAAGGCTATAGGCTTATGACAAATTAGTTTAGTGCTTCAATTTATATGCATGCATTATGTATTCCAGAATTCTTACAGCACTTTCATTTCATAAAGTCTGTTCCATTTTGACAATGCTCTCTTATCTACGTGTCTGAGTGATTGCGTTTTACAGAACTGTTTAGTGCATATTGTGAGTCAAAGCAAGACAGAATTCAATAGCCTGTTCTGAGACTTACCCATAATGGGTTTTAGAAAGATGAAAAGGCTGGAGAAGCATTGATTCAAGTTCACTTCAAATCTGACTTCAACAGGGAACCTCTATTCACTCAGCAATAACAAACTGGCGAAAGGAATGAAGCTCTTTTTATTTAGTCCTCATTTTGATTTTTCCGACAAACTGTCTGAACAATGTTATTTTTCCCAGCAGTGGAATTGGGAAGGAAATTTTGGCTGCAGGAAAAGAAATGAATGTGCCAATGTCCGCATAGATGAATGAGCTTCACACAATTCTAAACAGCAGTGTACAAAATCAAAATGACAACACAGAAAAGGTTTGCTCAGATTTGTTTTCCTCTTGATGTATAAACATTTTGAAGAAACCAATACCAATTTATCCTGCATGGTTTACCCTAGGTTCGCTCTCCATAAAGATTATCAGAAGCGTAAATGTAACAGCTGTCAGCGAGCGACTAGTGTATTATTCACAAAAAATTGCCAAACAGGAAACAATAAGATGCAGAAAGATCAGAAAACTCAAACTTCATATAGAAATGGTCTGGTTCCAGTACTGACAAGCCTTTTACACCTTCTCTCTGCATGTTATCGCCATTTCGACCTTACACAGAATACTATTCAACTTTAAGACTGTTTGCTTGAGTTCTGTTGGCCTATAATACCATTCAAAAGATTCCCTGGTCCTTGCAAAGTTTGCTTATTTGAGGCTCAAAATACAAATACGGAACATGGACTCTCTAAGCCAAAACTTAATTGGCACTGTATTAAATAGGGTGAAGAGTCTAGTGCTGTTTATGTCCTGTACAGGGATCTAGGTTTTGCTTCAGGTAGTCCCGTAGCCACCACCTTAGGAGTAGTCCTTGGTTGCATACTGTAAGGGTAAATTCCCAGAGTTTTTTGGACTGGAACCTGAGGCAGAGGCCGCCTCAGGTTCCGGTCCAAAATACTGGTAACTACGACTGGATGTCGGTGCAGTGCACCAACATCCAGTCACGCACTCTGCTCCAGATTAGGCCCAAATGAATGGGTGTCTTCAGGCGAATGTCACGAGGCAAATCCGCCTGAAAGAATGAGCATCTCGCTTCTTTTTCCGGGAGCCGGAGCAAACCGGTTCCCAGAAAAAAGAACTGACCAGCTCCCATTGATTTCAATGGGAGCCGTCTTTTTGGTCATGATTTTGAGGCAGATACGGCCTCAAAATCCTAACTAAAAAACTCTGTGTGAACTTACCCTAATAGTAACATGCAGTCAGGGACTATCCAAGGTGAACTGAATTACCAGGAACGTACAACAGCAACAAGAGTCAACAACAAACTGAGGTCCAGAACTTAGGCCCGCTTCACATCTGCGTTCGGGTAGTTCCGTTCCCCCATCCACATGATTTTCTCAACACTTTTCTCTCCGCACTTTTTGTTCGGAAACCAAGCAGAAACCACACGGACCCCATTATAGTCTATGGGGTCCGCGAGTTTCCTTAGGTAACCACTTTTTTATGTGGATAGGTTTCCTTTCAGGGGGTCACCAAACATAAACGTGAATAGGGCCTTAGTCTAAACACATACTAAAATAGATGAGTAGCAAGATGTGCACCATTATACCCATCACCAGGAAGAGGGTGAGAAATCTGACTGACTATATATAGCTGCCCTGAAGAGCGCGCCCAGAACAGCTGAGCAGCAACAGAGCACAGGACAAAGAAGAATTAACCATTGCTCTGCTGTACACAACATGTAAGTAACAGGCAGCCCAGGAAATCTAGTTGAATATCAAGTATTATTTAAAGTGTCTTTCTCACAGTAAACATTGATTATCTATCCACCTTGACCAACCTCTTTACAGAGTCTTCTAAATGATCAAGGTCACCATATTGGTCGCCATAGTCTGGAGTCTCCAGACACAGCTCTATTGGCCTAATTGAAGAAAAAAAAATGAAGTAATAAGATGAAAAAAGTTATTCCAAAAGAATAGTGGAACTTGTGGGCGGTAGCAGATCTCAATGTGAGCCACCGCCCCTTTATTTGCGCACAGAGGGACACCATTGAATTTTCAATAAAATACAGAGTATTAGAGACCAAGTAAAGACACCCTCTAGATGCTCGCATAATAATTTGGAAATCTGTAATAGCTGAAGTTTCCTACTTATTTTTTGATAGTGTGAATAACATAATTAGTATAATATTAGCATAGTATAAATAATATATGGAAACTATGCATAAAATACAGAATAGTGTTTGCAGTGACGGCACGGCATGATGGCACAGGTCTACAATTATTTGCATACAGGGCAAGAAATAACATGAATGGAAAATACATTTTCTCAGATGAAATTTTCTTCATGTAAAAAAGTAATAATAATTATAATGTAAATCAGGACCAAACTTCTGTGTGCTGCAGCCAATTAGCAGAAATAATACAGAATATAACTTGATCAGAGATCTTGGAAAATTCGTGGCTTGCAATGAATAGATGCTGTATTGATTTTGGGTGCTCTGCTGTTGAGCAGGGCTGGTGAATCGCAAGGATGGCTTTCTCTCATATAGTATGTAAGTCAATGGCTGGTAAAGTGCTGAAAGGGGTGTACATCTCACCCAGACTGCTCAGGTGGGTGAGATGAGAAAATCCTGAAAAGTTTGTTCTCAGCAGACAACTTTGTCTGCTGAGCATTTTTTAAGTGCCATGCATTGGGCTGGATTTTTCAGGAATGGCAGATAGGTTGGTAGTGGGACTTGTCATTCCCATCTCCTCCAGTCCACACCTTGTGGATACTCAGACGGCAACCCAGCTGTCTTGGGTTTGGCCTTGTTAGTGAGGTATAAGAAGTCTGCTGGGAGAACAGGCTTTGGCAGTACTTGGCTGGAAAGCCACCAAAGAGGTTGCTATTGCTGGAGATGATCCAGGCAAATCTGAATTTGCCTTCTATTCTAGGTGAGGCAACTATGGGCAGGTATTTGTTTTGTATTTTCTTTTGGTACTGCACATGCCACTGTTTGTTGGACCGAATAAAACTCAACCATTGGACCTTGGAGTCGGTTTGCCAACCACCCAGCACCCCCAGATCCTGACAAGTATTAAAATACAAGCACTGACCCCTCTAAGCTACAGTATGTGCTCCAGAAATATTTTGCATATTCATGAGCAACTCCTGACTGAAAAAAAGATCATTCAATTTTTTTCCAGAAACCAACAATACAAACAAATGATGAGAAACTTTGTAATACATATTATTACAGAAAAATGGATTATAAGACTCCTCCCCTGTCTCCTGCACTGGTTACTTATCCCCCATTTACTTGCATAATCCATCTTGAGAGAGGCAGAGAGAAAACAGATTATCAAATCGCTGAAGTTAGTTACTGCCCATGGAAGTCTATGGGGAGGGAAGGGGGAGGAGACAGTGATAAATGCAGAATACAAGTCATATAATGGTCCAAAATACTGGTATTCTTTATGTAGGCACAGGACAGCTGAAAAGTCACTTGACAATTACACGGTAAGATACAGAGGTGAAATTCAGATGGACCACTGTATGGCTGCATTCACACAGAGTAACGCCAGGCGTCATTTGTGTGTAATTTGTGTGTCTTTTACGGCCGTCATAAAACGTTTACATAGAGTTCTATAGGAAAAGACGGCCGTCATTTACGGCCGTCATTGTAATGACGGCCGTAAATGACGGCAGTAAATTACGGACGTCTTTTCCTATAGAACTCTATGTAAACGTTTTATGACGGCCGTAAAAGACACACAAATTACACACAAGTGACGCCTGGCGTTACTCTGTGTGAATGCAGCCTTAGAGTTATATGAAAACAGTAACCTCCTCATAGTGAAGAGTCATTTCATAGTAATTTTGTTTTTGCAAAAATACAGAAAAAAAAAAAACATTTAGGTGACAAAAAATACGTATGACCAAACAGACTAGTGGAGCAGATTTCCATAGCTTAGAAATAAGCACCATTTGATGACACTGAACTTTAAGGAACACTCCATTATAAGGCTATGTTAGAGTACAGTCAGGGGGCGTTCCTCACAGCCGAGCAATAACAATAGGCTCCAAGGCCCGCCCTTCTGACAGTGGGGAGATATTGGTTCCGAAATAAATGGCACCGATATCTCCACCATCAGGGCACATACTGGGAAAGCCTGAATTCAACTTGGATTTCTAGGGGTATATAAAACCCACACACTGATGTGGACATGAAGGTTCCTCTTTAACAATGATTGTTCATTTTAACATAATTGAGATTGTTAAGAGAAGCATTCATGTCTATGGTCAGTGGTATTGTATTAGGTTCAGTCTACACCCCTAACGAATAAAAAATAATACCTCATGTGATAGCCTGGACTTGTAAGGTAGATTTTAAAGAAGCAGTTCCCCTTTTTTTTTTATCCCCACACCTCTACCTGTAAGGTCCAGCACTGCCCAATGTGACCTCCCTTCGGACTTGCCAATTCTCACTGTGCTCTTCAGTGAACCAGAACCTCAGATTCAAAATGCACAGCCTTGTTCTGAGTTTCAAAGAAATCCACTGAGTCTGAGTTTAGGTTACCTGAAAAGTACAGTGAGAATAGACAAGTGAGAAGGTAGGTTATGGTAGCAGTGCCGGACCTGATATCTGCCGGATATAGCAAACTATAAGATTCCCTCTCCGGACACCACTGAGCCACCTATGTAAAAACAGGGTTGGGAAAAAAACAGGGAGCGCTTCAATAATAAACCTTTTAAACCGAGGCCTCAACATTTATCCATGATATCAATAATACAATGTGCATTTTAAGAAAATGAAATACTGTTACCCATACAGGTACATATACAGTAACTTATTTTTCATAAGATTCATGTAGGATACTTTAACAATACAATATTGAATTGTCTCATCAATGTATTTCCAGGGTAATGACAAACTGAATAAACCTTTCTATTCAAGCAATTGAGTACAATGCAGCGTTAGTCTGGACATCATCTAAAACACTTCTCATCGTCTCAACAGAAACTTCTCCTTTTGGGTGTCTTATTGCAGCCAATTTCCACAGCTCCTCAAAAGTATTATCTGGAATCTTAACACCAATATTGTGTAGAATCTGGGCAATCTGAAAAAGAGGTGAATGTAAATCAGCAAGTCATATTTATTGGGGATTTGGAATAACTTAATTGACAGGGCATATAAAAATCTGCAAAGAGTTTATCACCAGCTCTAGCGGGATGCCTTTAGAGCAGGGGCATAGCTATAGAGGGCACAGAAGTAGCCATCGCTACAGGACCCTACAGCCTGAGTGGACCCAAAGGCCCCTGCACAATATAAGAAGCCACTAGTATTATAGATCACAGCTGGTAAGTGGGGGGCCCATTACAGATTTTGCATTGGAGCCCAGGAGCTTTAAGTTATATCTCTGCTTTAAACTACCTCCACCTATCAGCACCACTGCAAAATAAGTAGAAATAAGCTGAGAGCTAAACTATTTTTGAGCACTAGCGTATGGTCTTAGAACTAGGAGAATATAGACGTTATAGAGTATGGTCCTCAATGCAGGACCTCCCATCCTCTATAAGAAAGGACCAAGATCTACTCTGTAGAACCTGCTCCTGTTCTGGCAGACTCAAGCTGTCAATGTATTACATAGACAGTTATCCATATGAATAGCCTTCCCACTACTTAACACTACATTTCACTTCAGCTGTGATATCAGTTGCTTGCCAGAAGGTCAGTTTTGACTCATAGCAACTCCAAAACTATCTATTGAGACAACCCCATTAAGTATACAGGGTGATTCAGAAAGAATGGTGCAAAAGCAACGGCCTGTAGTGATAGCAGTGATTAAACCATAGCTGGCTTAGGCTAGGTTCACACCAGAGCTCGGTCTCCGCTCGGGGATTCTGTACCCCATTCCATTTTTTTAACGCAGAGCAGAGAGGAATGTCCTACAAGCAGCGCTTTTCTCTCTTCATTTTCTGCCCTTCTTGGGTGGAAAACTGACAGACTCCATTATAGTCTATGGGGTCCACAGGTTTCTGAACGTAACTGCTTTTTTTTAACGGATTAGGTTTCCATTCGGGGGGTCCCCAAGTAGACCCCCAAGTGAAAACCCGAACGCAGGGTTGAACCTATCATCAGTTGCTCATAGCATCCAATCACAGCACAGTTTTAATTTTTCAAGAGTTAAAGGTGACATGTGCTTCCATAGTGTGACATAAGATAGTGACAAAACAAGAAAACTTCTTGTGTGTAGGTACTTGCATGAACAGGGTCTCTGGTGACAGTACAGTAAAACTTTCCAACTAAGTTTGGTAAACTGCTCCACATAGAAAGTGCATTTTGCATTGGGTGAAGCAATTGAAAACCACTGAGAATTTATGTAAAAGTCCTGAACACCCACGGTTTTGATAAAGTCAGTAAACAGGATTCGAGCCATGTATGAGTGTAGTCCTAGGCTGACTAGTATGGAACTACACGTGCCACAAAGTACACTATGGCATATCCTATTAAAATATCTGTATTGTAAGCCACACAGATTACTTCTTCAGGAGAAAAGCCCAACTACAAACCAAAACGCTGGGACTTTTGCATTGACAGGAATTCACTAATTTGCTGATGCTCAGCGACGAGCCTACCTTTTACCACAATGAGAAGGTCAATTGCCATAATGTTAGAATCTGAGACCTAAAAAAAAGTGCCTTGAGAGACCCAAAGTATATGTGTTCTGTACAATGAGCAAGCAAAAAGTCTACGCTCCCTTCTTTTTGCCGAGGATACCGTCAGTGACCACTCCTACTTCGACATATTAAAGCAATGGCTTATGTCACAGACAGAGGAAGATCTGCCAAATGTAGCCTATCAGAAGAAATGGTACACCTCCACTTTTCCATTTGGATGTTTCTGGCACAGCCAATAACTTAATACAATTCTTCCAGAACGTTGAATCGACTGTGCCAGAAACAACAATTCACCAAAGGTGTTCTGGCGTCCACAAGCTACATCAAGGGCTCAGAGTATCTGCCCACACAGCTACAAAATCTGAATGGTGACAAAATGGTGAAATGTGGATTTCACTCTGAGGGTGCGTTCACACGGAGTAACGTGCCACGTGATGTGGCACGTATACGGCGTGTGAGAGTTTGCGCACCGTATACGCGCCCATTGATTTCAATGAGAGTTAGGATCTTATACGCCGCGTTATTTTGCGGCTGCCCCAGTGTCTGTATGCCGGGTCTGTAACTATAATATTGCTGAATTACCGTAATGACTCATGTATAAGCCGAGGCGGACTTTTTCAGCACAAAAACTGTGCTGAAAAACTCGGCTTATACTCGAGTATATACGGTAGTTTAGATGGTGCGTAGGTGTATTTATGGGTGTATCAACAAGTCGTAATATCTCTGCACAAGAATACTCCACTTAAACTTGATGAATTTAGTGCAAAAGTCACACAAACAAAAGTCTGAAAAGTGGTTTAAAAAATTCACCTCATAATAAATCAGGCCCAATAACTCTCCCTACTCAGCTCAAAGTAAACTCTCATATAAAACCGGTCTAACTAAGGGTATGTTCACACATCAGTATGCCATCCGTCCGTTTGAATTCAGTTTGACACTTCAGAACGGACTGATGCACATACTGATTGTATACTGACACCTTTTTATGCTGATAGCAAACGCTCTCCTTCCCCTAGAGGACAGATAAGGGGATTAAAAGTAGCAATTGTAAACAGAGTAGAGATCAGTATGTGTATCCGTCCGTTTTGAAGTGTCAAACTGAATTCAAACGGACGGATGGCATACTGATGTGTGAACATACCCTAACCTGTCTAATGCTGCAGATGCTATGAAAAGGAGATTCATGTTTAAGTGTCTACGCTGTGCTGATGAGATCCAACCAGATCGATACAGCACTGTCCTCAGCTGGGATTCTGTTCACTTTTGGAATAGATTTACTGGTTTGGCTAAACCTCGCATCATAGCAATAGGCTTACTGAAAAAGTCATGCATGATGTTTAAGAGGGTTACCCCTATAGGGCAGCAAGCAGAGGCACTGTTTTCCTATTTACATCCTGGAAAACAGATTTGCATATTATTTCCCATAATCCCCCAGTGGAGCAAAAATGGCTTTGTAAGTCTCCAAAAGCCTGTAAAGGTACTCACTCCTTAAGGAGTGATATTATCCCCAGAACATAAGTGTCCACAGTGATTAGTACATGCTGAAATCAGTGATCGCCGACAACAACAAAACCAAAACTACAGCACAACAAAGTTACAATAGTCTACTCTTACCTCTTCCTTTGGCCGTGATTTAAAAACATCACGTTCGTAGACCATGTGTTGAGTGAAGATGGATGGACACAGCAAACCAAAAGCATTTGACTCATCCCCATAATTAGTTCTGTCACTGATCCTGCGAAATTTAGGAGGGGCAAGGTCTGTTCGAATAGTTGGAATGCCGTAGGTCTGAGTGGCTGGGCAACAAAAAAGAAATATGTTTTATATGTTATAAAAGTAAAACAATCTGACATCTTACTAGAGACGGGTAGAGTTTGTCTTTATGAAACAAAGTCAGTTAAACATCACAATAAGATTCTTGTTCCATGGACAAAACATACTGTGCGGGATTTTCGGTTGGATTTAGAAGAAGATTAGCACTTACAGGAAGAGCCTGGACTTCCAACAGCTGCATTGATCCTAGAGGATGAAGTTTGGTAAAAGTCAGGAGCTTGGTTTCCCCTTGAAAGAGTCCTGAGTGTCTTCTCTGATGCGCCTTCTTCCAAAATGAGATCTTGAGGATTCAAGTGACCTTCAAGTGAGACTACAGAAGTGTCTTTTTAAGTCTTTATAATGAATCTGTACAGTTATCTGAATGTTTAATTGTTATATTTATTATTTATATGACTGGTCAAACAGGTATCATCTATGCACACATAGTAAAGCACAGCGTCCCAGAGGGGAGGGGGTCCCTTCCCAGCCGTGTTCTCATTAGGAATAATGGATTGCAAGTGGGATCATAACTAGTTCCATTTTGATGGGTGACTGTTTTAGCAGGATTAGTGGATGGAGTATATTTGGAGCTTCCAATCTGAGAGATTATGTTTGCAGGTAGTCAGCACCTGGATTTGGTGTGTGGTTATATCAATGTTATTGAAGTATGTTAGTGATTTGATAACTGTGCAGTATATCAGTAACATATGAACTGTTTGTATGCTTTACTTGTGTGATGTATGGCGTGTGTCTAATGTGTATAATGCGTATCTGAATTGTGTCCATCATATGTGATATGTACGAGGGGTATGTCTGATGTGTATATGTGTAGCTGACGTGAATGGCTCATAGCAGTGTGAATTAAGTATGTTGGTAATATCATTTTGTGCCTTACATGACTGGTATGTGTGTAGTGTGTGTCTGAAGTGCATGATATGGTGTCTGATGTGTATGGTGAGTGTGGATGTATGTGTTGCACTTGTCAGTTCCATGTGTATGCGCTACATTTGTATGATATGTTCATGGATAGTGTCTGATATATACGTATGTCCAATGTGTGTGCTGTGCTTGTGTCAGAGAGATATATATATATATATATATATATATATATATATATATATATATATATATATATACACACTGTATATGTATGTGTGTGTTACTGGGGGATCCATATATGGTTCTTGCTCAAGAGCCCTATGTTTTAGAATCCAGACCCTTTCTCCATGAAGAGTAGAGTACACGAATCGATAAAAAAAAAATAAAAAAAAATACATAAGTACAAATGCAAAGTTGTTACTTTGTAGTTACTTGCTTTTGTTTGTATCACACTGTAATTCCTATAAGTTGACTTTAACTATGCCAAAGTTGGGATCTGTTCAGTTGTTGAGTGTGTACTTCATGAGATCATTCCAGTTCACCAATCTTTACTATGCCATTTGTGTGTAGTTCTTACCTGTACCTTATGGTGATATTTTTTGTGTAGAATAATACTGAACTCATGTGAACATGAATGGATAATGTGTTATTATTCTTACCTTGGTTTCCTATTGGTATTTTATCTTTCCAGTTGAGAAAGTTTGCAAACTCGATGAAGTTAATCAAACCATCTTTATCTACATCACAGTATTCAATCAATGAGTCCAGGAGAACAGGGTCCACATTGAGGCCAAACTGGTCACAGGTCTTCTTCAAATCATCCTTATCGATTTTTCCATCACCGTTCTAAGGAAAAATATATTAAAATGAATAGAAAATGTGATTTTTTTAAAAAAATGAGACTAATAACGACTACATAATGAGTGGCGGAATATATATATGCATACCACTATTACTGCACATTTAGAAAAGCTATATGCAAATACTAACATGTACAGGAAGAGTCTATGGGTCGGTTCACACTAGCCTATGTGCTCTGTCCGGAAAGAGTCCGCATGAGGACCCCCCTGGATGGAATACAAGCGCAACTGCAAGCGGTGTGCAGTTAAAGCGCACAGACCCCGTTATAGTCTATGTGGTCCGTGCACTTTATCTGCACACCGCTTGCAGTTGCACTTGTATTCCCTCCGGAAGGGGGGGTCCTCATGCGGATTCCTTCTGGAGGGAACACATAAGTTAGTGTGAACCGAGCATTAAAAGAGTTGTTTCACCATATCAAATTATCACCTATATACAGGATATGGGATAAGTGTCTGATTGTGGGATCCCCATGTCTCCTGATGCCATGCAGTCACAATTGAGCATGGATGCTACTTCTCCTTTCATTCCCTATGGAAATGACAGAGACAAGCAAGCACATTGCTCAGTCATCTTCGGCATTGCCATATACATTAAACAACGGATACAGAACCCCTGTTCTTGTGATCATGAAGGGGTGAATGGCTACTGTTCTGATCACTTGTATGGTATTTCAGGAAGAGTATTCTTCTGCAGTCCCAAACAAGTAAATGGCGCTGTGGCTTGGCATGTACACTACTGCTCTATTTACATAGGGCACTTCAGGGACTTGCAGACTTCTGTTCTTGTAACTGCTTTGGTTCTGACTGCTGGGACAAAGGCCTAAATGTTATTTGTGGAAGAATCTCTATAATTCTGTAATATAGTGATACGTAGAGGTACCACATGGCATCACACAGAGTGCCTATGACTCTACAATATAGGGCCAAAGGAACGGCACGCACATCCACAGAACCCTGCGTGTATGGCCCTGCTATGGGCTTGATACCTTAGAGTTTCTTTCTCTTGTTGTCAATAATACTTCCAGCAATGTACAATGCTAATTCTATATATATTTTAGCAAGGACACACAATATTCATGCTTTACAATTGGTACTGCAGCGAACCTTGTCATAATGCCTGAACGCTTCCACTAAGGAGGTAAAGTTATGATGGTTAGCTCTCTTCAAGCGTTGTTGTACAGCTGCCAACATGGCCCTTTGCCTCTCTTTACCACGAAGATAATTTTTGGGGGCTCTGTAGTGAAGTATATCGCCAACTCCTAAAAGAAGAGACCTGGAAGTTTTTAATCATACACTTCATTCCTACTTTCAATACAATAACTGGAATCTTCACAGCTGTCACAAAAATACTGTTGTCGAATCATCAAAATAGCTGTACATTATTTAATGCAGATTATAAATCTGATGGAGCCCAAGGCCCATGCTATGCCCCCTTCCAGAAAAGTGTCTCGGATGAAGTAAAACAGAAAAAAAAAATTGTATTATCCCATTACTAACTCTGTGGTTGGAAAAATAAAAAAAAGTTCTTGCTTTTAGAAGACGGTGATGCAATAAGAAAATAATTTCTACTACATAAATTAGGGATTGCAGTCATTGTATTGACATTTCATCAAAAGTGACAGGTTATATGCCGCATTGTGAATAGTGTGAATGTAAGATAAAAACTATACCTGGATTGGGGCATTTTTTTCATCCCCCCATTTACTTCATTATTTATTTTGCTCTCTCATATAGTCATAATATATTCTGCAGCACTTTTGTCATCAGTCACCGTCCCCAGTAGGTCTCACAATCTATCAGTATGTCTTTGGACTGTGGGAGGAAACTGGAGTACACAGGAAAACCATGAAAACTCCATGCAGAATATACAGAATCTGTCCAGATTTTTCATATCGATAACCTATCTACAAGCAGGCTAGGACATCAATATGGAATTGGGGGGTTTGTCATGAGGGCCAAGCACTAATCTGCTGAATTGGATGCCTGTAGGTGCTGGAAGATATAGCCTAAGGCCCCACAGACTGGGAACAACCGCTGCGTGAATGCATTGCGGTTCTTCCTGCAGCGCTTTGAACAGAAAGTTCACAGAGTTTTCCTCCGCGGACTTTCTGGTACAATTATATCTACAGGGAAGCTGCCGGCGTTTCCGTAGATATAATTGACATGCTGCGATTTTCAAAACCGCAATGGTTTTGGAAATCGCAGTGTGTCCGTGCTGCAATTTTTTATTTTTTTTTAATGCAAAGTGGGCATGGGATTCGCATGACTCCGATCCACTTTGCAAGTACTGTAAAATGCCGTGATATTTCCCACGGCGTTTCCGCCACGGGCAAATTGCGGCGTTTCCAGCCCGTGGGGCCCTGGCCATAGAGATGTACAGATCTGCAAGCAGCTCTGCTCTTATTTGAGTAAATACAGTACTATTACATGAATAGGAACAAAGCTACTCCCAGCTCCATCCATTTGTATAGCTTTCAGCATCTGGGGTCACCTAGATTATTTGATAAGTGTAGGGTCCAGGTGTCAGATCCCACCAATCAGTTACTCATAACCCATCCAATGGATAGGTCATCAGCATGCAACACTGTGGGGGTCTCAGAAAACCCTGCTAATTGAAACCTGTCACATGAAAAATGAAATGCAAGCAGCATGCTATAAAGTAGGATAAGCTCAGTAGATTTTTGTGTCGATTAGTGGGAATAGACTCAGTATAACTTGTATTTTATTCATTTATATGCTGAGAAGAGAGCACACTTACCCAGTGACTGAAAGACCTCCATGTGTAACAATAGAAAGACAGACAGACAGCTGTCAATCACTGAGAGGCCCCCGACTTCACTTAATAATATAGAAGGATCACAGATATAAATGAAATAAAGCATTTTAGACTACTGGATGAATCTATTCCCAAAAAACTATATCTCAATCTGCTCAGCTCATTCTGCTTTATAACATGCTGCCTTCAGATTGCACTGCATATTTTATGAGACAAGTTCCCTTTAACTATTTTGGTTAATGGTTTGCCTGACATTCATCTAAAGTCTATGGCCACCTTGAGAATTCATACGTAGATTACACTTCTGTAAATTATGATTCTTGGTGTTGCAGAACCTCTTTAAAGGGGTATTCTCATCTCAAGGTTCATATTCAGACTTGCAGCTTAAGCTAACCTCTGCAAACTTTCTGTCTAAAGCACTGTGGGAAGAACCACGTTGTGTCGCAGCCGTTTTTTCCCGCAGAGCTTTTTTGCTGCTGGATGCCACGTGGGGCCTTGGCCACAGGTTAAGGCCCCACGTTGCAAAAACACTGCGTTTTACAGTACCTGCAAACAGGGCCGGCTCCAGGTTTTTATGGGCCCTTGGGCGACAGAGCCTCAGTGGGCCCCCTTGTAAAGGAGGCGGGGGAGTCGAGACACTGTGCGTCGCAGATGACCGAGTGACGTCATGCAGGAGTGTGGCGTCACCAACGCCATACCTCCCAACTTTTAAAGAGTAGAAAGAGGGGCAAAATGTGCCCCTGCAAATTTAGCCCCACCCACTTTTATGTTGACTCCGCCAATTCTCATTCATTTATCATGTGCTCCCACACAGTACAATCCTCGTACAGTCACCTGTAAATTATATGCCCCCCCTCCATCTCTCCCCCAGTTTCATATACACCCTTCCTCTGCCCCTAGTTTCATATCCCCCCCTCCATCTGTCCCCAGTTTCATGCCATTCTCCCCCTTCATCTGCCCACAGTTTCATGTCCCCCGTCTCTGCCCCAGTGTCATGCTGTTCCACCCCCCCATCTGCCCCAGTGTCATGCCATTCCCCCCCTCCCCTTCATTTGCCCCCCAGTTTCATTGGGCCCCCTCCATCTCTGTCCCCAGTTTCATGCCATTCTCCCCCCCTTCATCTGCCCACAGTTTCATGTCCCCCCCGTCTCTGCCCCAGTGTCATGCCGTCCCCCCCCCTTCATTTTCCCCAGTGTCATGCCATTCCCCCCCTCCCCTTCATTTGCCCCCCAGTTTCATGGGTCCCCTTCATTATGTTCCACCTTAATGTTTAATACAAAACAAACACACTCACCTTCCATCGCTCCCCCGCCGCTCCTCTCTCCGCTCTCTCACTCCATTCACATAGTTGTAGGCGTGATGACGTCGTCACATCGTGCCTACACACGCAAGCCGGGCCGCAGCGTTAAAGCAGGAGCTGAGCTCACAGCTCCTGCTTTAATCTCCTATGCATTCAGCTCATTGGCGTCCGTCGGAGCTGAAATCGAGACAGGCAAGTGCTGGGGCGGGCAAGTGCCGGGGGGACCCCAGAAGCTCTGTGGGCCCCGGCACTTGCCCGACTATGCCATGCGCTGACGCCCTGCCCTGCCTGCAAAGTGGATGGAATTCTAACTAAACCCATCCACACATTGCAGAAAAATCACAGCATGTCACTTATACCTACAGAAATACAGGCGTTATCCATATAGGTATAATAGGAGCAGAAACTCTTCTTCCACCGCAGTCTTTTCTGCAGCATGTTTTGCAGCGATTCGCTGTGTGGAGCCTTAGCCTCACACATGTAGATCGTGCTATCTGACAACATAGATAATGATGTATAACGTAATTTATGTCTTGTGAGTAGTACTCAGACTTTGTACTTTGCTCACTCCACATAAGATTACTAAAACATGTCTAAAAGAGATAAGAAATGTATAAGTGTATTATTTACATTCAAAAAGAATCCTTACCATATTTTTCGGGTTTATGCAGAATCCCAAAAGTGTGATCAGCAGGAACGTTCAATGTGTCTGCAATCCTGCAAAGTATATAAACATGTGTACATGAGAGTAAGATGTCCCAGTTGTTTTGTGCAGTCCGTGTTGTACAAGCTATTTAGGTCACTAGGTTCTGTGTACTCCTACTTATCGAGCGGACATCTAGTTGATGATAGTTACAGCCAGAATCTCCAAAGTGATTTGATGTAAAAAGATAAAAAAGAAACGCTGTGTTGGCGGTTCAGCGCCCTAGATAGTTCTTTGTATCATATGTTCTGGAGTTGCCAAATTACTTCCCAGTTTGTTTGATGCTCAGAAGCCCTTGGACCTGACCACCTTCCTCTTGGGGACTCAGAACCTTTGAGAAGATATTGCTCAGGCTAACACCCCCCCCCCGCCCCCTCCATATTTTCATGGCAACTAAGTGCTTGACTGCATTACATTGGAGACAAACAGCTCCTCCATCTATGCACAAAGGCCTGCAAGCTATGAAACGTCTCACAGCTCAATTACATAACGGAGTGGATAAATTTATAGAGATTTGGTTTCTTGGGGACTCACATTGTGGCCATATTCCCCCTTAGTTCTTTAGGATTTGACTTTACCAAGGATTTATAACAGGTTTTGATTATTTTTCTTTCTTGTTATTTAATATAAGTAACTTCTGCAGAACGATCTAACGTATTCGCTGTATCATCTGATATACTGCTAGGGTTTGTTTTTTTTATTTTTGGAAAAAAATGCAATAAACAAAAAGTGAAACAACCACCACATAGTCCTTATGCATTCCAATCCCTTAGGGCTCGTTCACACGGGCACTGAGGCGGCGGATTATGGTGCGGATGGTGGTCTATGGAGACTGCTAGCGATCTGCGATTTTGAAAAGAAGCAAGCTGCCCTTTCTTCAGGCGAATTCCGCGGCTCACTGAGCACCCTCTGGACTAGGCCCATTCATTTTGGGTCTACTCTGGAGCGGGAAGCTGCGACTGACAGTCGCGACAAGCGTATTGTGGTCCCGATTTTGATGCTGCTTCCCGCGTCAAAATCAGGACCAAAATACGCTATTCCGTCCCCGAGTGAACTAGGCCTTACTTTTTTTGTTCTTTCTAAATATTGTCACTATCTGCCCTAGTCAAGACTAGAGATGAGCGAGTACTGTTCGGATCAGCCGATCCGAACAGCATGCTCGCATAGAAATGAATGGACGTAGCCGGCACGCGGGGGTTAAGTGGCAAGTACCAGGTGCATCCATTCATTTCTATGGAGCGTGCTGTTCAGATCGGCTGATCCGAACAGTTCTCGCTCATCTCTAGTCAAGACCCCTTCAAAAAACAGATTTTGTCATAATGTATCTAGTTTCAGCATCCCTCTCCTTCTTAAATCCAGTCCGATGGCTCTTACCAATCCCAACAGATGTGTGAGCAGGACTGGGAAAGAGTAGGTTGACATCAGTGTCAGCGGTCCGATCAGATTTCTGGGTGAATAAGTCCTACACTGAGAACTTTTAGTCTGGCCAAAAGACAGATACAATACTGTACGATAATAGCCAGTGCCCAGATAATCTTTGCATGAAAGAGCATTGCCAGAAAAGGTATAAGCTCATGGATCTACGTGAAGTCTCGGCTCCATGTGAAGCCGTCTTATGCCTGTTAAAGCACAAAAATCAAGTGGAGAATGAGTGATGAAAACAACACCAAAACTTCAAAGGAGCCTTTTGATATCTTTCCACGCCATACATTTCTGTTCAGACACAAAACTCAAACACTTATCCCAGTAGTAGTTGCTCAGTCACAGGGGTAGTCTGCAATTTCTATTGAAGGTATGGAACAGAAATTCATTGATGATAAGGAATACTTTGTAAACAGCCTTCTACAGAGTCAATAAGCCATAAAGACAGTGGATAAACATAAATGTGCACTCAGGCTCCAATGGAACTATTACAAATAGGAAATACTTCACAAACAAGAAATATTTTACATCACAAAGAAATATATGACCCCAATATACAGTTATCTTAAATGTGTCGTTGTTTTCACACTCAGACTTCATTGTATTTGTGACATAAACCAAGATATTTTTCTGCCCAGCAACTCTTTCCTTTTTATTCCCTTCTTTTCTTTACTCTGTTCATCTGCATTTGTTCTCACTTCATACACAGAAGCCTATGGAGAAGGGAAGGGGAGGAGCAGGTTGTTAAGTGCTAGACTCCTAAGATAGAGTCAAAAGAGTTCCCTCACTCATAGATTAGCAGCTGTAATCATTTGTGTGTCTCTCCAGCAGCATTCTCACCCATAAAAGTTGGTGGTACTTACGGATCCAGAACCTTCCCAAGTTGATGCTGTGAGCGCTCCCGAAAATCATCAACTCTTTTCGAAACTATATTAGCTGCCTCATTCCTAAAACATAAGCAGGCCATTATTTTCTAATATATCGTATTGTATTTCATCTATGTTAAAAGAAAAAAATTCTAAGGTTTTGCAGAAAAAAATGTAAGCATCTAAGGTTTATATTTATTGTGAGACTGTAGAACCCCTGAGGACAGTGAAACCATAAGAGAATTGTCCTTGTCAATGTAATACAAGGAAAAGAATGTACTAAAAATGTTTCCTGTTATCTTCATAACTAAAGGTTACTTATATTTATAGCAGCTATAAAGCACAAGGAACCATCAAGCAAATGACACTTCAGGTCATCATACATAGGATGAGGCCACTTATAAATGTTTTACAGGAGAACCTGTCAGGGGGGTTTGGACCATTAAAGTGACTGCGTACAATTATGTAGCCGGGCTATAATGTTCCAAACCTGTGTACAAGGCCAGGTTCAGACAGGGATTTTTGGTCCGGAATTTGACGCGGAGGCCACCTTAGATTCCAGACCAGAAAATGGCTAGCCGCATTTGAATGCCGGTTCACTGCTCCGGATTAGGCCCAAATGAAATGAGGGAGGTGTTGCGAGGCGGATGTACGTGGCTGAATCGGCAGCAAAATCCGCCTGAAGAAAGGGCATATCGCTTCTTTTTTCTGCAAGCAGGAACAAACCGCTTGTGGAAAAAGGAAATGACCGCGGCTCCTATTGATTTTAATGGGAGGCAGTTTTTTGAGCTGGATTTTGCCACGGATTCCGCGGCAAAATCCTGACCAAAAAACCCCATCTGAACCCGGCCTAATACTGTCACCCATTCTCAGGATGAGGAAAAACAGAAGTTACCACTCACAGGCAGACATCCCATCGGAGTCTGCTTCAGGCGTCTGACACAGACATGTACGGTGAAGCTGTACTGACCCTGACCTCACTGGGACAATGCCTATCGAAAGGGACCCATGTGATATGTTTAACTTAAAGGGATCCTATCATTAAAAGTCAATTTTTAAGAAAGGCTATTCTTCTCCTACCTTTAGATGTATTCTCTGGGCCACCGTTCGGTATATAATCCGGTTTTCATCACAGGCAAATGAGTTCTCTCGCAGCACTGGGGGCGGCCCAAGCACTGAAACAGCACTGGGGGCATCCCCAATACTGCGAGAGAACTCTCCAGCGCCCCCTCCATCTTCTTCAGGAACGGCCTCTCTGTGTTTTCTTTCGGCGGTGGCTTCAAACTTCTAGGCCTCAGGCCTAGGACAAAGCCAACTGCGCATGCCTGCTGGCTACAAGAAAGTGGCCGCTTACAATACTGTGTAAGTGGCCATTTTGTTGTGGCCTTCATTCCTAGGGGCTGCGGCAGTCATCAGTTGGGAACCCTACACCCCAACAGAATAATGGTATGTTGGCGATTCTGGGTTCCCAAACCACCCAGAAGGTTCCTTTTAAATGACATGACTTGTGCCCTCAGATGTTCAAGGGGTTTTCTGCGACTTTAATATTGGCAACCCCTCCTTAGAATAGATCATAAATATCAGAGCGGTGAGGTTCTGTATCCACTGCTCTCCTGTGGCGTTGTCTGGTTAATTAAAGGAATGTCATGTTAATTTATTTACTAAACCCGGATATATCTATCACTTTTTTTTTAAATCTGTTTTTCTTTTCCGGTTGTACATTTTTTATTCCATATTTGTCTTTGCCTAATATACAGAGATGTGCTTCAAATCAGTTGATCACAAGGGGGTGGGAAACGGATCCCCGTCTCATACGGATATAAAAATGAAACCCAAATATACAGTTAGTGCTGGAGAACCTACTTTTTCATTTCCTGAATCCACTTTAAGCTTCGTGCAACATTTCGTCCATCATTAAAGTGAGGTGTCTCAATTCCAAACCTGTTGTCCTTTTTATATTTTGTCCAATCATATTTTCTGTTTCTTATCTCACCTAGGAGGTAAGGAACAATATGAATATCTTATTAACTTACTTATTAAATGCATGCAGTGATGTGCAAATGAGCTGTTTGGTGCACCCGGGGTATGGTTGTGCCCACCAGAGCAGCCATTTTAACTTATGGTTGCCACCTAGGATAGATCCCCAACATAGATTGATGCTTTCCAATGTGTAGTATTTGAATTATTTGAATATTTGATATTATATATTTGATATATTGATATATATAGTGATATACAATATTTGAAAACGAGTGCACTGAACCGCTCATTTGGGAAATAATTTAAAGTTAATTTTCTCTGCAGCAAGATTGAAATTTGACATAACAAACGAATGTGTAATGTGTCACTAACAGCCCCACAATTATATACTGTAGATGTGGTTCAGAAGTAATATTGGTGCTGGTTAGAGTTCTACAAACCAATTTGTTCCAAGTTGAGCTCGACCCGAATACTCCATTCATGCTGCTGCAAGCATTATGATGCTCGTAGTGCCCACGTGACCATGATGTCACCAGGACAGCACCCGACGTCACAAGGAGGTCCAAAAGAAGGAGAGCGAGTATAAAGGTTATTTTTGTAGTGCAATTTTTTTAATGATCCCCTGGGGCCTCCAACTCTTATAATCTGGGGTCTGAAGACAACCCATAGTATAATAAATTCCCTTCCAGTTTGTACTGCAATTTTTCAATCTGAAACGAACCTGGGACCAGCCTCCCCAAAGCTAAAAAAAAAATATTGAGGGTTTTACCCATCTCTAGTGATGGTTACCGCTCTTTAAAGCTCTTGTATACTTCCATAACTGGTCACTGTTTAGTTAACCGTACTGAAAAATGCAGCCAATGCTTTTGATTTAAAGGGGTATTGAGATTAAGGACACTCATCCCCTATCCAAAGGGAGGGCAGATAAGGATCAGATTTTGGGGGGTCCAAATGCCAGGATCCCAGGTATGATGAGAACAGAGGATTAAACATCCCCCTCTTCCCTTGATGACTGGGGTCTGACAGCTAGGATTCGGTAGAAAGATGATGAGTGTCCTTAGTGGCATAACCCCTTTAAAAGAAATGTCATAGATCTCAGAAACAGAATGAACACAGACCTATCCTATAGAAACCAGGAAGGTATATGTGAGATATAGACAAAGCCTTATCTGTGTATGTGCTGTATAATTTTGCTATCCTGTCTCATCTAGACCTCAGCAGTGCAACAGAGCTATAATTAAAGAGGACATCACCACCTCTAACTGAACCTATTGAAGTCAATGGGAGTCTTTTTTTCCAGTGCTGATTCTGACGTGGATTCCGCGCCAGAATCAGCGCCAACTTCCTCCGTGTGAATGGACCCTTACAGTACCGATTGCTCTGGAATGGCAGAGGCTTGAGAAACAAATTTTAACCGTTCCAAAATCAGTGGACTGGCACCAATTGAAAAACAAGATAAGATAAGATAAGATAATCCTTTAATAGTCCCACAGTGGTGAAATTTCAGTATGTTACAGCAGCATGGATAATACAGATACAGGATAATACACAATAATATATTACAGACGTAGGCACACATATGCTGAGAGGTGAAGAGATACTAGGAGTCCATAACAGTTAAGGAACAGAAGAAGAAAGAAGGAAGACTTCATAATCATAATCATTAGTTTTCTGTGCGGAGTGATCTTCGCTTGGTCTGATGTACATTATACAGCCTGGTCGCGGTTGGAAGGAAGGACCTGCGATAGCGCTCCTTCTCACACTTGGGGTGAAGCAGTCAGTCACTTACAGTGCTGTCAAGTGCCATCAAGGTCTCATACATGGGGCGGGATTTGTTCTCCTCCATGGAGCTCACCATGGACAGTATCCTTCTGTCACCCACCACCTGTACTGGGTCCAGGGGGCTCCCCAGGACAGAGCTGGCCCTTCTGATCAGCCTGTCAAGTCTATTTCTGTCCCTGGTTGATATACTGCTCCCCCAGCAGGCCACACCGAAAAAGATGGCTGAAGCAACCACAGAGTTGAAGAAGGCCTTAAGAAGTGTCCCCCGGACTCCGAAGCCTATCAGCCTCCTGAGCAGGTAGAGTCTGCTGTGACCCTTTCTGGGAGCGCCTCTAGGTGATCAGCCCAGTCTAGTATTGTTGAGGAGCACACCCAGATACTTATAGGTCCTGACTATCTCAATACATGTCCCTTGGATCTCCACTGTTTACTAAAGTCCACCACCATCTCCTTGGTCTTCCCAGCATTAATGGAAGTAACTGGAGTTGGTAGAGTTTGGGGAAAGGTCCAACTCCTCTTATAAAGCGATGCCTATGATGTCATTAGGATATACCATCATTTTATGGAGAGGAAATGACCTCTGGGATGAAGGGGATGGAATGTCGTTACAGTTGGTAATATACACAGCAACTGACAAGTAAGCTCCAGAAACATGTGTCAGCCTATTGTAACTCCAAGCTGAAAGCAGGAATAAGTAAAAAATATAATCCTGGATCCCTACATAGAAAATATGAACATCACCAAGAGGTTTATAGGGCACTGACTAAATATGGTTCTTCACCAGAAGCCTCTGTCACAAAATCTGACACATTTAATCAAAAAAATAACATTATTTTTTCCAGCAAGATGACAGAACCCTATAGTCTGGTGATGCCGGTCGTATGACAGATCCATCACAGCTTCAGTTACGTTTTTTTGCTCTTGTGACTGAACAAAAACTGAATTCACAATGCAGATGTGAACTCAACCTAATAATATCCTAATCTTGATAATATCTCATTTTCTGCTGATCCAGTCTCGGTACATCACACGCATCTGCTCCTTTCTCCCAGTAATTTAACACAGTAATTGTAATAACTGAAGACATATGAGGCTGGGCTTACATGATGCTTTTTGTAACTGAAAAGGAACTATAAAATGCAGCATTTTTTTCTCTCCGGTTCTGCAGCAAAACTAAACTTTCTGTTTCCACAACATGGAACCATAGCTTCAGGCTAGGGCCCCAAATAGCGAGCCGCAGCCAAAGAACGCTGTGGAATAGACTGTGATGGAAACGCATCGAGCTTGTTTCCATAAAGTGTCTTCAAAGGTATGGTTGACATGCTGCAATTTTCAAAAAATGGGTCAGTGTGCTATCTGGGAAAAACATGGATAGCGCCATGTTCTCAACCATTGTCGTCTGAAAGAGGCCTTAGACTAAGAATATAAAGAGGAATATAAAGGACATACTTATACTTCTCCCTTCTGCTCAATCTAAACACTGAAGCAATATCAGCAACATAAAACACGGCTTTTCTGCAAGTTGTAATCTTAGCCTTAGTTAGAAAATTATTTATTAAGCACTCACCAACATCGTACTCATTATGTGTGACCACATACAGATCATGTCCTTTGTGTGATTCTTCTTCTATTTCTTGCACACTTTTAGAAGGATTAATAAGAACACCCGCTGATAAACCTTAATTAAAAACAAAAAAAAAATGACTTAATACCATTATACTACAAAGAATTAGTTTACATGGTTATTCCCATATCAACAAATTGTTAAGATGGGAATAACTGCTCCCTGCCATGACTGCTACGAACTTATGGGAACAGATGAGCACTGCTGCTCTAAATTATTCACATAAATCCCATAGAGGAAAATGGAAGCTACAGAAACAGCATAACATGGATGAGTTATCCTTTGTTCACATCTGAGTTTGGTAATCCGTTCAGGGAGTCCACATGGGGACCCCCCGAATGAAGTACTGAACGCACTGGCAAGCGGCGTGCAGTGAAAGCACACGGACCCCATAGAATATAATGGGGTCCATGTGCTTGCCGTGAGATCTCCGCAAGAGTCATGCGGACAGGAAAGTAGATTGTGAAGTACTTTCCTGTCTGCATGTACCCTGCAGAGATCTCACAGCCAGCACACGGACCCCATTATAATCTATGGAGATCCGTGTGCTTTCACTGCACACGTCTTGCAAATGCGTTCAGTAGTCCATTCGGGGGGGTTCCTACGTGGACTCCCCCCAACGGATTACCGATGCAGATATGAACATTCTCCCATTTTCCTCTATAAGAGTTAAGAGGACTACATATAGCAGCACTGCTCAAATGTTTCTGTATGTCCCACTCTGGGGCCTGGGACTTGAGAGCAGCTATTCCTATCTCAACAGCAAGATGCCAAGATGGGAATAATACTTTACATAATATAATTAATTAGACTTTAATAATGCCTATATAATTATATCTCTAAAAACAGCAGCACATTCCATAACTTAAAAATAATCTGATAAATTAGTAAACAATTTGTTTATCTTGCTATAAAGGCGTTGTAGACTAAAGTATCCTATGACTATTATCATTACATCCTATTATACTATTATTATTACAATGAAAGTATAACATGAAGGGCAAATGCACACAACCATGTGCTAGTTCAGTGTGCTATCCGGGTTTTTCCTAGACCCATTCCTTTGCATGGGCCCAATGCACACAACAGTGATTTCCAAAGATCCGTGTGGGGGCTAAAAGTCCATGATGCAAATCTCAAGTCAGGTCCTATTGCTGTGGTTGTGCTCTCTGGCTGCAATGGATGAGGCAGGGGGAAGCATTGCTGGTGCATGGCGGGCAACTCGCAAACAGTGCCGTGCATGCCGGCTTAGGCTAAGGCACCAAGGTGCAGAAGAGCTGCTTTTTTTTCTTGCAAATTTTGTCAAACACAGGACTAGCTATAAGACACATGGAAAATATAAATAAAACATCATTCCCTTCTGCTTAATCTACTCCTTACATTAAAAAACGCTGAAAATCTGCGACAAAAAAAGCAGCTTTTCCACAACGTGGAGCCTTAACCTCAAGGGGTATTTCCATCCAGGTCAAACATAGCTGAGATGGGAATACATGGTTCTGTCTCCCATGTGATGTGTATCCTATCATATTAATATTATAAGAGTGGGTTTGTGTGTTTGGATGTTTGTTCCTCAATCACACCCGAACGGCTGAATGGATCTCCTCGAAATTTCGCACACACCTACATATTGGCCAGGAAGGGGTAATAGGCTACTTTAAAAGTGTCTCACTCACCCCAAAACGCCACCGCGACCCTCCAAAGTTGTCTCCTGCTCCGCTGTCGGCTCGGGCATGACGTCACCGCAGAGACTTACACACAGCTGCTATTGGTGCATGCCGGTGTGTGGGCGGGATAGGGAGCCAGCACAGTGGCCCATAGGTTGCCGCTGAATTGTGGGCGTGGCCAGCGTGTGGGAACCCGACGCTGAACATGGTGGCGGCCCGCATCGCTCCGAACGGCGCTGACATGCCGGCCTGCCACACATTGCCTCAGGCCGGCATAGCATGCTGCAGCGCATCCAGCCCCAACAAGCCCAGCCGTACCTACCAGCGAACTGTGCGGCCGGGAACACAGATGCCACGGGAAGGACCGCACAAGCCCACTGAAGCTGCGGCCACAAGACACACACCTCCCCAGCATGTAAATAGTGAGTACTGCGGGAACAGGGATCGGCGGGATGCTTAAGGGAGGGGAGGGGGGGGCTGGTGCTACAGGTTACGGAGGGGGCCGGGGGGTGCAGGTTTGGCAACAAAGGGCAGAAGGTAAGTAGGGGGGAGGGGGGCCATATTGCACATGTGGAAAGGAGAGGGAGGGGGTACATGTCATAGGTGACTGTAATCTCTAAAGTGGGGAGGGGGCCAGGGACGCGCGTGGGGGGTAAGGGGAGAGCCGGGGGCGCGGGTGGGGGGGGAAAGGAGGGCCGGAGGTGCAGCAGCGGGGCCGTGGGGTCCCGGTCCACGATGCTGTGGGAAGGGCCCGTGTCGGCCGCAAGGAAAGGGCCATGGGGGGCCACGGGCGACGCTGCAGGTGGTTCGTGCAAGGGTGAGGGGACAGCAGACGAAGTCGCGGGTTATAGCTAGTAATCTATACCAGATATGTTTCACAACAAGTTCACAACTGTAAACTTGGATTAATATATTTTGCATTCTGTAGTCAATGGAGCGCTGCTTCCTTACCATTGCTAGCATTTATTGGAGAAGTATATGACGGTCATTATCTATAAAGCTTTGCACCCATTTGTATTATATGATGTGCCGCTGCATTGACTTTAATTTTTCGTAGATATGTTGCACAATAAAGAGCAATAACGTTATATGTTTTTCCACCAATGTAGCTTGATGAGTTGTTGTTTTTTTTTTTGCAGGACAAGTTAAATTTTGGAATGTATAATTCTGTAGGACATATAACTCGCTCATAAACTTTTATTCTAGTTTGGGGGGGAGGGGGTAATAGAAAAAGCAAATGTCATTATTTGGGGGAATTATTTCAATCAACGTGGGGTATAAATAACATTGCAATTTTACTATATGGGTCATTCCAAATGCACTGTACCAAATATGCATATTTTTATTATTTTTTTTATTAGAATTTAAAGAAATTTTTCTAAATAATCAATATTTAAAAGGGTTATTCAGCTTCCAAAAACTATCAGCGAATACATCCACAGCAGTGTTAAATACTATTTCCTTGTGTAGCCTTTGCTTGGAATTATTTTACTTGCTGCTCCTTGTATCATTGTTAATTATATTCAGTGAATCTGTGGACAAACTACATTTCCCATGATTCATCTGCCTGCTTTCACTCTCTGTGTTTGCTGCACATATGGAGGGGGGCGTGAGCTTGCAAACAAAACCTCACAGCAGCACATGAACTCAGATATGAGAGTGATTTATTACCTATGATTTCATTGCAGGGGAGAGAGGAGAAGAGAGGGGTACACAGAGAGTGAGAGCATGCAGATGAACCATGGGAAATGTAGTCTGTCCACAGATTTACTGCATGTAAATAACAGTGATACAAGAAGTCTCAAATAAAATAAAGCCAAGAAAAGGGTGCACAAGGAAAAAGTGAGTATTTAGCATTGCTGTGGATGTATTTGCAGATCATTTTTGGAAGCTGTATAACCCCTTCAATCTGTATGCAAATAAGCTGTTCAGTTAACCTGGGGCATGGTCACCACCCAATACTATCTCCTAAACTTAGATTCACATGACCAAGTTTAACCTGTGAAACTCAGTCTATGTTTGCGCTGGATTTCCCAGCTTGAATAGTATGCCGGCAAAGGGACTCCTAGCATTATAGTTATCTATGTTGCTAAGGGCTCGTTCACATTTGCTCCCGGTCTCCGTTCATACAGGTTTCCATTTCCTGCACAAAACAGAGCAGGAGATGGAAAGCCGCAGGACTCTTTCAAACCCATTCATTTGAATGGGTTTGAAAGGTGTCCGGCCGTGAGCACCGGTGAGCGTTTTATGCTCTCTGCCGCAAAACTGTTTTTTGTAAACCGGACACAGAGTCGGACATGCAGTACTCTGTGTCCGGTTTAAAAAAAAAAAAAGTTTCGCAGCGGAGAGCATAAAATGCTCACCAGCGCTCACGGCCGGACCCAGTCTGACAGCTTTCCGTCTTCTGTCACTAGGATCCAGGGACTCCTAGTATTATAGATAACTATAATGGTAGAAACCCTGCTCTCAACATACTATTCATGTCGGGAAATCCGGCATACACATGGACTGAGTACTCGGACGTGTTAAACTAGGCCCGTGATGACGAACCTATGGCAGAGGTGGCACTCAGAGTCCTCTCCATGGGCACCCATCTTTGCAGCAGACTGTACTGTGTAGGGCTCACTGTGAAGCAAATTGTACTGTATATGTGCAATGGGCCCAAAGTACAATCTGCTGCAAATTGTACTTAGCAAAGAAGCACTAAATGGTTTAGCATCCTCTATAAAGAAATAAAATGCATAATATAATTTAATTTTAAAAATGACAAAGCTGAATAAAACCAGTACTCACTGCGTTGGTATTTTCGCCCAAATGAAGTTTCATTGAAGTTGATGTTAGCTGGGAAAGCCACAGTTTGATCATGAGATCTCCCAAGAGGAGTTCGTCTGGCACTAGAATATATTGATTCTTTCTTTTCCAATATTTTTTGTTGGAACAGTGTTTTTAATGGTACATTAACTAAAGAACCAGCCTAGAGTATAAAAAGAGGACAAAAAAACGTATTATACAGCTACATAAACAGTAACAACACAGAAACATCACAATGTAAGATTAAAATCAATTATTCATAAATATAATCCACAAACTTTATAGTCTCATTGTACTGTAATAACACTTATTTACATAAGATATTTACGTACACTTAATGAAGGACGGGTGATCACGCCATGGGTAATATAGTTCTCCTTCTTAGGGTCATTAGCTTTTCCATAGAAAACAGTTCGCACACCTGGGTTGGGGCGTCTTGTATTAAGAAACTTCTGTACAACAGGAGGAGTAATAGGCTGGAAATAAATGAAACAAACATCTAACTATATGACCTAGAAAAACTAAACAATGCTACGGCGACAACATTAACATAATAAATGAAAACATTAGTAAAGTAGCGTTTGTAAAGGGAGTCTGTCACCAAGATGGAGCATATAAAACCAGTAACACAGTTAGATAGGTCTGACCCGTTAAAAAAAAAAAAACGTTTTCGCCGCAGAGAGCAGAAGACACTCACGGGCGCTCACTTTTCAAACTGACTACCAGTTTCCGTCTCCTGTCCAGTTTCTCGGGCAAGAAACGGAAACCTGCAAAACGGAGATCGGGCGCTGGTGTGAACCCACCATAATGTGTATGTGTTTCACAGTAATTTTCTACTTTTAGGGCCCATTCACACTACGGATACGCTGACTGATTCTGAACGTTAAAACACGTTCAGAATCAGCGCGTATAAAGCAGATCCCATTTATTTCAACGGGAGTCGGCATACGAGCGCTCCCCATTGAAATAAATAGGCTGCTTTTTTCTCTACGAGCGCTCCCATTGAAGTGAATGGGAAGCACTCGCGTGTACGGCTCACTCGGCTCATTCCGAGCCATACACGCGAGCGCTTCCCATTCACTTCAATGGGAGCGCTCATAGAGAAAAGAGCAGCCCATTCATGAATGGGATCTGCTTTATACACGCTGATTCTGAATGTGTTTTAACGTTCAGAATCAGTCAGCATATCCGTAGTGTGAATGGGCCCTTATATCTATTCTAGGGAAAGGAGTGATTTAGAAAATTTTATTTTTTTTATTTTTTTAAAGCTTTTTTTCCACTATTTTTATTAGCCCCCCCTGGGGGACTTGAACCTGCAGTCATTTGATTGCAAGTCCCATAGGCGGCCATACAAGTGTATTGCCGTCTATGGGAGATTCTATACATTACTATTGCGGCCGGTCATAGACCAGCCGCAATAGTGATATTGCTATGACAGGCCTGGGAGCCTTCATTAGGCCCCCGGCTTTCACAGGAACAAGTTGGCTCCTGCGACCTCGCCGCACAGGAGCCGGCCTGCAACTCTAAAGGTATGGGGTTGGTGGGGACCGGCCCCAGGGCTAATTGTAAACTTTTTTCTTGAGAAGGGGGGGGTGGGCATCTCCGGTTGCTATGGCGACCGCTCTGCAGCAGAATGGTCGCCATTATACTTACAGACCCGGCTGGGGCCCGCAGCATTGCCACGCTCCTCCTGCCGCTGCAGAAAATCAGCGACGGCAGGAGCTTGGCGATGCTACTTGAAAAAAATCACAGGTCCACAGGTGTCTTGCCCACACACGATTCGTGATTTTTCAGGTAGCATCGCCAAGATCCTGCTGCCGTTGATTTCCTGTAGCAGCGAAAGCGTGGCGATGCTGTCTGCATCAAAGACCTCCCCCCACCCCCCAAAAAAAAAAAATAATAATTTGCTTTATTTGAGTATAAGCCGAGGGGGGCTTTTTCAGCACAAAACTGTGCTGAAAAACTCTGCTTATACTAGAGTATATACGGTATATTGTATCTCAAAAACACGATTATACAAAAATGACAAGAGAAAAAGGAGACATAAGTGCCCTAAAATGAATATAGGAACATGCACAGCTCACAAGCAGATATTTTACGGGACACAAGGGAAAACAAGACAGAAAATGTAAGAATAAAATAAAATGAAGAATTTTAGTTTTTTCTTACCCTAGGATCAATTTCAACTAGACAGCTTGACGCTCTCTCTCCAGTGGGGAATAGCTTTCCAGCCTACAACAGCAAGACCAGGTATGAAAGGGTCACATTTTTACAATCTTCCTGAATTAATGCAATTCACAGAATAAAAAAGTATTATACACATTATACATTGGTGGGTCCTGTGGAAGGGTTTCATAAGTGAGCCCTTCCCATTACACCCACCTAGATATACCTGACCTGCACAAATTCTAATACCCCCTCGATGGCCCCTCACAATGTTCACTTCCAGGTTGTCACCACATTTTCATGTCACCCTCACAGATTCATATCCCCTACCCACCGATAGCCCCCACATTGTCATGTACCTTCCCCCACTTTGTCATTTACCTCCCCCCAAGTTGCCCTCACACTGTCATGTCCACCTCAGGTTTCCCCACAGTATCATGTCCCCCCAGGTTGCTCCCACAGTTTGACCCCCACACTGTCATGTCCCCTTCCAAGTTGCCCGCGCAGTATCATTCCCTCCACAGCATGGCCTCCACAGTGTCATGTCCCCCTCAGGTTGTCCCCCCACCCCTTCAGATTGCTTCCACAGTTTCACATCCCCCACTGTATATAATCAAAAAAAACAAAAAACCTTTTTACTCACCTTTCCTTGTTCCCCTGTTTACTCTTGTGTCTGGTCCTGGAATCTTCAAAGTGGAACAGGTACAATATAAGTGATGTCACTACATCGTGCCTCCTGCTCCCAGGACATCGGGAGCAAAGACAGAAGACGGTTGGTGAAGCAGGGAGTTGACAGCTCCCTACTTCATTACTGTCCGAAATTCATTGGCGTCTTTAAGACGCCGATGCGTAGGTGCAGACTGGACCCGCTGTCGTGGACAGTGGGACAGAAAATACAAGACTATGCTGCTGTCCAAAGGGGGCCCCGCAACCATAGGGTCTGATACAAGTGCACCGTTGGCCCTATGGTTAAAGCGACCCTGCACGGACCACTTTTAAAGGGTTATTCCAATTATAGAAAGCGGTGGCATATTTTACTAGGCTATTCCAAGGGAAGAACCCTTTGTGATGTGAATAACCCTTATGATGATCATGGATTCCTTTGTCTATCATGTCTAGAACGTGAACAGAAAATGTCAATGAAGTTACACCTTGAGAGTTGTGGAACCGATGCCCTTTATTCCATGCGGTGTAAAAACCCTACGTTATGGGGACAAGTTGTTGCAAAAGAACCTACATAAAATCCATAATTCAATTCACAGGATCTGATGCATAGTTTGATGTGAAATACTTTTTGCAACGCCAAGAGTAACATTTTTGGCAAATTCTACCACCTGTTGAGAAACACCACTGACTACTGAAATTGTACTGTAGTTTATTGCACATTTTTGGTACAAAATCCACATGGAAAACTTCAAGCAGCGAACTTAATCCATGTGAACAAGGGCGGATTATAATGAAGAAAATCTGGTGTGCCTGAGTCTGCAAGGGCACGTGATGGCAAAAAGTTATTGCTCCTATTATAATTTCTAGATTAGGCCACATTTGTTTTAACCTAATGACCCAAATGTCCCCAAACCTCATAATTACTGAAGTTTATGAGCGCATCAGTGTGTGGGCAGTTTGATGGCATTATTGTGCCACCTAAACTAGGCTGCAACAGAAACTTAAAACTTAACTTAAAGGGGCTCTATCAGCAAAATCATGCTGATAGAGCCCCACATATGCGTGAATAGACTTTAAAAAGGCTATTCAGGCACCGTAAAAGTTATATTACACTACCCTCCAGTTTTAAAATAAAACCCTAAAAAAGAATGTGATCTACTTACGCATCGTGCACGCTGGGTGGGCATTCAGGGTGTGTCTTCTTCTTCATCCACACCTCTTCTTCCTCCGATGTCCTCCGGTCCCGTCCTCCTCCGGTGCTCGCGAACGGACACTGATATAAAAAATGGCCTGGGCGCATGCGCAGTAGCATGCGGCTTCTACTACGGCTACTGCGCAGGCGCCCAGGCCATTTTTTTTTATCAGCGTCAGTTCGCGAGCGCCGGAGGAGGACGGGACCCGAGGACATCGGAGGAAGAGGAGGCGTGGATGAAGAAGAAGACACACCCTGAATGCCCGCCACAGTGCACGATGCGTAAGTAGATCACATTCTTTTTTAGGGTTTTATTTTAAAACTGGGGGGTAGTTTAATATAACTTTTACGGTGCCTGAATAGCCTTTTTAAAGGCTATTCATGCATATGTGGGGCTCTTTCAGCATGATTTTGCTGATAGAGCCCCTTTAAGCGTTATTACTATTACCAATGGGAGACACAATGTGGGGCATTATTACTATAGGGGGCACTAGTACCATGGCAAGGCTTAATACTATATAAGGATCTATTATTAATGAGAGTCACAGTGGGGGCGCAATATTACCAATGGAGGTCACACTAGTGGAGCATTACTATAGTAAGACAGTAATTGCTGGGTACAGTTATTGGCACTAATTACATTAGGGGGCACTATATGTGACACTAAGCATATTGCACACTATCTATGTGTACTGGTATTGACAGGGAGGATATCTGTATGGTGTTGCTTCTTTATTTGGGGGCACAGTAATAGGGTTAAAAACAAAATAACATTGTTAGGGCACCAGAATGGAGTAGATGATGGAGTAGATGATGGACACCCCCAGTGTCCGCCTGCGGCCTCTCCGCGGGGAAACCGTTTTTTTTTGGCCAGACACAAAGTCCTGCATCTTCGACTTTGTGTCCGGCCCAAAAAAAATTAAAATGAATGGGTTTTAAAGCTGACCGCCCCCCCCCCCCCCCTTGTCCAATTTCTCGGGGCTGAGGATGGAAACCCGGCAGAGTGACACAGGGCTGATACCGAGCGCAAGTGTGAACACCCCCATAGTCAGTTATCCAGTGGTGTATAACGTGCCTCTTTAATGAACAGAAAGTTTTTAACAATCTTGTGAATGTGATGGTTTAGCAGACCTGACTTTTTTTTTTACTTACTTCTTTGGATGCCAACAATATTTTTGCAGGTTTTTTATGACATTTTTAGAGACCAATTTAATCCAAAAAAAAATTTAATCCAATTCTAGTTTATATACCGTAGTTTACTATTTAAATTTACAAAGTGTTATTTTGTGTATTTTTTAATACCTTATAAGTATAGAATTAGGTGACTTGGGCAGTTATGATAACGTCTGGTTACGGTTCTGATAATGGCTGTTGTCTTTTTTGTTTTCTTTATTTGTATTTTATATTTATAGTTTTTAGCCTAAGATTATATCTATTTTGAGACATAAATGTCTTCCGTGTGCTTATTAAAGACTAGAGATGAGCGAACACTAAAATGTTCGAGGTTCGAAATTCGATTCGAACAGCCGCTCAATGTTCGTGTGTTCGAACCGGTTTCGAACCCCATTATAGTCTATGGGGAACAGATACTCGTTAAGGGGGAAACCCAAATCCGTGTCTGGAGGGTCACCAAGTCCACTATGACACCCCAGGAAATGATGCCAACACCTCTGGAATGACACTGGGACAGCAGGGGAAGCATGTCTGGGGGCATCTAACACACCAAAGACCCTCTATTACCCCAACATCACAGCCTAACAACTACACACTTTACACACTCAATACCACCTCTCTGACAGTAGGAAAACACCTTGAAACATGTGTATTTGGCACTTGCAGTGAGGAGAGCTTGTCACCAGCAGTGAATTTGGCCCTTGTAGTAAGTTGAGGTTGGCACCAACATTTGTTTTGAAAATCAGGGTGGATTGAGCCTCTAACCAGCAGAGTTTGGGCAAATTCATGGTGGAGGGAGCCTCTAAACACCCCAGTTTGGACCAATTCATGGTGGAGGGAGCCTCTAAACACCCCAGTTTGGGCAAATTCATGGTGGAGGGAGCCTCTAAAAACCCCAGTTTGGACCAATTCATGGTGGAGGGAGCCTCTAACCAGCCCAGTTTGGGCAAATTCATGGTGGAGGGAGCCTCTAACCAGCCCAGTTTGGACCAATTAATGGTGGAGGGAGCCTCTAACCAGCCCAGTTTGGACCAATTAATGGTGGAGGGAGCCTCTAACCAGCCCAGTTTGGACCAATTAATGGTGGAGGGAGCCTCTAACCAGCCCAGTTTGGACCAATTAATGGTGGAGGGAGCCTCTAACCAGCCCAGTTTGGACCAATTAATGGTGGAGGGAGCCTCTAAAAACCCCAGTTTGGACCAATTCATGGTGGAGGGAGCCTCTAAACAGCCAAGTTTGGACCAATTCATGGTGGAGGGAGCCTCTAAAAACCCCAGTTTGGACCAATTCATGGTGGAGGGAGCCTCTAAACAGCCAAGTTTGGACCAATTCATGGTGGAGGGAGCCTCTAAAAACCCCAGTTTGGACCAATTCATGGTGGAGGGAGCCTCTAACCAGCCCAGTTTGGGCAAATTCATGGTGGAGGGAGCCTCTAAACAGCCCAGTTTGGGCAAATTCATGGTGGAGGGAGCCTCTAACCAGCCCAGTTTGGACCAATTAATGGTGGAGGGAGCCGCTAAACAGCCCAGTTTGGGCAAATTCATGGTGGAGGGAGCCTCTAAACAGCCCAGTTTGGACCAATTCATGGTGGAGGGAGCCTCTAAAAAACCCAGTTTGGACCAATTCATGGTGGAGGGAGCCTCTAAACAGCCCAGTTTGGGCAAATTCATGGTGGAGGGAGCCTCTAAACAGCCCAGTTTGGGCAAATTCATGGTGGAGGGAGCCTCTAACCAGCCCAGTTTGGACCAATTAATGGTGGAGGGAGCCTCTAAACAGCCAAGTTTTGGGAAATTCATGGTGGAGGGAGCCTCTAACCAGCCCAGTTTGGACCAATTCATGGTGGAGGGAGCCTCTAAACAGCCCAGTTTGGGCAAATTCATGGTGGAGGGAGCCTCTAAAAAACCCAGTTTGGACCAATTCATGGTGGAGGGAGCCTCTAACCAGCCCAGTTTGGACCAATTAATGGTGGAGGGAGCCTCTAAACAGCCAAGTTTGGACCAATTCATGGTGGAGGGAGCCTCTAAAAACCCCAGTTTGGACCAATTCATGGTGGAGGGAGCCTCTAACCAGCCCAGTTTGGGCAAATTCATGGTGGAGGGAGCCTCTAACCAGCCCAGTTTGGGCAAATTCATGGTGGAGGGAGCCTCTAACCAGCCCAGTTTGGACCAATTAATGGTGGAGGGAGCCGCTAAACAGCCCAGTTTGGGCAAATTCATGGTGGAGGGAGCCTCTAAACAGCCCAGTTTGGACCAATTCATGGTGGAGGGAGCCTCTAAAAAACCCAGTTTGGACCAATTCATGGTGGAGGGAGCCTCTAAACAGCCCAGTTTGGGCAAATTCATGGTGGAGGGAGCCTCTAAACAGTCCAGTTTGGGCAAATTCATGGTGGAGGGAGCCTCTAACCAGCCCAGTTTGGACCAATTAATGGTGGAGGGAGCCTCTAAACAGCCAAGTTTTGGGAAATTCATGGTGGAGGGAGCCTCTAACCAGCCCAGTTTGGACCAATTCATGGTGGAGGGAGCCTCTAAACAGCCCAGTTTGGGCAAATTCATGGTGGAGGGAGCCTCTAAAAAACCCAGTTTGGACCAATTCATGGTGGAGGGAGCCTCTAACCAGCCCAGTTTGGACCAATTAATGGTGGAGGGAGCCTCTAAACAGCCAAGTTTGGACCAATTCATGGTGGAGGGAGCCTCTAAACACCCCAGTTTGGACCAATTCATGGTGGAGGGAGCCTCTAACCAGCCCAGTTTGGGCAAATTCATGGTGGAGGGAGCCTCTAAACAGCCCAGTTTGGGCAAATTCATGGTGGAGGGAGCCTCTAACCAGCCCAGTTTGGACCAATTAATGGTGGAGGGAGCCGCTAAACAGCCCAGTTTGGACCAATTCATGGTGGAGGGAGCCTCTAAAAACCCCAGTTTGGACCAATTCATGGTGGAGGGAGCCTCTAAAAAACCCAGTTTGGACCAATTCATGGTGGAGGGAGCCTCTAACCAGCCCAGTTTGGACCAATTAATGGTGGAGGGAGCCTCTAAACAGCCAAGTTTGGACCAATTCATGGTGGAGGGAGCCTCTAAACAGCCAAGTTTGGACCAATTCATGGTGGAGGGAGCCTCTAACCAGCCCAGTTTGGGCAAATTCATGGTGGAGGGAGCCTCTAAACAGCCCAGTTTGGGCAAATTCATGGTGGAGGGAGCCTCTAACCAGCCCAGTTTGGACCAATTAATGGTGGAGGGAGCCGCTAAACAGCCCAGTTTGGACCAATTCATGGTGGAGGGAGCCTCTAAAAACCCCAGTTTGGACCAATTCATGGTGGAGGGAGCCTCTAAAAAACCCAGTTTGGACCAATTCATGGTGGAGGGAGCCTCTAACCAGCCCAGTTTGGACCAATTAATGGTGGAGGGAGCCTCTAAACAGCCAAGTTTGGACCAATTCATGGTGGAGGGAGCCTCTAAACAGCCCAGTTTGGGCAAATTCATGGTGGAGGGAGCCTCTAACCAGCCCAGTTTGGACCAATTAATGGTGGAGGGAGCCTCTAAACAGCCAAGTTTTGGGAAATTCATGGTGGAGGGAGCCTCTAACCAGCCCAGTTTGGACCAATTAATGGTGGAGGGAGCCTCTAAACAGCCAAGTTTTGGGAAATTCATGGTGGAGGGAGCCTCTAACCAGCCCAGTTTGGACCAATTCATGGTGGAGGGAGCCTCTAAACAGCCAAGTTTGGACCAATTCATGGTGGAGGGAGCCTCTAAAAACCCCAGTTTGGACCAATTCATGGTGGAGGGAGCCTCTAACCAGCCCAGTTTGGGCAAATTCATGGTGGAGGGAGCCTCTAAACAGCCCAGTTTGGGCAAATTCATGGTGGAGGGAGCCTCTAACCAGCCCAGTTTGGACCAATTAATGGTGGAGGGAGCCGCTAAACAGCCCAGTTTGGGCAAATTCATGGTGGAGGGAGCCTCTAAACAGCCCAGTTTGGACCAATTCATGGTGGAGGGAGCCTCTAAAAAACCCAGTTTGGACCAATTCATGGTGGAGGGAGCCTCTAAACAGCCCAGTTTGGGCAAATTCATGGTGGAGGGAGCCTCTAACCAGCAGAGTTGTGGGAAAGCAGGGTGGAGGGAGCCTCTAACCAGCAGAGTTGGTGGAAATCAGGGTGGAGGGAGCCTCTAACCAGCAGAGTTGGGGGAAATCATGTTGGAGGGAGCCTAGTATTAGCAGAATTGTGCAACGCTTATGGTGGATGAGTATGAGGATGCGGAGGAATTGGAGAGGTTGAGTACAGACATGGAGTTTCATGTTGGGGTGCTTTACACAGGTGGGCACAAAAATGAAGGCTCTATCCAGTGGTGGTTCATTTTTATCAAAGTGAGCCGGTCGGCACTCTCAGCTGACAGACGGGTGCGCTTGTCAGTGATGATGCCACCGGCTGCACTGAACACCCTCTCAGATAGGACGCTGGCGGCAGGACAGGACAGCACCTCCAAGGCATATAGGGCAAGTTCAAGCCACAGGTCCAACTTCGACACCCAATACGTGTAGGGCGCAGAGGGGTCGGAGAGGACAGGGCTGTGGTCGGAAAGGTATTCCCGCAACATGCGCCTATACTTCTCACGCCTGGTGACACTAGGACCCTCCGTGGCGGCACTTTGGCGAGGGGGTGCCATCAAGGTGTCCCAGACCTTAGACAGTGTGCCCCTCGTTTGTGTGGACCGGTGAGAACTTGGTTGCCTACTGGAGGAACTGCCCTCCCTGCCGCCAACGTCACATGCTGGAAACATCTCCATCATATTCTGCACCAATTGCCTGTGGCAAGCATTGATGCGATTGGCCCTCCCCTCTACCGGAATAAAAGACGAGATGTTGTTTTTATACCGGGGGTCAAGGATAGCAAAGATCCAGTACTGGTTGTCCTCCATGATTTTGACAATACGCTTGTCGGTTGTAAAGCACCCCAACATGAACTCAGCCATGTCTGCCACAGTGTTAGTTGGCATGACTCCTCTGGCCCCACCGGAAAGTTCAATCTCCATTTCCTCCTCATCCTCCATGTCTACCCATCCGCGCTGCAACAATGGGACGATTCGAAGTTGCCCGGAAGCCTCCTGTATCACCATCACATCATCGGACAACTCTTCTTCCTCCTCCTCCTCCTCCTCCTCCTCCATTAAACGCAGTGAAGCGGACAGATGTGTGGACCTACTCTCCAGCTGTGACGGATCGGATGCTATCCCTAACTCCTCTGTGTGATCTGAGTTATCCCTGATGTCAATCAGGGATTCTCTCAGAACACACAAGAGCGGGATTGTAAGGCTCACCATCGCATCCTCAGAGCTCACCCTCCTTGTGGACTCCTCAAAGACCCGTAGGATGTCACAAAGGTCTCTCATCCATGGCCACTCATGGATGTGAAACTGAGGCAGCTGACTTTGTGGCACCCTAGGGTTTTGTAGCTGGTATTCCATCAAAGGTCTCTGCTGCTCAACCACTCTATTCAACATCTGAAACGTTGAGTTCCAGCGTGTGGGGACGTCGCACAAAAGCCGGTGTTGTGGCACATGCAGGCGTTGCTGGAGAGATTTTAAGCTAGCAGCGGCTACTGTCGACTTGCGAAAGTGGGCGCACATGCGCCGCACTTTCACCAGTAGCTCTGGAACATTGGGGTAGCTCTTTAGGAAACGTTGCACCACTAGGTTGAAGACGTGGGCCAGGCATGGAACATGTTGGAGTCCGGCAAGCTCCAGAGCTGCTACCAGGTTCCGGCCGTTATCACAAACGACCATGCCTGGGCCCAGGTGCAGCGGCTCAAACCATATTGCCGTCTCATCGAGGAGGGCATCCCTCACCTCGGAGGCAGTGTGCTGTCTGTCCCCCAAGCTGATCAGCTTCAGCACAGCCTGCTGACGTCTACCAACGCCAGTGCTGCAACGTTTCCAACTCGTAGCTGGGGTCAATCTAACAGCGGAGGAGGAGGCGGTGGCGGAGGAGGAGGCGGTGGCGGAGGAGGAGGCGGTAGAGGAGGAGGAGGAGGGGGGTGTTCTTCTCGTGTCCCTGCCAGGAATGTTAGGCGGGGAGACGAGGTACACCGGGCCAGTTTGGGAAGCAGTCCCAGCCTCAACTACATTCACCCAGTGTGCCGTCAGTGAAATGTAGCGTCCCTGTCCGCATGCACTTGTCCACGCGTCGGTGGTCAAGTGGACCTTTGTGCAAAGCGTGGAACTAAGGGCCCGCCTGATGTTGAGTGACACGTGCTGGTGCAAGGCGGGGACGGCACACCGGGAGAAGTAGTGACGGCTAGGGACGGCATAGCGAGGTGCCGCAGTTGCCATCAGGTCCAGGAAGGCGGGAGTTTCAACAAGCCGGAACGCCAACATCTCCTGGGCCAGCAGTTTAGCGATGTTGGCGTTCAAGGCTTGCGCGTGTGGGTGGTTAGCAGTGTATTTCTGCCGCCGCTCCAATGTCTGAGAGATGGTGGGTTGTTGTAAAGAAACGCCTGATGGTGCCTTTGATGGTGCAGGAGAAGGAGATAAGACAGGACCAGGGGAGGATGAGGTAGAAGTCAACAAAGTGGCGGAGGCAGATGAAGTGGTGTCCTGGCTCGTCCTCTGGAGTGCATCGCCAGCACAGTCAGCAGTGGCAGTGGCAGAGGCAGAGGCAGTGGCAGAGGCAGTGGCAGTGGCGTGAACGGCAGGCGGCCTTTGTCCTGCCGTTGCTGCCTGCCACTGATTCCAGTGCTTGGATTCCAAATGACGGCGCATTGAAGTGGTGGACAGGTTGCTCTTCTCAGAGCCCCTAATCAATTTCGAGAGGCAAATTGTGCAGACAACACTATATCTGTCCTCGGCGCATTCCTTGAAAAAACTCCACACCTTCGAGAAACGTGCCCTCGAGGTGGGAGTTTTTCGGGGCTGGGTACGAACTGGAACATCTTGGGAGATTCCGGGTGTGGCCTGGCTTCGCCTAAGCTGCTGACCTCTGCCTCTGCCTCTAGCTACCCTTTTTGGTGCTGCACCTGCCTCAACATCCACACTACTTTCCCCGCTTGACATCCCCCCTGTCCAGGTCGGGTCAGTGTCCTCATCATCCACCACTTCCTCTTCCAACTCCTGTCTCATCTCCTCCTCCCGCACAATGCGCCGGTCAACTGGATGCCCTGACGGCAACTGCGTCACATCATCGTCGATGAGGGTGGGTTGCTGGTCATCCACCACCAAATCGAACGGAGATGGAGGAGACTCTAGTGTTTGAGCATCTGGACACAGATGCTCCTCTGTTAGGTTCGTGGAATCGTGACGTGGAGAGGCAGGTTGAGGGACAATGAAAGGAGCGGAGAACAGCTCTGGGGAGCAGGGACAGTTTGGGTTATTGTTCTGTAAAGCTTCGGAATTTTGGGAGGAAGGAAGACAAGACTGTTGGGTAATAGGAGGAGAGGAGGCAGAGTCTGACTGGCTGCTGGACAATGTGCTGTAAGCGTTCTCTGACAGCCATTGCAAGACCTGTTCCTGGTTCTCGGGCCTACTAAGGTTTGTACCCTGCAGTTTAGTTAATGTGGCAAGCAACCCTGGCACTGTGGAGTGGCGCAATGCTTGCTGCCCCACAGGAGTAGGCACGGGACGCCCTGTGGCTTCACTGCTACCTTGCTCCCCAGAACCATTCCCCCGACCTCGCCCACGGCCTCGTCCACGTCCCTTTCCGGGAGCCTTGCGCATTTTGAATTCCTAGTTAGAAATTGGCACTGTATACCAGTAGTAAAAATTGTGGGTGCACGTAACCCCAATATATTCTTTGAATTCCCAGTCAGACACTGGCACTATATGGCAGTAGCAAGAAATGAGGGTATTTGTATTCCCAATATATTCTTTGAATTCCCAGTCAGACACTGGCACTATATGGCAGTAGCAAGAAATGAGGGTATTTGTATTCCCAATATATTCTTTGAATTCCCAGTCAGACAATGGCACTGTATACCAGTAGTAAAAATTGTGGGTGCACGTAACCCCAATATATTCTTTGAATTCCCAGTCAGACACTGGCACTATATGGCAGTAGCAAGAAATGAGGGTATTTGTATTCCCAATATATTCTTTGAATTCCCAGTCAGACAATGGCACTGTATACCAGTAGTAAAAATTGTGGGTGCACGTAACCCCAATATATTCTTTGAATTCCCAGTCAGACACTGGCACTATATGGCAGTAGCAAGAAATGAGGGTATTTGTATTCCCAATATATTCTTTGAATTCCCAGTCAGACAATGGCACTGTATACCAGTAGTAAAAATTGTGGGTGCACGTAACCCCAATATATTCTTTGAATTACCAGTCAGACACTGGCACTATATGGCAGTAGCAAGAAATGAGGGTATTTATAACCCCAATATATTCTTTGAATTCCCAGTCAGACAATGGCACTGTATACCAGTAGTAAAAATTGTGGGTGCACGTAACCACAATATATTCTTTGAATTACCAGTCAGAAACTGGCACTATATGGCAGTAGCAAGAAATGAGGGTATTTATAACCCCAATATATTCTTTGAATTCCCAGTCAGACAATGGCACTGTATACCAGTAGTAAAAATTGTGGGTGCACGTAACCCCAATATATTCTTTGAATTCCCAGTCAGACACTGGCACTATATGGCAGTAGCAAGAAATGAGGGTATTTGTATTCCCAATATATTCTTTGAATTCCCAGTCAGACAATGGCACTGTATACCAGTAGTAAAAATTGTGGGTGCACGTAACCCCAATATATTCTTTGAATTCCCAGTCAGACACTGGCACTATATGGCAGTAGCAAGAAATGAGGGTATTTGTATTCCCAATATATTCTTTGAATTCCCAGTCAGACAATGGCACTGTATACCAGTAGTAAAAATTGTGGGTGCACGTAACCCCAATATATTCTTTGAATTACCAGTCAGACACTGGCACTATATGGCAGTAGCAAGAAATGAGGGTATTTGTATTCCCAATATATTCTTTGAATTCCCAGTCAGACAATGGCACTGTATACCAGTAGTAAAAATTGTGGGTGTATATAGCCCCAATTCTATTGCTAGGGGACTTGCAGGGTATTTCTGGGGTGAAGGTGGGGGGGCACACCGTTGGAACGGGTATCGGGGTATATATCGGGTATACGGGAATACACTGACAGTGTATTCCATTCAGGATCCTGGGAAAGCTGGGTTGCGGCGATTGAGCCCGTCAGTGCCACGTTACACTGTCAAGCTTCTCCCTGGAATTTAGCTCTTACAAGAGCTGTTGGTTGTCTTCTCCTTCCTATCCTAGCCTGTCCCTGCCTACCCAGAATCTAAGCCCTAGCTAGCTGGACGGAAACCTCCGTCCTCGGTGAATTGCAAGCTCAGAATGACGCGAACCTGGGCGGCGCTGTTCTTTTAAATTAGAGGTCACATGTTTTCGGCAGCCAATGGGTTTTGCCTACTTTTCTCAACGTCACCGGTGTCGTAGTTCCTGTCCCACCTACCCTGCGCTGTTATTGGAGCAAAAAAGGCGCCAGGGAAGGTGGGAGGGGAATCGAGTAATGGCGCACTTTACCACGCGGTGTTCGATTCGATTCGAACATGCCGAACAGCCTAATATCCGATCGAACATGAGTTCGATAGAACACTGTTCGCTCATCTCTATTAAAGACCTCTGGGTATCTGATATTCACGATTCACTGTAACTGGGGCAACAAAAGTAGCCTCAATTCCCTCAATAGCCTCAAGCTTTAATTGAAATCTTCTGATAAAGTCACAAAGGTAAAAAAAAATTGGTAAATTTTTATTATATTACAACTTTATGTTGGATATAGGGGAAACCTGGATAAACCTTTCCCTTTAGACATCAGTTCGGTTCCTATAACAAGTAACAAAAACTGTAGATCCGGTGTTTCAAACAATTGTAGAAAAATATTTCAAAAAGTAAAGCAGGTCTTTTATTTGCTTTTTGTTTCCTCGGCTGGTATGTATACTTTACAGTGGTAAGGTATAAAAGGTTTTCCAGACGGCACAGTACTGTACGCCTCAGGCACATACAACTGAAAATAGTAACACACCATAAATGATTCATCAATTAAAGTGTAAGTGAGAAAGTGACCGCTGATGGGTGACATTTATCAACCTTATCTCCTCCGCTCAGTCTGCAGCTGGGACTACGTTTCCACAGTCATTTGCTCCTTTTGTGAGTTTTCCTTTGTCCTCGTGTTCAGGGCAATGTTTTGTTGCCTCAGTTTCATTATAACAAAATAAAACCTTGTACTCTATAGTATAGTACAGTATGTATACAGGCAGGATCAGCACCGGCAGAGATTCGGATAATGGCGGTGTATTAGGAAAGACAAACATGCCATTTCACAGAGGTCACGAGGTGCTTCAACTATCTCAAATAAAGAAAGACATCCGGTATATCAGAATATAGCTGTAGAATTGGTTAATAATTAATGTATGGATAGGAGATCTGGTTTTCCCCATACAGAACACCAAAAACACAACCTGCTTGCTTTAATTCCAGAATTCGAGAGCTCCTGGTCACCACTAGAGGGAGCAGAAGAAAAATGGGGCTCAATAGAATGAGAGGTCTGTGTCAACTCCGACCCCAAATAATTGACAGGATTAGGCTCTATTCATACGACTGTGGGGTTGTTATGTCAGTCCAGGTAGCTGCTACGGGGCTAAGGGATAGCAGTAGGGAATCTCGCCCTGCACTACTCCCACTAGCTATCCCGGTCCCTGCCTCACGGGTGTGGGTCGGCTGTACTCAGGCTAAGCCTGACCCCGACAGCTCCTCTCTCACTGATACCGTAGGCCTAGAGGGAAGTGGGAGAAGGAATGCCCTATAAGACCTCTAGGGACTGGAGACTAAAGGGGGTCACCCCTAACGAACAAGTGAAGCTGCTACTGACAGGGACTGACAAGGGTGTGCGCTGACTAACAACACAAGCAGCACACAGGAAAAATGTGGGAAAGGATTCCCCCAAACCAATATGGGAAGGAACCTTACACTAGGAAACAAACACAGGGAAACTGAGTAGAAATCAAAGGATAAGGCAATTCACTCACACAGTCAATTATACACAGAGGGAGGATTGGTGAACACAGAAGGGAAAACACACAAACCAACTCGTTCACCCAAACCTCCCAAAAACCAACCACGGAACTTCCTCTATCCCAGATAACCACCTACTCCTCCTGCTAAGGCCTAGCTCTGTAAAAGAGACACTCAGCACAGAACCATGGGAGGCATGGGTTTAAATACAGAGTAGAGACCACTCCTCCCAGGTGCAAATGGGAGGACAGACTAATCAACCAGGAAATAAAAGCTGCCTACCAGCAGTGCGCGCATGCAAGTCAGAAGGTGTGCACCAATACTCACGACAGGACAACCCCGCAGCGCCAGGATGCCACCCCAGACACTGCGCAGCCAAAAACTCCCCAGGTAAGAAAACTAGAAATTAAAGAACCTAAATACTCCTAACAGGGGTCACCCATTTTCACAGATTTGAATCTATTGAGATATTCATGAAAGAGGGCAAAAATACCACATGTTCCATGTATAGATAAATATACTAGGTATTGTCGTTCACCATCCAAATATAATGTTGTTGATCCCATGTGATGAACACCATAAAGAGGGAAATACAGCAATATGCAAATAAATGTGTATTGCTCACATCACCCCCCCCCTTCCCAAAAAAAAGCAATAAAAAAATGATCAAAAGGTTTACACACCAGAAAATGGTACCAATAAAAGTCTGCACCAAAAAGTTAGTTCTGCCAACAAATGGTGCTTTATTTAGTAAAAGTGGTAAAACATAATAAAACCCACATGAATATGGCATCACCCTAATCGTAATGACCCACTACAAAAAGTTAAGTTATTTTTAATCCACAGTGGCATTATAAAAATAAAACCAAAAAAATCAATGACAAAATTATGCATTTTTCACACAGACCCATTTACTACTATTGGCTTATAGGTGCTGCCGGTATTACAGTCCCAGCAGGGTATAGGGAATAATAGTCCAAAAGGCATTGAAATACACCTGAACGACAGAGGGACAAACCATAGCCTGAACCTAGCGTCACACTCACTACTTTTTTGCATTACTTATGTACCATGGAATCACTGTGTACACTATAACTGTACTGAGACATCAATATGTGCATTATACATGTACTGTGTGCATTATTTCTGTACTGCGATATCACTGCCTGCATTATACATTTACCGTGACATCACTATGTGCATTATACATGTATTGTGACATCACTGTGTGCATTATACATTTACCGTGACATCACTATGTGCATTATACATGTATTGTGACATTACTGTGTGCATTATACATGCACTGTGACATCACTATGTGCATTATACATGTATTATCACATTACTGTGTGCATTATACATGCACTGTGACATCACTGTGTGCATTATACATGTACTCTGACAACACTATGTGCATTTTACATGTACTGTGACAATACTATGTACATTATACATGCACTGTGACATCACTATGTGCATTATCCCTGTACTGTGGTATCACTGTGTGCATTATACATGTACTGTGACATTATTGTATCCATTATACATGTATTGTGAGTAACATCACTGTGTGTGCATTATACATGTACTCTGACAACACTATGTGCATTGTACATGCACTGTGACATCACTATGTGCATTATCCCTGTACTGTGATATCACTGTGTGCATTATACATGTACTGTGACATCACTGTGTGCATTATACATGTACTGTGACATCACTGTGTGCATTATACATGTACTATGACATCATTGTGTGCATTATACATGTACTGCAACATCACTATGAACATTATCCCTGTACTGTGATATCACTGTGTGCATTATCCCTGTACTGTGACATCACTGTGTGCATTATACATGTACTGTGACATCACTGTGTGCATTATACATGTATTGTGACATCGCTGTGAGCATTATTCATGTACTGTAACATCACTGTGTTCATTATACATGTACTGTGACATCACTGTGTGCATTATACAGTACATGTACTGTGACATCACTGTGTGCATTATACATAGTACTGTGATATCACTATGTGCATTATACATGTACTGTGACATTACTGTGACATCACTGTGTGCATTATACATAGTACTGTGATATCACTATGTGCATTATACATGTACTGTGACATCACTATGTGCATTATACATGTATTGTGACATCACTGTGTGCATTATACATGTAGTGACATCACTATGTGCATTATACATGTATTGTGACATCACTGTGTGCATTATACATGTACTGTGACATCACTATGTGCATTATACATGTATTGTGACATCACTGTGTGCATTATACATATTATTAAACCTGAGCTGTAACTTGTCCTGCACATGACATCACTATGTGCATTATACATGTATTGTGACATCACTGTGTGCATTATACATGTACTGTGACATCACTATGTGCATTATACATGTATTGTGACATCACTGTGTGCATTATACATGTACTGTGACATCACTATGTGCATTATACATGTATTGTGACATCACTGTGTGCATTATACATATTATTAAACCTGAGCTGTAACTTGTCCTGCACATGACATCACTATGTGCATTATACATGTATTGTGACATCACTGTGTGCATTATACATATTATTAAACCTGAGCTGTAACTTGTCCTGCACATGACATCACTGTGTGCATTATACATAGTACTGTGACATCACTGTGTGTATTATCCCTGTACTGTGACATCACTGTGTACATTATACATGTACTGTGACATCACTGTGTGCATTATACATGTACTGTGACATCACTGTGTGCATTATCCCTGTACTGTGACATCACTGCGTGCATTATACATGTACTGTGACATCACTATGTGCATTATACATAGTACTGTGACATCACTGTGTATTATCTCTGTACTGTGACATCACTGTGTGCATTATTCATGTACTGTGACATCACTATGTGCATTATCCCAGTACTGTGACATCACTGTGTGTATTATCCCTGTACTGTGACATCACTATGTGCATTATACATAGTACTGTGACATCACTGTGTGTATTATCCATGTACTGTGACATCACTATGTGCATTATCCCTATACTGTGACATCACTATGTGCATTATCCCAGTACTGTGACATCACTATGTGCATTATCCCAGTACTGTGACATCACTGTGTGTATTATCCCTGTACTGTGACATCACTGTGTGCATTATCTCAGTACTGTGACATCACTGTCTGCATTATCCCTGTACTGTGACATCACTATGTGCATTATACATAGTACTGTGACATCACTGTGTGTATTATCCATGTACTGTGACATCACTATGTGCATTATCCCTATAGTGTGACATCACTATGTGCATTATCCCTGTACTGTGACATCACTGTGTGCATTATACATGTACTGTGACATCACTGTGTGTATTATCCCTGTACTGTGACATCACTGTGTGCATTATACATGTACTGTGACATCACTGTGTGTATTATCCCTGTACTGTGACATCACTGTGTACATTATACATGTACTGTGACATCACTGTGTGCATTATACATGTACTGTGACATCACTGTGTGCATTATACATGTACTGTGACATCACTGTGTGCATTATCCCTGTACTGTGACATCACTGTGTGCATTATACATGTACTGTGACATCACTGTGTGTATTATCCCTGTACTGTGACATCACTGTGTGCATTATACATGTACTGTGACATCACTGTGTGTATTATCCCTGTACTGTGACATCACTGTGTACATTATACATGTACTGTGACATCACTGTGTGCATTATACATGTACTGTGACATCACTGTGTGCATTATCCCTGTACTGTGACATCACTATGAGCATTATCCCTGTACTGTGACATCACTGTGTGCATTATACATGTACTGTGACATCACTATGTGCATTATACATAGTACTGTGACATCACTGTCTGCATTATCCATGTACTGTGACATCACTATGTGCATTATCCCTATACTGTGACATCACTATGTGCATTATCCCTGTACTGTGACATCACTGTGTGCATTATCCCTGTACTGTGACGTCACTGTGTGTATTATCCCTGTACTGTGACATCACTGTGTGTATTATCCCTGTACTGTGACATCACTGTGTGCATTATCCCTGTACTGTGACGTCACTGTGTGCATTATACATGTACTGTGACATCACTGTGTGCATTATCCCTGTACTGTGACATCACTGTGTGCATTATACATGTACTGTGACATCACTGTGTGCATTATACATGTACTGTGACATCACTGTGTGCATTATCCCTGTACTGTGACATCACTGTGTGCATTATACATGTACTGTGACATCACTGTGTGTATTATCCCTGTACTGTGACATCACTGTGTACATTATACATGTACTGTGACATCACTGTGTGCATTATACATGTACTGTGACATCACTGTGTGCATTATCCCTGTACTGTGACATCACTATGAGCATTATCCCTGTACTGTGACATCACTGTGTGCATTATACATGTACTGTGACATCACTATGTGCATTATACATAGTACTGTGACATCACTGTCTGCATTATCCATGTACTGTGACATCACTATGTGCATTATCCCTATACTGTGACATCACTATGTGCATTATCCCTGTACTGTGACATCACTGTGCATTATCCCTGTACTGTGACGTCACTGTGTGTATTATCCCTGTACTGTGACATCACTGTGTGTATTATCCCTGTACTGTGACATCACTGTGTGCATTATCCCTGTACTGTGACATCACTGTGTGCATTATCCCTGTACTGTGACGTCACTGTGTGCATTATACATGTACTGTGACATCACTGTGTGCATTATCCCTGTACTGTGACATCACTGTGTGCATTATACATGTACTGTGACATCACTGTGTGCATTATACATGTACTGTGACATCACTGTGTGTATTATCCCTGTACTGTGACATCACTGTGTGCATTATCCCTGTACTGTGACGTCACTGTGTGCATTATACATGTACTGTGACATCACTGTGTGCATTATCCCTGTACTGTGACATCACTGTGTGCATTATACATGTACTGTGACATCACTGTGTGCATTATCCCTGTACTGTGACATCACTGTGTGCATTATACATGTACTGTGACATCACTGTGTGCATTATACATGTACTGTGACATCACTGTGTGCATTATACATGTACTGTGACATCACTGTGTGCATTATCCCTGTACTGTGACATCACTGTGTGCATTATACATGTACTGTGACATCACTGTGTGCATTATACATGTACTGTGACATCACTGTGTGCATTATACATGTACTGTGACGTCACTGTGTGCATTATACATGTACTGTGACATCACTGTGTGCATTATCCCTGTACTGTGACGTCACTGTGTGCATTATACATATTATTAAACCTGAGCTGTAACTTGTCCTGCACATTACCCCACTATACTGACATCACTGTGTACTCAGACATTGCACATTATGTGCCCCATGTTACCTGTAACGCCCCGATGATTGTACATTATACATTCCCGATTGCAATCCCTCTATGGCAGTCTATGTAGTAATGTCCTGTACATTGCAGCTATAGGACATGAGACTACCCCTGTACTACAGAGCATTGCACGGCCTCAGGATGGCGCTGTACTCACAGAGCGGACATGAGGGGATCGGTCTATGAATCTGCCCTGGTATTGGGGCGCCGGCTCCTCGCTCCTCTCCGCTCCCATTCTCGGTCCCGGTAGCGCCAATAACTTCACTCCTGTAACTCCTGTGAAGTTTCCTCTAGCGCCCGGCAACAGAGCATGTGTACAGAGCGTTACCTGGCAGCCAGTGACGTCACCCCGCGCCGGCTATTCTCTTCTGCCATTAGTTGTCAGTCTGGGTCTGCTGTCAGTCACTGCTCTGATGTCACACATCATAGTGATAGGACGGAGCGTGTAGTATACTGTGTGGGGGCCACATGGAGGACAGTATACTGTGTGGGGGCCACAGGGGAGGATAGTATACTGTGTGGGGGCCACAGGGGAGGACAGTATACTGTGTGGGGGCCACAGGGGAGGATAGTATACTGTGTGGGGGCCACAGGGGAGGACAGTATACTGTGTGGGGGCCACAGGGGAGGACAGTATACTGTGTGGGGGCCACAGGGGAGGACAGTATACTGTGTGCGGGCCACAGGGGAGGACAGTATACTGTGTGGAGGCCACAGGGGAGGACAGTATACTGTGTGGGGGCCACAGGGGAGGACAGTATACTGTGTGGGGGCCACAGGGGAGGACAGTATACTGTGTGGGGGCCACAGGGGAGGACAGTATACTGTGTGGGGGCCACAGGGGAGGACAGTATACTGTGTGGGGGCCACAGGGGAGGACAGTATACTGTGTGGGGGCCACAGGGGAGGACAGTATACTGTGTGGGGGCCACAGGGGAGGACAGTATACTGTGTGCGGGTCACAGGGGAGGACAGTATACTGTGTGGGGGCCACAGGGGAGGACAGTATACTGTGTGGGGGCCACAGGGGAGGACAGTATACTGTGTGGGGGCCACAGGGGAGGACAGTATACTGTGTGGGGGCCACAGGGGAGGACAGTATACTGTTTGGGGGTTATGGGGGGATTATCTTATTTGGCGGCAACTGAGAAGACATTATACTGAGCTGGGTAATTAGAATATGTGGCATCCACAAGGGGGTCATTACAATGGGTAGATGTGAGGGACATTGTGCAGTGTGGAGACCAATTGGGGGGATGTTATACTGTGTGTGGTCTACAGGGGAGCGTGATCCCATATGGGGGCTCCTAAATGGAACCATACTCACCTGTCCTAGACCCTGACGCCCCAACATATCCCCACCCTCCTCTGCACATGGAGCTCTGCAGCTGGTGCTTTGGTATTTCAGCACTGCAGAAGTTCTGATTCCATGACTTTCCTTCCCGACCACCCACACTTGCCCCCTAAGATCAGTGAAAAGCAGCCATGTGGGGGCAAGGCATAATTAATAAATCAGACATCGATAAATAAAGCCAATTGTTTATATTTCAGCTCAGACTGGGTTCACACCTGCTCCAGACTCCCTCACAGAAACCGCCAAAAATCAGCAGAGAGAAAAATCTGCACAGAGGGCTTACCTCTCCACCGCTTTTGGTTTTGTAACCACTGTTATAGTGGTTCAGCTCACACTCAGCGGACCCGAATAATGCAGACCTAGACACTAGTGTTATTTATTTTTTATATATATATATATATATATATATATATATATATATATATTTTTACTGCTGATGCTGAAAAATCCTATCAATATTAGGGTGCATTCACACTACGTAACGCCAGCGTGTATCACAGCCGTACACGCCGGCGTTACAGCAGGGCTGCCGAACACTTACCATTCATTTCTATGGGAGCCGGCATGCGAGCGCTCCCCATAGAAATGAATGGGCTGCTTCTTTCACTACGAGCAGTCCCATTGAAGTGAATGGGTCATGCCGAGCCATACTCGCCGGCACTTCCCATTCACTTCAATGGGACTGCTCGCAGTGAAAGAAGCAGCCCATTCATTTCTATGGGGAGCGCTCGTATGCCGGCTCCCATAGAAATGAATGGAGCTGCTTTATACGCCGCTTATTCTGAACGTGTTTTAATCATAGACAGCTCTGGTTATGGACCATTAACCCCTCAGATGCGACCAAGAGATCTGAAAAGTCCCAGGCATGCCATGACAACATAGGTTTTGAGTTCTGCCTGTAGCAATGGTATACTCATACCATAGTTATTTTACCTTAACCCCTTAAGGACCAGGCCATTTTTTGGTTTCGCATTTTCGTTTTTCCCTCCTCACATTTCAAGAGCCATAACTTTTTCATTTTTCAGTTCACAGAGTCACATGATGGCTTATTGTTTGCGGGACAAATTGTACTTTGTAATGGCATCATTCAATATGCTGTGCAATGTACTGGGAAGCTGGAAAAAAATTCAGAATGAGGCGCAATTGGAGAAAAAATGCATTTGCGCCATTTTCTTATGGGTTTAATTTTTACAGCATTCACTGTTTGGTACAAATGACATGTTACCTGTGTTCTACGTGTCAGTACAAACGCGGTGATACCAAATTTATATAGTATTTGAAATGTTTTGATACTTTTAAAAAAATGATAAACTTTGCAAAATAGAAAAAAAAATTTGTGTCATCATGTTCTAACACCTGTAACTTTTTCATATTTCCATGTATGGAGCTGGTTGTGGTGTCTTTTTATGCGGGACAAGATGACGTTTCTATTGATACCATTTGGGGAAAGATCCGATGGTTTGATCACTTTTTATTCAATTTTTTATAGGAGGCAAAGTGTTGAAAAAAACGCTTTTTGGCTGTTTTTATTTTTTTTGCCGCTACGCCGTTCGCAGTACGGGATAAATGTTTTAATATTCTAATAGTTCAGGCATTTTGGAGCGCAGGGATACCTAATATGTTTATGTTTAATGTTCTTTAATTACTTTTATAGATGATCTAGGGAAAGGGGGGTGATTTGAACTTTTATATTTTTTTTATTTTTTTAATACTTTTAAAAACTTTTTTTTTTCTTCTGTTACATTTATGATCAGACCCCTTAGGTACCTTGAAACCTAGGGAGTCTGATCGCTCATACTATTCACTGCAATACTACAGTATTGCAGTGAATAGGAAAATCGCAGCACTTCTATTAGACGATGCCTCTGGCCTCTGGCATCGTCTAATAGATCTAGTGCAGAGACAAGCCTGGAAGCCTTCAATAGGCTTCCGGCTGTCATAGCAACCGATCACCGCCCTCATGTGACGTTCAGGAGGGCGGCGATCGGCGAAACATGGCGGCGCCCATGCCGCCGGCGCCGTTTACACACTGCGGTCACGTTTGACCGCAGTGTGTAAAGGGTTAACAGCAGCGATCGGCTCGGGCACCGACCGCTGCTGTTAGTGGCAGGTCCTGGCTGTATTATACAGCCGGCATCTGCCGTGTATGGAGCGAGCTCAGCGTGTGAGCTCGCTCCATACATCCCCATGCGACCCATGACGTACAGTTACGTCAAGAGTCGCTAAGGGGTTAAAGGGATCCTATCATTCAAACGCCTTTTTTTCCTCAGTAACACGTCCAAATAGCCTTAAGAAAGGCTACTCTTCTACCTTTCGTTATCTTCTCTGTGTCGCCGTTCACCTGAAATCCCGTTTTTTGTCGGTGTGCAAATGAGTTCTCTCAAACAGCAGTGGGAGCATCCCCAATACTGCGAGAGAACTCTGTCCAGCGCCGCCTCCATCTTCTTCAACAACGGGCTCTTCAACTTCTTCTTATGGTGTGCGGTGGGTCAAAATTCAACGCATGCGCAAGTTGGCTCTGCCAGCGGGCCTCGGGCAGAGCTGACTTCACATGCGGGTGGCCATTTTTTTGTGGCTGCTTACGCGAGCATGTGCAGTATGCTCCTGTAGTTCTGCAGTTTGGACAACCCTTTTCTGAAAAGACCCCCCCCGAGTATAATGATAGTATTTGTGGGGTTCACAGGCCCTGCCTGCAACCTCACTTACTGATCCTGGCTCCTGCTCACAGCCGCCTTCGCAGTAGGGAAGCGCTGGCGGCCGTGAGCAGAAGCCAGGATCGGTAAGTAAATAGGGCCTGTTACCTGCTGGAGTTACTCCATTCACTATTGAAGTCAACTCATTTGCATACCTCCCGTCGACCGGGACTGCAGGATACGACCCACATTCCGGGCCTGTCCCGCAGAATCCCGGACAGTTGGGAGGTATGCCTTTAAGAACTGTAATAAGTTCACTGCCTGTTGAAGAAGGGGACAAGTGCCACATTCAGTGTCAGTGAAGAGAGTTCTCACAGTTCTCACTTAAAACACTCTTCACTGAATGTGGCGCTTGTAACCCCTTCTTCCCCAGGCAGCACACTTAGTATAATTATTGGAAAGAAGAGCAGCTGCCAACATAGTACTGTGTTCTGTACAGCCTGCTGTGCACGCATGGTGACCGAGATCCACGTTCATCTCACCAGTCTCCACTCTCCAGAAGGGCTCAGTGCTGCACTGCTTGCTCCACAAAATGGATCCCCCGCAAGAACTATCTTCTTCCTGCACAATGTTTCCGCCCCCCCAGCGTATGGAGACATGCTGAGGGAGGGGAAATACTGTGCAAGGTACTCTTCAATCTTCAGCCTACACAGGGAGGAAAAAACTCGCTGAGGCTAAAAGTAGGATTGTTTACGTTCCTGGTTCCAACCCCGCTTCCCAGAACCCAAGGCCCGAGCCTCAAGAAGTAATTATTTTTGCATATTAATGAGTGAGGGGGCCCGGGCACCCTAAGGTGTCGCTACCACTGCTACCGTAGTAGTTATGCGACTACCTTTGAGCAAGTCCATAACTTTTTGATGACATTGTAATTTATTATTATAGTCTACTGAATTTATCGTCAGGTAACACTTTACACGTACCATGTTAAAGGGGTTGTCAAATGAGTATTTATTCACATACCTGGTCTGGCTGAAAGCTTTTCATGGACCCAACCCCCTGGTCATGTGGGCAGAGGTGGTGTTTGGCTCTTTGGGTCACTCCGTCCACTCCTCCCCCCGATCTCACAGGTAATGAATTATTATTATAATTACCACTTTTTACAGACATTTTTAAAGGGGTTGAACAAAATTGGCTACTTATAACCTATTCACAGAATAGGTCATCAGGTCGGGGTTCAAACACCATATACACTCAGTGGCCAAAAGTCATGGGAAAGCGTGTCCCAGTGCTGGTTGTGTCGGATATGATGCTCAAACAGTGTGACACGATGTGGCCTATGGCGATAGTGTCACCATGGATCTGAGCAGTCAGACAGGTGTCTTGTGAACATGGCAGCATGTACGAGTTAAGTGACTTTGAACATGGGATGATAATCGGTGCAAGATGCATGGGGCATAGAATTTTGGAGATTACCCGGGAATTTGAGCTTCCAAGGTCAACAGTGTCTCGGGTGGACCTGCAATATCGCAGAAACAACGTTGGCAGCCGTGTAAACTGGTGCACAAACAAATGTTCGATGAACGGACATCACATCACCTCCACAGAGTCGTACAGGGCTCTCGACAGTCTACTGTGGGTCAAATCTACTGTGGGACCTTTATAGTAGTCCCGAAAGCTCGCAATCTGTCATCATTTTTAGTTAGCTATTAAAAAAGGTATCAACTACTGAAGACTCCTCAAAAATATTTTTTATACTTCATATCCACTGGCTAACACGGTAAAAAGATATTTTTCCTTATACAGGGTGATGTTGTCCGCGTCAGGACCAGTTTTTAGTGGAGTCAGAGTCAGGACCAGTTAGCAACTCCAGCTTCAAAATAAACTGATTATTTTTAATTAATATTAAAGGGGTTGTCCAATTTCAGACCAATATTGACAAACAAATGTACAATAAAAAGAGATACAATTTTCCAATATGCTTTTTGTATCAATTCCTCACGGTTTTCTAGATCTCTGCTTGCTGTCATTCATTCTGTTACTTCTAGAGGATAAAAGTCTGAACATAAACTAATGACCTTCTAACCGCCAAAGCCAAGCGCCATTACTCTGTCCTCCTCCTCCTTGACCTCTCCTCTGCCTTTGACACAGTTGACCACTCCCTCATGTTAGAAATTCTCTCATCCCTTGGTATTTCAGAATTGGCCCTTTCCTGGATCTCCTCATACCTCACCGACTGCACATTCAGTGACTCCCACTCGCACACCACCTCCTCACCGCGCCCTCTCTCTGTAGGTGTCCCCCAAGGCTCCATCCTAGGACCCCTTCTGTTCTCTATCTACACCCTTGGCTTGGGCCAACTCATAGAATCTCATGATTTTCAATACCATTGCTATGCTGATGACACCCAAATATACATCTCTGGACCAGACATCACCTCCCTGCCTGCCAGAATTCCAGATTGTTTAGCGGCCGTAGCCTCCTTCCTCTCCTCCCTCTTTCTCAAACTCAACATGGAGAAAACAGAGTTCATAATCTTCACCCCACCTCGTATGCCCCTTCCACCTGACCCATCTATCAAAGTTAGTGGAACCACAATTACCCCTGTCCCACGGGCCTGATGCCTTGAGGTAACCCTGGACTTCGACCAGTCACACATTCAAACCCTCAACACTTCCTGCCGCTTCCAACTAAAGAACATCCAGCGAATCCGCTCCTTCCTCACCCCTGAAACCACTAAGATGCTTGTCCAGGCCCTCCTAATCTCCCACCTAGACTACTTCAACACCTTTCTCCATAGACTCCCAGCAAACACCCTCGCCCCCCTCCAGTCCACCTTAAACTGCACTGCTCGCTTAATCCACCTCACCCCCCGATCTTCATCGGCTGCTCCCCTCTGTCAGTCCCTCCACTGCCTACCCATAGCCCAGCGAATTGAGTTCAAGCTACTAACACTAACATACAAAGCCATCCACAACCTGTCCCCCCCTCCATATATCTCTGAACTAATCTCCCGCTACCTGCCCACATGTAACCTCAGATCCTCCAATGACCTCCTGCTCCGCTCTGCTCTCATCCGCTCCTCACACAACTGTCTCCAAGATTTCTTCCATGCATCCCCCATACTCTGGAACTCCTTACCAAGACACATAAGACTGATCCCCACAATCATAGGATTCAAGGCCCTGAAGACTCCCCTATTCAGGAAGGCCTACAACCTCCAATAACACTATCACCGCACTGCCATCTGTACAGTCTCCCCCCCTCCTTCTGTCTCTATCCCTCTTCCCTCATAGATTGTAAGCCCTCGCGGGCAGGGCCCTCTACCCCACTGTGCCAGTCGGTCATTGTTAGCATTATATCTACCTGTATATTCTGTGTATTGTATGTAAACCCCAAATGTAAAGCACCATGGAATTAATATAACAATGTGAACACCATGGAATTAATGGTGCTATATAAATAAACAATAATAATAATAATAACATGGTCATGTGATGTACGGTCCCTGGTCATGTGATGAGCACACAGGTGCACAGCTGATTACCAGGCAGATGTCTGATTATTGTGCTGTGACTATAACGAGCAGTACACCTGTGTACATCACATGACCATGGACCGTAAATCACATGACCATGGTCAGAGTTTTATCCTCTAGAAGTAACAGAATGAATGACAGCAAGCCGAGATCGAGAAAACCGTAAGGAATTGATACAGAAAGTATATTGGAAAACTGTATATCTTTTTATTGTACATTTGTTTGTCAATATTGGTCTGAAAGTGGCCAACCCCTTTAACTAATATTGTATAATCAAAGGGGCTGTTCAGGATAGTATTTTTTTTTTTTGCAAGAGGTCTGGGGAAGGTGAAAAAAGCAAAAAAACAACAATCCACACTCACTTGTACTTGCTATTTCGGTGTCTCTCATCGTGGTCCGGTCGGATTGATGACAACCGGTATAAGGCCTCGTTCACATCTGCATTGGTAATCTGTTCAGGGGAATCTGCATGGGGATCCCCCGAACGGAATACCAAACGTACTGGCAAGCGGTGTGCCAGTGAAAGCACACTGACCTCAAAGAAAATAATGGGATCCATGTACTTGCTGCAAAATCTCCGCAGGGAGTACTTCGCAATCTACTTTCCTGTCCACATGTTCTGTGTGGAGATCTCGTGGCAAGCACACAGACCCAATTATAGTCTATGGGGTCTGTGTGCTTTCATTGCACACCACTTGCAAATGAATTCGGTAGTCTGTTTGGGGAGGGTCCCCATGTGGGCTCCCCAAATGGATTACCAAACGCAGATGTGAACCAAGGGTAAGGAGTAATACAAAAGCTACAGCGTGTTGCCTACCCCCACCTTAGACATTGCTGTAAGAGGACCTGTTTATTACCTTATCTTACCTTATTAACTCTTTCTAGGGAGTGTAACTTGAAACAACAGCATTTCTAAAATTGATTTTTCATTTTAATTAGAAATGCTTTATAATTAATTTTATTTAATGGATCAATAGGATTACATTGTTACTAAATATGTATATTTTATTTCCAAAGCTTTTGCAAAATAATAGCAAATATAATAGAAAAAATAGTTTGTGTAGTTCCCACAATCCAAGAGCTATATGCTCTTTTTATTATTATTTTAACATGTTGTGAAAAAAAAGACTTTTTTGGGACGGGGCTTAACATTTAATATTATCATTGTGGGGTAGGTTTACAGTATATTATTGATTATGATTATTATTATTGATTTTATTATTTTTTGATGTGAGGAAAGGGGAGACAAATTCAATGTTTTTTTGTTTTTTTTCACAAATAACATGTTAACTTTCTGATATGAGTCCTGATAACGGTGGTATATAATATGTTGCATTGTTTTACAGTGATGAACACAATAAAATACTGCAATTATTTTTTTTTTATCTTTTAATGTAGATTGTGAGCCCCATATAGGCTTCACAATGTACTTTTTTTTTTCCTATCAGTATGTCTTTGTAGAATGGGAGGAAATTCACGCAAACACGGGGAGAACATACAAACTCCTTGCAGATGTTGTTCCTGGTGGGATTCGAACCCAGGACTTCAACGCTGCAATGCTAACCACTGAGCCACCGTGTTGCCCCATACTGCAATTAATATGCAGATGAAACTATTTGGAGCTGTTTCTATTTTCTTAAAAACCAGTGTTGTGATCTCCATCTGCTGCGGGACCTGGATAATGGAGAGCTGCACTGCTAAAACAGGGGTTACACACGGACACGGGCAGACCCCATTGACTATAATAGGGTCTGATGTTTTCAAACAGTGGACACCCGTGCTGGTCTTTTCTCTCTGCTAATTTTTGGCGGTTTGTTCGACTGAGTTTCCACCAGATACTAGTGCTGATGTCAACCCAGTCGTAGCTGTTATGGCTGTACTTATGTCCA